>NC_052148.1:151913123-152252488 GCF_902713615.1 Scyliorhinus canicula | reverse complement strand
TAAGCAGGTATCCCTTTTTCCCAAGAGCCAGCCGGTCACCCTGGGGTGTCCCGTAGAACTGTGACTGTCCCAGGATGTAGCTGTCATGCACACTCCCTGGGAAGCGTGCACACACATGCATGATCTTTAGGTGGTGGTCGCACACAAGTTGACATTCAGGGAGTGGAACCCCTTCATGTTAATGAAGGGCACTCCCGGACCACCCATTGCGCGCAAGGTGACATGCATGCCATCCCTTACACCCTGGACTTGAGCCACCCCAGCGATGGCAGAGAATCTACTGCCCGGGCGTTTTGATGGGTTTGGTCCAGGTCAAAGTTTATATAGTCAGCTATCAGGGCAAACAGTGCATCCGTGACTTCATGGATGCACTTGTGGCTGTTGGTTGGGATATCCTACACAAGTCTCTGCTTGAGCCCTGGAATGAACCTGAGGCATAGAAGTTCAGGGCTGGAGTGACCTTGATGGCTAGTGGGAGTCCCTCTCTGGCCTGATGGGTAGCAGAATCCTCAGTGTGAGGGGTGGAGCCCTGCAAGTGGGCCGTCGCCCAGAGCCTTTGTCGATGCTGGTACCACCACCTTCTCTGGGGTCTGGCTGGGTGTCTAACGTTGCCTGCTGCCTCTGTGGCGTTGATGCATCCGGAGTTCAAAACATGTGTCCAGGCCTCATAGCCAAGCAGTAACAACCATCTGTTTCACGGCACGTGTACCCACGAGAATCCACTTGTGTATTTTAGTTTAATAGCAGTTCCATGATAGAAAAACAAAGCAAATTAGAGCAAACAGCAATATACTGAAACTACCCACTATACGCCATAGACAAAAATAATCAATCAGCAAAAACGAAACCATCAGCTTCTGAGCAAGCGCACACCCAACCTCCCCCACCCCTCATGCCCCAGCAACAGCCCCATATCAGTGGAAAGTGCCCAACGCCTATATAGGGAAGCATGCTTGTAGAAGCACGTGCATGTCAGCGAGAGTGTGTGTGTGAATGAATATATGAGCAGATGTCTGCATGTGCATGCTTGTAAGAGTGTGTGTGTGAAAACTAGCAGCGCAGACCACCAGAAAAGGTCACACAGATGCAGAGGAGAGAGAGAAAACACCTCTGCCCTCGCAAGAGGAGTCCAAGTTCAGTCCAAGAGCCGGTCCATCGTACAAATGTCAAGACAAAATACAGAGCACACACAGAAGCCACAAAACAGGCAACAGTACAATGAAAGTACCAACTTCACAACATGAGCAAACCCAGTAAACAAGCAATAAGAAAACAAAGCCACCAGCACATGTTCCCCCACTCACTTGGCCCAGCTGCAGCCCCACCGCAGTGTAAAAGGTGCCCAGCAGTGTCACAGGATAATGCGGAAGAGAGAGAGAAACCCCTCCCTTCACCAGCATGTAAAACTCGCCAAACCTCGGGCCACAGAAACACAAGGCGCTACAATTGGCAAGCACACATTTGCTGGGTGAGAAACAATAAACAACAACAACACGATATCAAGCAGACAATGCCCATCAGTTAAACAGAAACTACAACAGTACAAAAGGAAAACAAAAAAGTAATCAGCAATCTGCACGACTGCTAAACAGGGAGCAACACAAAGCTACAAACACATAAAGCCTCCAATGGTCCACAAAGGCATCCCAACACACAACTGTTGAGTTGCTCAGTTGAATTGGGCCACTGCCCCTTCTTTCCCGCAGTACTGCCATCTGATCTGACACCACCCAATCTTAGGATCGGGACACAGGAACACATAGGGCATTAACAAGTGACACACAAGTTCCAGACATGAGTCAACAAAGTCAAAAGTCAATAAACAATATATTCCGATGGAGATATCAACAAAGTCAGCCACAGTGCTCCTCTTGCCCCACCCCAGGTCAAAGAAGCAGAAGGGCATTAACACATCCCCAGGCATTGCAGTAACAGGCAGGCTTCCTCCTCCCTCGCCCCCTCTGTTGTGACGCTGCACGCTGTCCACAGACCAGAAGACACAAAGGGTTTCCCCTTGGTAGGGGACTGCAAAGCACCCCGCTAAAACCTCCTCCCAGGCCAGTCAGATAAAGACCTGGCACCGGAAGGAGGTGACATGCTATTGGGAGTCGCCCTTGAGGCAGAGCAGGTGTGGCACCACACCGGACTTAACTTCCCCCAACAGATGGAGGTGGGGAAGGAGGATCTGCATGGGAGGTCGGGTGGGACATTAGAGAGGATCACCTTCTCGGCAGTGCCCTCCAGATGGTCCACAGCCAAATGGGTCCCAGCCACTGGGAGCCCCTTTCGAGGGTGAGGTGGACTGCCTGCTTGGCGCAGGAAAGGTCACACCCTTGTTACTCCTTGTTAATGAAGAATCTATGTAGCTTTGCCTTAAAAATATTCAAAGACTCCTCTTCCATGATCTTTTGAGGAAGAGAGTTCCTCAAGGAAGAATGCTCACCACACTTGGAGATTAAAAAAAACATTTGACCCCTAGTTTGAGATTTTCCAACAAGAGGAAACATGCTCTCCATATCCACACTATCAAGGCCTCTCAGGACCTTAAAGATTTCAATCAAGTCACCTCTGACTCTTCTCGGCTCCAGTGAATACAAGCCTAATCTTTCCAACCTTACCCAGCAAAAGTCAAACTGCCCATGTCAGGTATTAATCTAGTAAACTTCTGTGAACTGCTTCTGTTGCATTGATGTCCTTCTATAACTAAGAAAACCAATATAGTACACAGTACTCCAGATGTCATGTCACGTATGGCCTGTACAAGTGAAGCATAACTTCTCTACTTTTGTAATCAATTCCCCTCACAATAAATTATAACATTAAATTAGCTTTCCTGATTATATGCTATATCTGCATACTAGCCTTTTGTAATTCATGCATTAGGACACCCAAATTTCTCTAAATCTAAGCGCTCTGTAATCTCTTACCATTTAGATAACAAGTTTATTTTTTATTCTTCCTGCCAAAATGTGCTATCTCACATTCTTCCACATTATACTCCATTTGTCAGATTTTTGCCCACTCGTTTAACCCTTCGCAGCCTCTTTTTGTCTCCTTCACAACATAACTTTCCTATCTATCTTTATGTCATCAGAACAATTTGCAGCTATACCTTTGATTCCTTCAGTCAAGTAATTTATATAAGGTGAAGTCCCAGCACTGATCCCTGTGACACACCAATCATTACATCCTGCCAATGAGAAAGTAACTAATTTACACGTATTCTGTTTCCTGTTAGCGAGCTAATATTCTATCCATGATAATAGGATACCCCCTTCACCATGAGCTTTTTATTTTCCACAATAACTTTATAAAATGCCTATTGGAAATCCAAATGCAGTTGTTACTATCTCAGTTGGCTCAAAAGACTTTGGGCGCGATTCTCCGCAAATGCGGAGAATCGTAAAAGCTGCCGTGGGACAGGCCTTGACCCACGGCAGCCTTCACGGCCACTTCCGGGGCTGATTCTCTCCCCCCCCCCGGGCGGGGCTAGGAGCGCGGCCCCGTGCGTCATGGTGGCGTGGCCTTCACGAAGGTCGTCAAGGCCGCACGTCAAGCGTCACAGCGGCTGACACGGCCGATGACGTCAGCCATGCATGCACAGGTTCGACAACGCTAACCCGCGCATTCGCAGTTGGCGTCTTTCTCCTCAGCCGCCCGGCAAGACGTGGCGGCTTGATCTTGCCGGGTGGCGGAGGGGAAAGAGTGCGTCCGTTTTGGAAGCTGGCCCGACGGTGGGCACCGATCGCGGGCCTGTCCCCTCCCGAGCACAGTTGTGGTGCTCCCGTGCCAATCGGGCCTCTAGATGCCCCAAACGGGCATCTGGCGCCCGTTTCACGATGGCAGCGAGCAGGTGTGTTTGCTGCCGTGGTGAAACGGGCGTGAAGGGCCGGCCGCTCGGCCCATCAGCCTTGGAGAATCGCCGCTGCCGTAAAAAACGGCGAGCGCCGATTCGTGGCGTGGGTTGGGCGTGGGGGGGGGGAGAATAGAGGGAGGGCGTGAAAAATGTCGGGAGGCCCTCACGCTATTCTACCACCCGGCGTGGGGGGCGGAGAATCGCGCCCTTTAACGTTTATTTTTTTTTAAATAAAACTATACCTCATTTCTAATCCTTTAAAACTACCTTTACTTTTCGAACACAGTAGTCACCAGTCTCCCCTTTATACACAGCACATAACTCCTTCATAGAACTCCAATAAATTGGTTAAATGTGATTGCTCTTTCACAAAACAGTTGATTCTACATGATTGCCTTGAATTTTCTAAGTGCCCTGCTATAACATCTTGAGCATCTAAACTTTTCCCTTTTCCAGATGTTAGGATAACTGACTTGTAGTTTCCTACTCTCTGTCTCCCTCCCTTTTTGATTAAAAGTTACATTTGCTATTTTCCAATCTAATGGAATCTTCCCTGTATCTTGGGAGTTCTGGAAAATTAAAACCAATGCATCTTTTTTTAAGACCCTAGGATGAAGTTCATCAGGATCCAGGAACTTGTCAGCACACAAGTGCAACAACAATTTGCTCAATTTGTAATTTTCTTGAGTTCGTCCCTCCCTTCCATTTCCTGATTTATAGCTTTCTGAGATGTTATTCATATCATCTATCATGAAGTATGATGCAAAATATATGTTCAATGTCATCTGCAATCTCCCTACTTTCCGTTATCAATTCTCCAGACACATTCTCTATGGAATCAATGCTCACTTTGTTAATACATATTCAAATATATAAATACACTCTTACTATCCATCTTCATATTTCTAGCTCTTGTTGTATCTTACATTTTTTTGTCCTTATTAGTCTTTTTGTCATTTTTTGCTGTTCTTCAAATTTTGTCCAATCTTCTAATTTGCCAGTTCACTTTAGCTAGCTTTGATTTCATGCTCTCATAACTGTCCTTATTTGTTTTTTTTTTAAATAGTCTTCAATGCACTCCTCTCTTCCTCAAACCAAATGCAAAATTCCATACCATGATCACTGCTACCCTAATGGTGCCTCCACAATGAGATTATTAATTCATCTATCTTGTTGTACAATACCAGATCTAGTATAGCCTGCTCTCTACTTGGCTCCAGAACATGTTGCTCTAAGAAATGATCCCCAATACATTATTTTGAACTCCATGAATTCTCTGGTGGGTGAGCCAATTCCTAATTCCACAACGACCATCTACCAGGCACATCTATGGGCAGCAGTGATTAGCAATGCTGCTTCACAGTGCCAGGGTCCCAGGTTCAATTCCCAGCTTGGGTTACTGTCTGTGCGGAGTCTGCACGTTCTCCCCGTGTCTGCGTGGATTTCCCCGGGTGTTCTGGTTTCCTCCCACAGCCCAAAGATGTGCAGGTTAGGTGGATTGGCCACGATAAACTGCCCTTAGTGTCCAAAAAAATTTGGTGGGGTTACTGGGTTACGGGGATGGGGTGGAGGCGTGGGCTTAAGTAGGGTGCTCAAATAATACGATGCATATTCAATTCTAAATCAGTGCTATTTCCTTGGTTCCCATTTTTTTTTACTACAATAAGCTTTTTTTTTACATATATAAGGATTAAGTCAACTGTCTATGTCTTTTGAGGTAATATTACATTTATATTTGAATAATAAATATATATTTCAAAACATTGTAACTTTGAAACAACAGATGTCATCTTATATGGTTTTTGACCATAACTTGATAAATATTTGAAGTGGAAAAATGGAGGTCAATTTGCAAAGAGGAAGGTAATGGGACTAACTGAATAACTCTTTCAAAGTGCCGACAGAGCCACAATAGGCTGAATTGCATCCTTTTGTGCACTCAGATCCTATGTTTCGATCATAACTACTCTGATTGAAAACGTTTATTTATTTTTTATTCTCTCACAGGGGGTGGGTGTCGCTGGCCAGATCAGCATTTATTGCCCATCCCTAATTACCCTTGAGAAGGTGGTCGTGAACCACCGAGAACTGCTGCAGGTTATATGGTGTAAGTACACCCAGTGTGCTGTTAGGAATATATTTCTAGGATTTTGACCCAATGACAGTAAAGAAACAACAATATAGGGCGAAATTCTCCGATGTTCGTCGCAATGCTAAACAGTGCGTATTCTCCGGTCCCGAAAGGGCCAGCAGCGGAGTAACGTTTTTTGCGTCGGTTTCAGAGAGAGAGAAATGACTAACTACGAGCGCCGGTGGGTTGGGTTGGGCGGGGGGGGGGGGGGGGGGGGGGGGGGGGGGGGAGGGGGAGAGAGAGAAAGAGAGATGACAAACTGCGAGCGCAGGTGGGTTGGGGGGGGTGTGATAAGGGCAAGGATTACATGTTGTCTTCCCCACCAACCCCCCCACCCCCCTACCGGCACTCGCAGTTTGGCATTTCTCTCTCTCTCTCTCTTCCCAACCCCCCCCCCCCCGCCCCCAACCCACCAGCACTCGAAGTTAGTCATCTCTCTCTCTCTCTTCCCAACCCCACCCCCCCCAATCCACCGGCACTCGAAGTTAATCATCTCTCTCTCTCTCTTCCCAACCCCAACCCACCTGCACTCGCAGTTTGTCATTTCTCTCTCTCTCTCTCTCTTCCCAGCACCCCACCCCCCAAAACCCCAACCCACCTGCACTCGAAGTTAGTCATTTCTCTCTTCCCACACCCCCCCCCCCCCCCCCCCCCCCCCCCCCCCCACCCACCGGCACTCGAAGTTAATCATTTCTCTCTCTCTCTCTTCCCACACCCCCCCCCCCCCCCCCCACCCCCACCCACCGGGCACTTGCATTTAGTCATTTCTCTCTCTCTCTTCCCACCACCCCCCCCCCCCCCACCCCCCCAACCCATCGGCACTCGCATTTAGTCATTTCTCTCTCTCTCTTCCCAACCCCCCCCCCCCCCCCCTGGGAGTGCAGGGTAGTACCCATGTGTGTGGGGGGTAACATTGTCCATGGGTGGGGAGAGTGGGGGACTGCAAGCTCACAGAGATCCGGGTACCCTTTAAAACTGGTAGCCCAATCTCTGAGTTCAGCTCCCTCGTGCTGGAAAAAATTCTAAGGGCGCGATTCCTCGGAAAGGGAATGGGTTTAGATATCTGCAGGTAAGAGACTTTTTGAGAAGGCAGGTTCCGGCCTTCCCACTGCTGCCACCACGGAGTATACAGAACAGAGTAGTCTCCAGGACATGGGTGGGAGAGGGGAAGTTATCAGATATCCACCAAGAACTTATGGAATCGGAGGAAACTCCGGTGGGGGAGCTAAAGGGCAAGTGGGAAGACGAGCTGGGGGGAGAGATAGAGGCGGGTCTGTGGGCGGATGCCCTAAGCAGGATTAACACATCCTCACCATGTGCCAGGCTTAGCCTGATACAATTCAAGGTAGTCCACCAAGCACACATGACGGTGGCATGGATGAACAAGTTTTTCAGGGTAGAGGACAGGTGTGTGTGGTGCACGGGAAGTCCAGCAAATCATGTCCACATGTTTTGGGCATGCTTGGAGCTCAGAGGGTTTTGGCAGTGTCCACAGTACTCAAAACATGGGTGGTGCCGAGTCTGGAAGTGGCGATCTTTGGAGTGTCGGAAGAGCCGTGAGTCCAGGGGACGAAAGAGGCTGATGTCTTGGCCTTTGCCCCCCGGTAGCCCGGAGACGAATCTTACTAATGTGGAGGGACTTGAAGCCCCTGAATGTAGAGGGTTATTGACATGGCTGGGTTTCCCAGTATCGAGAGAATAAATTTTGCCTTAAGAGGGTCAATGCTAGGATTCACCCCGTTGCAGCCGTTCGCCGACTTTCTCAGGGAAAATTTAAATGTCGGCAGAAGCAGAATTTTTTAAAAAAGGGGGGAGGGGCCAGACTGTGGTTTTATTGTTGGGTGGGGGAAAGATTGGGATGGGGGTGGAAATGTTTATTGTGCCATGTTTATGTCGCTATTATTATTCTTATGAAAATTGCAATTAGGTGATTTGTGGTAAGGCCCTATATTACAGGTACAGGGGTAGTTCCCTGCCTGCTGGCTCCGCCCAGTAGGCGGAGTGTAAATATGTGTGCTCCCCGTACAACAGCCATTTTGCCAGCTGCTGTAGGAGGCCACACATCTTAGTGTATTAAAGCCTCGATTGCATTCAACTCTCGTCTTTGTGTAATTGATCGTGCACCAGTCATTAGACTAGTAATCCAGAGACCGAGAGTAATGCTTTATCATTTACCACCATGGGAGATGGTGCAATTTGAATTTAATAGAAAATCTGGAATTAAAAGTCTAGTGATGACCATGACACCATTGTTGATTATTGTAAAAATCCATCTGGTTCATTAATGTCCTTCAGGGAAGGAAATCTGCCATCCTTACCTGATCTGGCCGCTATGTGACTACACATCCAAAGCAATGTGGTTGACTCTTACATGCCTTCTGAAATGGCTTAGTAACCACTCAGTTGAAGGGCAATTAGGGATGGGCAACACTCACATCCAATAAATTGTTATTTTTTTTCTTGAACATTTAGACCAGGATTGCTTAAAAATGTTATTCATTTTTGGGATTGGAAGAGGATCCTTGATATTTATGCTGTGATCAAATGAGAAAAGTTTTATTCCCCCCCCCCCCCCCCCCCCCCCCACCTCCTGTCAATTTAGGATTGCAAATGAAGGTTTCCATTGAAATATAAAATCCTTTCTTGGTCAGTGTCTTCTAAACTCGCTAGAAAACGTAGCCACCTTCAACAGGGATGAACAAAGAGTATATAGTCAGGTTAGAAGGCTATTTGAATGTCATTTACGAAGGTCAAATTGTCTGGATTGCAATCTATTTAAATCTACTGTGGGTCTGCCAACAAAGCTATGCTGGGCAAACATTTTAACAGACAGATCTATTATTCTGCTTCACAGATTTCACAAATAATGGATTATTGACTACATGGCATGGTTTTGAGAAAATCTGCACAAAATACAATTACAATTATTGTCACATACTTGACATTTTGAAACCCAAATTATATATGACTGGCATAAAAAATGTAAACTATTCATATCTCAATCTATTGACTGCAATAGGTGGAATAATAACCATAAATGACTCTGAAAGGATCATCTACAACATAATAAAACATACCAGACACTTCAGAGCAGCATTGTCAAACAAGATTTGGCTCTGATCCACGTAAGGAGATAAGAGCACTGAACAAAGACTTAGTTAAAGAGATTAGTTTAAGGAACATCTTAAAAGAACAGGCAAAGAGACAGAGAGTTTAAGGGAGGAAATTCTATAGCTGAGACAGCTGAAGATATAGCTGCCAAGAGAATGACAAAGGAAACTGGGGATTCATGAGATGCCAGAATTGGAGGCGTGAAGAAACATCAGTCGGTCACAGGGCTGGAGATAGATACAGAGATAGGGAGAAACAAAAATAAGGGGTGTGATCCAATGGCCTCACTGATGCACAATCAATGGACACGAGACGTAGGTGAAGTCCGAAATGAAAGGCTTTAATTAGCAAGAAGTGAGCCCGGCAGCAGACGTACAGGAAATGGCCTGGCTGCTGGGGCACACTGGTTCTTATACCCCGCCTCGTAGGCGGAGCTACCTTCCTCTTAGCCAATAAGGATGAGGCACACGATACCTGGGCCAATGGGCAGCGAGTCCTCTGAACCAATGGCAGCTCACACTCCCAGGTACCGTAATACCCCTAGTCATACTACCACACTCACTGTGCCTGAAAAGCATCTCACTGCGGCGCAGCGTGACCACTGAAAGACGGGAGATCTTGCTCCAGGGTCTAACCGGCTCGCCATGCCTCACAAGATCCGAAGTGATCGCGCGAGACGTTGTGATGTGAATCACGCCCAGAGTGGGCGGGATCACTTTTTGGGAAATCGCATATTAGAGCAAGGCAGGAAGTTTCAGTCTAATGCGCAGATTCCCGAGGAACCGGAGGCTTTGGGATTCTATCCCCTCGCTTCTGAGACCTCGGGCGAGTGTTGTTCAGCACTGATCCGCACAAATGGGGACCAGACGGAATGCCACTCAAGGTCACCCAGGAATCGGAGGTCCCCAGCTGCATGCCCTTTGGGCAGGGTGGTGCCCTGGCATTGCTGGTGCTAGCTGGGTAGTCTGGCACCTTGGCATGCCACCTGAATGCCAGCCTAGAACAGCTAAGGTGTCCAGGTGGCATTGTGAGCTAGTATGGGCACTGTCAGTTTGGCACTGCCAAGGTGCTAGGCTGGCATTTTTTTGCGCATGCGTGATCGGGCTAGGGTTGCCTGGCGGGGGGAATGGGGGTTGCAGGATCCCTCCCATAGTGCATTCGGGTTTGGGGGTAGTGCATTAAGGTTTGGGGGTGGAAAGAGGTTGGGGATTGTTTTGGTGTCCTCGGAGATCGGAAGCCATTTTAAAATGGAGTCCCGATCTCTTGCTACAAAGGGGAGTTCGGCCGAGCAGAACTCCCCAAGGTACAAATCGGGGCTATGTGCACCCTCAGCTGTGCGTTCCCTGTTCAGGCACCTTATTCAACACATGGAGCGTTGAATTGCCATGTGTATCTCAGCACTGCGAGCGCCAGGAAACAAGCTGCTAAACGCGTTCCCGAGGGAATCTTGTTCCCTTTTGGGAGAATCGCATCCGAGAATATTAAATTTGAGATACTACTGGACTGGGATTCATTGTAGGCTAGCAAACACAGCCGGGTGATGGGTGAATGGGGTCTGGTACAAAGCAGGATATATGCAGCGGTTTTGGATGAGCTGAAATTTATGGAAGGTGGAATATGGGAGGCTGGCCAGTCAGTCCAGAGATATCAAAAATATAGATGAGGGTTCAGGAGCAGATGGGTTGAGGAGGGGCAGAGATGGACAATTAAACAGACGGGGAAACAGGCGAACTTCATAACAGAGAGGACATGGGGTCAGATGCTCAGCTCAGGGTCACATTGTAGTTCCTATTAGTTTGATTCAGCCTCAAGAATAGAATAGAATAGAAAATAATTTACAGTGCAGAAGGAGGCCATTCGGCCCATCGGATCTGCACCGGCTCTTGGAAAGAGCATCCTATTTAAGCCCACACCTCCACACTATCCCCATAACCCAGCAACCCCATCCAACCTAAGGGCAATTTAGCATGGCTAATTCACCTAACCTGCACATCTTTGGACAATGGGAGGAAACTGGAGCACCCGGAGGAAACCCACGCAAACACATGGAGAACGTGCAGACTCCACACAGACAGTGACCCAAGCAGGAATCAAACCTGGCACCCTGGCGCTGTGAAGCCATAGTGCTAACCACTATGCTACCGTGCTGCCCAAAATTCATTCTTGGGATGTGGCCGTCGCTGGCTGAGCCAGCATTTTTCGTCCATCCCCAATTGCCCTCTGAACTGAGTGGCTTGTTAAGCCATTTCGGGGAGGTGGGGGGTTAAGAGTCAACCACATTGCTGTGGTTCTAGAGTCACATGTAGGCCAGACCAAGGGACTTCCGGTGGCAGCGATGATGTAGGAGGCCGCACATTTGGGAGCTCCCGATTCAAACGGACTTTTCGGCTCTTTTTAGAGCCCAAAACGGAATTTTGTCGACGTCTCCCGGTGGGAGAAGGTGTGGTGATCGACTTCCTCTGCATTTCATGACTCGAACTTGGAGTGGAAAGGGGGAAAAAACGGCAGCAGCTCCCCAGAAAAAACGGGAGAAGGATTCCAAGATGGCAGCCGACGGAGCACCAGAGGAGTGGAGGCTGTGGGTGCAGGAGCAGCAAACTGCTCTCCTGCGCTGTTTTGCAGACTTTAAGGCTGAGGTGCTGAGCTCTCTGCAGGAAACAAATAAAAGGCTCTCGGAGATTCAGACGACCCAGGGTGCTGCCATCCAGGCGTTGCAGGCGCGGGACACTGAACAAGAGGAGGAGGCCGTGGTCCTCGTGAGTAAGGTGGAGGGGCATGAGGCACTCCACAAGAAGTGGCAAGACCGCTTCAAGGAGCTTGATCACCGCATGAGGCGGAAGAATCTGAGGATCTTGGGCCTTGCGCAGGGACTGGAGGGGTCGGATCTGACAAACTACGTGGCCACGATGCTGAACTTGCTAGTGGGGGCAGGATCTTTCCATCTGCCCCTGGAGCTGGAGGGAGCACACAGAGTACTGGCCAGGAGGCCTAAGGAGAACGAACCCCCGCGTACGGTGCTGGTGAGCTTCCACCGGTTCAGTGATCGGGAGTGTGTGCTGCGCTGGGCCAAGAGGGTGAAGAGCAGCAACTGAGAGAATGGGGTAGTACGGATCTACCAGGATTTGAGTGCGGAGGTGGCTAAGCGGCGGTCCGGGTTTAATCGGACGAAGGTGCTCTATAAGAAGAAAATAAAGTTTGGATTGTTGCAGCCTGTGCGCTTGTAGGTAACTTATCTGGAGCGGCATTATTATTTTGGTTCCCCGGAGGATGCGTGGGCCTTCGTGCGGACGGAGAAGCTGGACTCGGATGCGGGGTTGGGGGTTGCGGGGTCGGTTGTAATACTTTATTGATGGTTTCTGCTGTTGCTGTGTTGTTTTTTCTGTACTTTTTGTAATTTTGATATGGTTATGTATTGGGGTGTTGTTCTGTTTTTGTTGGGGGGCACTGTTTGGGTTTTGTATTTTGCGGGAGGGGCTGGGGGGGGGGGGTTTGCTCACCCCAGGCCAGCTCGCCCCGCCCGACCCGTTCCCCATGGCGATAACGCCTCTCCTCTAAACCCCCCGGCCCACACCAGCTCCTTCCTGAACATTCCAGCAGCAACCCGGCATTCCCCCCCCCCCCCCACCCCCCCAGGCTAGGACCCCTCCTAGCCGCGACGCACCCTCCATGGTACTTCCGTGAGTTAGCTGACTTCTGCTGACCCCGGCAGCTCCCGCCAAAACCTATCCCCTCCCGGCATGGGGTCATCCCCCTCTTGCCCCACCTCCTTGGCACCGCTTCAGCGCGGGAAAGAAAACCAGTAGAGGCCACGCCCCCACCGCCAGCTCTGCCCCCCCTGCCCCGCAGCACGGGAAACCAGAGGAAAGCCCGCGCTTTCACACTGCCACACCCCACCCTTCTGACGCAGCTCCCCAAAATCCAGTTTCACCCCAACCCCCAGCCCCGTACAGAAGAGAACATATAAAATACAAACCCCCAACATTCCCCACATACCCCACATCCATACCCAACAAACAGACCCACCCGGAAACAGAGCAAAAAGAAAACCAGCATAAAAAACACACATGTCAAAGTTAAAGAACAGCAACAGCGAAAACAGCAACGGCCATAGTGTGTCCCCAGACCCTAGTTCGAGTCCAGCTTCTCCGCCTGTACAAAGGCCCACGCCTCCTCCGGGGACTCGAAGTAGTGGTGCCGGTCCTTGTATGTCACCCACAGGCACGCAGGCTGCAGCATTCCAAATCAGACCTGCTTGTTATGCAGCACCGCCCTCGTCCGGTTGAACCCGGCCCGCCGCTTAGCCCCCTCCGCACTCCAGTCCTGGTAGATTCGCACTACCGAATTCTCCCACTTGCTGCTCCTCTCTTTCTTGGCCCAGCGCAGCACACACTCCCAGTCGCTGAATCGATGGAACCGCACCAGCACCGCCCTCGGGGCTTATTTGCCTTAGGCTTCCTGGCCCGCACTCTGTGAGCTCCCTCAAGCTCCAGGGGCAAATGGAAGGACCCCGCCCCCATCAACGAGCTCAACATCGTGGTCACATACGCCGGGAGATCCGACCCCTCCAGCCCCTCCGCCAGGCCCAGGATCCTCAAATTGTTTCGCCTTGTGCGAACGTCCAGCTCCTCCAAGCGGTCTTGCCACTTTTTGTGAAGTGCCTCGTGCAACTCCACTTTCCCCACGAGGACCGCGGCCTCCTCCTCCCTCTCAGCGGCCTGCTGCTGCAACTCTCGAATGGACGCCTCCTGGGCCGCCTGGGTCCCAAGCAGCTTGTTGGTAGTATGGCCGGGTGATCTGACCACTGAGGTCACCAGTTATCCACCCCAGGGCTGCATGAGTTGGATTGTCTAACACGGTAGTCTTCTATCTCTCCACCCACCCCCCGCTCCTCACGAGATGGCCGTGCACAACCGCCGGGCATGGGAGAAGACAGGATGGGGACTGCTGGACCTACGGCCCCTCAGTGTGGCCGAGCAGAGGGCACTGGATGTGGTCGGTGGCCTGTGGGATAGGGAGGTCGCCGAGGTGGAGCTCAGCCATGGGCGAAGAAGTGAGACCACGCTTAGTTGCGGTTCCCCACGCCATGTGTGCCAAACCCCCCCAACACCACCCTCACCCGCACACTCCCACCCCGGTCCTCGATCTAATCATGCATTTTGCCTTGCATCTTACAGGATCTACTGGAGATGGGGAAGATCCATCTCGTGCCCGGCGCCACAGTCGAGGCCCTCCAATGAGCAGGGCACCAATGCTGAAAGCAGCTCGGACACCAGCTCTCCGCCCCGAGACTCGGGAGACTTCGGAGCTGGGATCGGAGGATGGCAGTGATTTTCCGTCACAGCTCATCTTCAACACCCTCCACCATCCCAGAGACACTCACCTCGGCTGGGCATGTTGACTAGGTACAGCAAATGGAGTTAGGAACACCCAAGGGGGCAGCCATTTAAGGGAAGGCCGACCCAAGGCACTAGCTGCTGTCTCGAGCTTCTGGAATGGACAGTCCCATCTATAGTGGAGGCGCAGTCGCAGAGCCAGGGACTACATGAGAGGTTGTCGGCGATGATCCAGCACCCGCAGGCGCAGTTGGAGGAGTCCAACCGCGTGCAGCAACAGGAGGTGGTGCCGACAACGTGTGCCATCCAGGCCAACACCGCACGGGTGATGCCGCAGGGGAGGCATTGGGGGAAACAGTTTCAACTATGGATCAACATGTCCGAATCTGGGGAATTCTGTGCGGGCACTGGCTGAGGCCCAGGACAGGGTTGCCGCCTCACAGGTGACCATGCCCCAGAGCCACCTGGAAATCGCAGCGGCGCTCCTGAGCGTGGCACATGCACAGCAGGTCATGGCTGAGAATGCCAGTGGCATTGACCGACGAGGCGCAGACACAGAGTGAGGTGGCCCGGTTCCAGAGGGAGACAGTGCACTGATGTGGCTGATATGACACAGACCCATTAAGTGGTGGCACAGTCAATAGTTGATGTGGCGCAGTCCCAGACAGAGGTGGTCCACCCCCCCCCCCCCCCCCCCCCCCCCCCCCCACTCCTGTCCCTGGTGCATTTGGTGGGCTGCGGGCAGAACAGGGCAACACCACTCCACCGGAACACCCGAGCAGCAGCCAGGTCCATCCAGGCCCGGTTGCCTCAGACGACGTCCGTCAACGTGGACCCAGGTCACAGGGCAGGAATCACAGCAGGCCGCCTCCACTCCTGCTGTACTGTCTGAGGAACCACCTAGACATAGCATTAGGGCCCTTAAAGCCAGGATGTTAGACAGCTGTTAAGTTGGCATGGGTGCGGGGCACTGTATAGTTATAGGGGCTAGGGCACAAATCTGCAAATATTTGTTCATATCAAACACTTGTTAAAACCTGCCTCGGATCTCTGTCCGATGTTGGGCTCGTCTGGACTGGCCGGGAGGTAGGGAATGGGCCGACGTGGGGAAGGGAATGGGCCGACGCTGTGGGTAGCCTGGGCTCCCCACCCCCCAACCATCCCCATCACCGCGTCCCCAGGGTTTCGATGAGACCGTGAGTTGGAATGGCCGATCAGACATTGCGAAACAATGTGGAGCACCGGAGCTCATCGCAGATCTGACCCACTGTTACTGTCAACCCAGGGCCCACACCCCATTGAGCAGCAGGTATATATCATGGAGGGAGTTGCAGGCAGGGGGTGGCCAGGGTGAGGGAGGGGAGAGGTGGGATGCAGTGCCCATGCCCCTGGCCAGGCCCCCCACTCCACCAATCCCCCATCCAAACATCCCCCTCCCAAGTCGGTGAACCTGGATGAGATCAGAGTGTCCCTTACAGGTTAGCCCTGGCGCACATGTCGTGCCGCTTCCTGTGCCGACCTGGGCTCAGTATCCCACCCATCCTTCCCTCTCCCGAACTCTCCTCATCAGACAAGGCCTGGTGTTCCACCTTCTCCTCCAGCACTTTGTCCCTCTGCTGTGTGGTGTTGTGGAGGACGCAACAGGCCGCCATACTCTCAGCATCATACTGGAGGGGCCCTCCAGAGCAGTCCAGGCATCTGAACCCCGGGCGGGATTCTCCAACCCCCCGCCGGGTCGGAGAATCGCCGGGGGTCGGCGTGAATCCCGCCCCCGCCAGGCGCCGAATTCTCCGGCGCTCCAAAGGTCGGCGAGGCGTGAGCCTCGCCACCCACCCCGGAGAATGGTGGGGACCGGCGCGACTCAATGGGCCCCGGGGCTGCTCGAAGTCTCTGGCCCGCGATGGGCCGAAGTCCCGCTGGTTTTTTGCCAGTCTCGCTGGTGTGGATCAGACTAGATCCCTTACCGGTGTGACCTGGCGGTGTGGGCAAGCTCCGGGGTCCTGGGGGGGCGCGGGGCAATCTGGCCCCGGGGGTGCCCCCATGATGGCCTGGATCATGATCGGGGCCCACCAATCGGCCGGCAGGCCTGTGCCATGGGAGCATTCTTTTACTACACGTCGGCCGTGTCAGCCTCCGCAATGGCCAACGCATAGGTGACCCCTGCCCTGTGCATGCGCGGGAATGATGTCAGCAGCCGCTGATGCATCTGCGCATGCGCAGATTTTCGCCGGCCGGCGGAGTCCCTTCGGCCCCGACTGGCATGGTGCCAAAGGCCTTCCACGCCGGCCGGCGGGACGCAAACCACTCCGCAGTCGGCCGAGCCCCTGAAGGTCCGAAGGATACAGGATCCGCCGGGTACAGGAGAATCCCGCCCCACAGCTTCAGGAGGCCGAAGCACCGCTCGATCACGGACCTGATCACTGTATGGGCGTCATTGTAGCCGGTCTCGCCGTCGGTCTGTGGCCTCCTGACAGGTGTCATCAGCCATGACCACAGGACCCAATCCCCCAGCTACGGAGGTGTCTTGAACATGCCAGGAATTGCCGAGTAGAACATAGAACATAGAACACTACAGCGCAGTACGGGCCCTTCGGCCCTCGATGTTGCGCCGACCTGTGAAACCATCTGAAGCCTATCTGACCTACACTATTCCATTTTCATCCATATGTCTATCCAGTGACCACTTAAATGCCCTTAAAGTTGGCGAGTCTACTACTATTGCAGGCAGGGCGTTCCACACCCCTACTACTCTCTGAGTAAAGAAACTGCCTCTGACATCTGTCCTATATCTCTCACCCCTCAATTTAAAGCTATGTCCCCTCGTGTTGGTCATCACCATCCGAGGAAAAAGACTCTCACTGTCCACCCTATCTAACCCTCTGACTATCTTATATGTCTCTATTAAGTCACCTCTCAGCCTTCTCCTCTCTAACGAAAACAACCTCAATTCCCTGAGCCTTTCCTCGTAAGACCTTCCCTCCATACCAGGCAACATCCTAGTAAATCTCCTCTGAACCCTTTCCAAAGCTTCCACATCCTTCCTATAATGTGGTGACCAGAACTGCACGCAGTACTCCAGGTGTGGCCGCACCAGAGTTATGTACAGCTGCAGCATGACCTTGTGGTTCCGAAACTCAATCCCCCTGCTTATAAAGGCTAGCACACCATATGCCTTCTTAACAGCCCTATTAACCTGGGTGGCAACTTTCAGGGATTTATGTACCTGGATGCCGAGATCTCTCTGTTCATCTACACTACCAAGAATCTTGCCATTAGCCCAGTACTCTGCATTCCTGTTACTCCTTCCAAAGTGAACCACCTCACACTTTTCCCCATTAAACTCCATATGCCACCTCTCAGCCCAGCTCTGCAGCTTATCTATGTCCCTCTGTATCCTATAACATCCTTCAGCACTATCCACAACTCCACCGACCTTCGTGTCATCTGCAAATTTACTAACCCATCCTTCTACACCCTCTTCCAGGTCATTTATATAAATGACAAACAGCAGTGGCCCCAAAACAGATCCTTGCGGTACACCACTAGTAACTGAACTCCAGGATGAACATTTGCCATCAACCACCACCCTCTGTCTTCTTTCAGCTAGCCAATTACTGATCCAAACCGCTAAATCACCTTCAATTCCATACTTCCTTATTTTCTGCAATAGCCTACCGTGGGGAACCTTATCAAACGCCTTACTGAAATCCATATACACCACATCAACAGCTTTACCCTGATCCACCTGTTTGGTCACCTTCTCAAAAAACTCAATAAGGTTTGTGAGACATGACCTACCCTTCACAAAACCGTGTTGAGTATCGCTAATCAACTTGTTCTTTTCAAGATGATTATAAACCCTATCTCTTATAACCTTTTCCAACATTTTACCCACAACCGAAGTAAGGCTCACAGGTCTATAATTACCAGGGTTGTCTCTACTCCCCTTCTTGAACAAGGGGACAACATTTGCTATCCTCCAGTCTTCCGGCACTATTCCTGTCGACAAAGACGACATAAAGATCAAGGACAAAGGCTCTGCAATCTCCTCCCTGGCTTCCCAGAGAATCCTAGGATAAATCCCATCTGGCCCAGGGGACTTATCTATTTTGACATTTTCTAAAATTGCTAACACCTCCTCCTTTTGAACCTCAATTCCATCTAGCCTGGTCGACTGAACCTGAGTGTTCTCCTCGACAACATTGTCTTTCTCCAGTGTAAACACTGACGAAAAATATCCATTTAATGCTTCCCCTATCTCCTCTGATTCCACACACAACTTTCCACTACTATCCTTGATTGGCCCTAATCTTACTCGAGTCATTCTTTTGTTCCTGATATACCTATAGAAAGCCTTAGGGTTTTCCTTGATCCTATCCGCCAACGACTTTTCGTGTCCTCTCCTCGCTCTTCTTAACTCTCCCTTTAGGTCCTTCCTGGCTAACTTGTAACTCTCAAGTGCCCTAACTGAGCCTTCATGTCTCATCCTAACATAAGCCTTCTTCTTCCTCTTGACAAGTGCTTCAACTTCCTTAGTAAACCACGGCTCCCTTGCTCGACAACTTCCTCCCTGCCTGACAGGTACATACTTATCAAGGACACGCAGTAGCTGTTCCTTGAAAAAGCTCCACATTTCGATTGTACCCATCCCCTGCAGTTTCCTTCTCCATCCTATACCTCCTAAATCTTGCCGAATAGCATCATAATTGCCTTTCCCCCAGCTATAATTCTTGCCTTGCGGTATATACCTATCCCTGCCCATTGCTAAAGTAAACATAACCGAGTTGTGATCACTATCACCAAAGTGCTCACCTATATCTAAATCTAACACCTGGCCGGGTTCATTACCCAGTACCAAATCCAATGTGGCCTCGCCCCTTGTTGGCCTGTCTACATACTGTGTCAGAAAACCCTCCTGCACACACTGCACAAAAACTGACCCATCTATAGTACTCGAACTATAGTATTTCCAGTCAATATTTGGAAAGTTAATGTCCCCCATAACAACTACCCTGTTACTCTCGCTCCTGTCAAGAATCATCTTTCCAATCCTTTCCTCTACATCTCTGGGACTATTCGGAGGTCTATAGACAACTCCCAACAGGGTGACCTCTCCTCTACTGTTCCTAACCTCGGCCCATACTGCCTCAGTAGACGAGTCCTCAAGCGTCCTTTCTACCGCAGTAATACTTTCCTTGATTAACAATGCCACACCCCCCCCCTCTTTTACCATCTTCTCTGTTCTTACAGAAACATCTAAATCCTGGAACCTGCAACAACCATTCCTGTCCCTGCTCTACCCATGTCTCCGAAATCGCCACAACATCGAGATCCCAGGTACCAACCCATGCTGCAAGCTCACCCACCTTATTCCGGATGCTCCTGGCGTTGTGCCAGGAGTGTGCCAGGACGAAGGCGTTGTGCAAACTGCCCGGGTATCAGGCGCAGTGGTGAATGATGCACAGCTGATGGTCACATCATTGGATTGTGGAAAGCGTCCTGTTATCTGCAGATGCTCGTAAGGGGACATGCATCCCGTCGATCACCCCCTGGACATCCTGGCGATGGCGGCGAACCACGTTGCCCAGGCAACCTGGTGGGTTTGGTCCACATGGAAATTGATGTATTGAGCCACCTGGGCATATAGGGCCTCCATGATGGCACAGATTCACCTGGGAGGTCCCCACTGCGCACCTAGAAGGACCCCGTCGCATTAAAGTTCAGAGTGACCATCACCTTGACAGCCACCGGGGGCAGGTGTCCTCCCCCATACCCCCGCGGTGCCAGATGCGCCATCATCTGGCACATATGTTGCACAGTCTCTGCTCAGCCGGAATCTTCCACGCCATGCCCTGTCCGGCAGGTCCTCGAATGACAGGTAGTGTCAGTACACACGAGGCCTCATGCAGCACCTCCTCCTCCTCGGCCTGTTGGGTGGCTGGCTCTCTACCCTGGGAGGTTCCACCACTCCCTCTGCAGCATGCTGTGCTACTTCCCGCTCTGCTGACGCCCCCTCTGCTGCTCCACCACTTCTCCTCGAGAAGCTCCAGCTCGGACAGCTGCAGGGCATCCCAGGGCTGTGGCAACCAGTAGGAAGGTCACCGTTGCTGGTTGAATTCCAATATCCATTTTCTGAAGAGTGTGAAAGGCTGACATGTGAGCATGGTGCGTCTGCCAGGCTACATGGTGGCTCTGGTTGGCACTGAGGGTCTGCCCCACATGTCCCTACTCCCCTCCCCCACCACCAGCCTTGCATCCCTGGCCCATCGGTGGCCAGCACCATGGGGACATCTGGCCCTGGCACCCATCCCTGATGCCAGGGGTACTGTTGGCTGGCACTTCCCTTGCTCCGGGTATGCACCGCTGTCCTCATACGGGTTATTGTGGATGTTGCTCTGGGTGGGCTGCCAGTGGGTGGCGGCCGGGTGGGGGGGTTTGGCAGAGGGTGGGTGCAGGATTGAGGTACCTATATGGCCGGTGTCACTCTGTAGAACCAGGGGCCAAGGTGGGTCATCAGTGGGGTGTGCAGCAAGATGGCCACAGTAATGGCGGTCCATGCCTGGGCACCACCCCAGTCTCATGGGGTGTCATCCCAGCCACCCGGCCTGTGCTTCACTCTGCAGAACCAGGGACAAGGTGGGTCATCAATGGGGTGTGCAGCAAGATGGCTGCGGTTATGTGGGTCCGTGCCTGGTCATCACCCCAGTCTCGTGGGGTGTCATCCCGGCCACATGGCCCGTGCTCCCGTGCCCTCCCCCTCCCCCGGCCCTGGCAGGCCCCGCTCCCATCCTAGCTGGCCCCGCCAGTGTCCGGCCCGGAAGTGCACAGTCATTCCTCTCCGTGTCCTACTTCCCCTCCCTCTCCTTCATCAGCCACCATGATTTTTAAAAGCACAAGTGAACCGCGTCATTGGGCACTCGGGTCATTGGAGCAAGAGAATCGCCGAGGCACCGGAGAATACTGGGTCGGGCCCACTAATGATATGCAAACAGTGTTCACTGTACGTGCGTTCCAGTATGCATTGACACCGCTTTCGACGTGATGGAGAATCGTGATTTGGCATCAAATTGGCACCCACCGCAAGTTCGGCATCAGAACCTATTCTCTGCCCAATTGCGTTTCACGATTTTGGTGGCGGCAAACGGAGAATTCCACTCAAAGGGTTTACCCGCATTTGTCAGCTGTGGGCTGCTGCTGCAATGACATTCGTGCTCTGCATTGAAAATGTTTTAAATAGTGACTGCTTGGAGCGACTAGCTGCAGACTTCTTCGTTTCAGTGCAATGCTTTAGAGTACCAAAGTATTGAATCCTGGCCTTTAAATCTGATTCTTCAGTCACAATTCTTATGAATTAAATAAATAACTTATTGAATTGAGCTTGTATTTAGGTACCAACTTGGGAATCTGTTTTTCTGACTGAGTTTTTCGACAGCAATTTCCTACCACTGAACTATTTAAAAGTATCTTCTGATTACTGTATCCTGGAATTTAAAAGCTTTAGCTCACCGCGGCTAGTTTTGCTGACTGCACTTCAGGAATTGAAACTGGACTTCAAAGTGATCCCATGGCATCTTCTGCTGTCGTGAGAAATTTTAAATTTCTACCTTTGGCTTCTAAGCCTTCCTTCAGAGCTTTATCCTGCCAATTTTCTTCTGTGCAGCTACTTCTCATGCTTTTCTACAAGTCAGAATGCTTCTTCGAATTTGCAGGATTTTAGTTTTACTTTGCATTTTTTTGTGAGATTTCATGTTTTTCCATTTACTGCCACTACATTTTAGGATGTTAGTATCGTTCATAGATTTTAATAAAGTCTTTTTAGTCTTAAGTATGAACAATTTACATCAATGCCGCAATGGTTTCAAGGTAGTATCTATTTCCATACTTGCTTGTGCACATCCCATCAGACCCAAGGGACTTATCTATCCTGATGCTTTTCAAAATTTCCAGCACATCCTCCTTCTTTATATGCTCAGTAACAGTCCATTTTCCAAGATATACGAGTTGCCTCAAGCCCAAGAAATTTCTGTTGGAATAGAATAGCCAACCACATCTCGAGTCCAACTCAAGTAACATAGAGCAATTGAACACAATGAAGCCGAAGAGGCTAAAAGTCACCTGATATTACCAAGGGCTAGCACAGATGTAAAGAAACATTATGGACATGCAGTATAGTGTTTGCAATTATGGTTGCAGGCACATCACATTTAGTAAAAAGGTTTGGAAAGTGACTTTGGTGAGATGGCATAAATGGAAGTTATGCAAATCACGTAATTGAAAATTATCTGTGAATGATGCCATGTCTGTAGTGGAAAAGGCGCACAAAGGATTGTTCATGTAGTAGACAGATGTGAAGGTTTCCTTCAGTCAGAAAAAAATTGTCTTCAGCTTCACTTCAGGCCATTCTTCTGTTTCATTTCCTTGTTCCTTTCTGCCCCAGAACATCACGTAAACCATGGTGGGCTCAAATGGAATGCAAGGGTTCTTGGCTTACTTGCCCCTTTTGCAGGGCATCTACAGTGGATGAAAGGTAAAAAGCGTGGGGTGAAGTGGGGACTGATTCAGAAGCCACAAGGAATAGCAGCAGCTGATGCAAGAAAAAGCAGCCCAAAGTGGGCAGCCTGAGGTCTCGGGACAACATAGATATTTCAGAACCCGCGGAGTCTGTGAAGTTCCAAGGTGCAGTCTGGATGGCAAGATAATCAAGTTTGTGCGTTGGAAGAGAACTAGCAGTAAGAAAGCCAAGAGCAAAGTGGCTTTCAACTTTGTTCCTTCGCTGTGCTTCAGTTGCAAATTGAGGTATAAACCCAAATCCATGTGACAAAGAGTGGAAATTTTAGGCACAATGGAAAGATTCCGGATCACTAACCATGTCTTCTGCTATACAAGGCATCTCTGCTCTTATAGTTCAATAACTAATTCTAAAACATGGCTGATTCGAGACCAGAAGTTTCTCGACTGTTTCTTTTTATACGTCTGGAGAGTTGGACTACATCAGTTCACTGGAAAAAGTTTTTCATTAATGCACTTATCGGTGTGAAACAAAGGATCACTGCGCTGGAATGTTTGTGCGTATCATGTGCTTTAATCCTACATTACACACTTGCGGTGGAGGTTTTGTGGCACACTGGGTAGCCTCCCTGCCTCTAAGCCAGAAGCTCTGGGTTCGAGTCTCATCCCAGTGCTTGATGGCCAAGGAAGGTGCATTCTGAATGTTGCCAACAGTTTGAGCATCAATTTGCAATATACTTTGAGCATTCCATTGGCAGGCTATAAGAGCAGGAGAGACTCCTGATCGGCCATGCTTGGTGTGCAGTGATGCCCCTCACTATAAGCCTCTGCTGACAGGCTAGTGACATGTTCCAGGTGACAAATTAAAATCTGCCTTGTGGATCATTAAGAGTTAAAAGAGAAAAAACAGCAGCAGCCTTACAGTGAGGTTCTGGGGTCAGGAATGCAGAAGCATAAAACAATCTATGTAATCGCTCTGTATCCCATTTTTTTGGCACTGCCTCCGGAAACATCACCTAAATATCCAACAGTAATGTCACAAAAATCCAGATTGTGTAATTCGCAATGGGTAGTGATCAATAATAACACAATTGCAGCATTCATGAAGGTATCAGCTAAATTACTTAAAGAATATAAAAGAGAATGTAGAAAGCAACAAAGTAAAATATGTAAAATTAAGTCTAAGAAAGGTCAAATTTCAGGACAGAAAAAGAGAGTCAAATGGTTTCCTTCTGTGTTAAAATTTATGTTCCTGTTGCTAATTCCATCAGCCAATGTGCAAATGTTGTCCTTTCAGTCAGAGGCTGTGCCCTCGGGTTCTAATTTTTCCTACTGGAAACATCCTCCCCATATCCACTCTATCCAGGCCTCTCAGGATCCTGTAAGTTTCAATAAGATCCCCCCCTCATCTTTCTAAACTCCAACGAGTACAGACCCAGAGTCCTCAAACGCTCCTCAGATGACAAGCTCTTCATTCCAGGGATCATTATTGTGAACTGCCTCTGGAGCATTTCCAAGTCCAGCACATCCTTCCTTAGACACAGAGCCTAAAACTGCCCACAATACTCCAATAGGGTCCGGCCAGAGCCTTATATAGCCTCAGATGTTCCCTAGTAGGCTCTGTCACAAGCTGCCCAAAAAAAGCATCTCGGAGACATTCCACAAATTCCTTTTCTTGGGATCCGCTGCCAACCTGTTTTTCCCAGTCCACCTGCATATTGAAGTCCCCCATGATTATTGTAATGTTGCCTTTCTTATATGCCTTTTCTATCTCCTGATTTATTTTCTGCCCCACATCCTGACTACTGCTAGGGGGCCTGTACATAACTCCCATCAGGGTCTTTTTTCCTTTGCGTTTCCTCAACTCTACCCACACAGATTCTATGCCTTCCAATCCTATATCGCTTCTTGCTATTGATTTAATTTCATTCCTTACTAACAGTGCAGCCCGGTCCCCTCTGCCTGTCCTTTCAATGTGTGCAACAAGCTCATTTACCTTGTTTCGTATACTGCCACATTTAAATACAACTTAGTCCTGCATTGACTGCCCCCCTTCTCATATTGGTCCCTTTTTTGCTCTGCCTGAAGTTATATTCCTGCCACCTTCTGTACTTGCTGGTCTATTACGTGTTCTGTTTACACTAGTAAATTAACTTTACTAACATCTCCTGAGCCTTCGACTCCTTTAACTAGTTTAATGTCCTCGTTGTTAACGTGCACTTCTACCTTCTCCTTTAACTTTGATATTCTAATTCTTCATACAACTAAACACTCTCCTCCTCCCCCCTCCCTCCCGCCCCGCCATTGAGTTTAAAGCCCTATCTACAGCCCTAGTTATGCGATTCGCCAGGACCCTGTTCCCAGCATGATTCAGATGAAGACCGTCCCATCGGAACAGAACCCTCTTTCTCCAGTACTGGTGCCAATGTCCCATGAATTCCAACCCATTTCTCCAACATCAATCTTTGAGCCATGTATTTACCTCCTTAATCTTATTAACCATATGCCAATTAGCTCATGGCTCAGGTAGTATTCCAGAGATTATTACCTTTTCAGTTCTGTTTTTTTTATTTAGCTCCTAGCTGCTCATACTCCCTGAACAGAACCTCTGTCCTTGTTCTACCTATGTTGTTCGTACCTACACGGATCAGGACACCTTTAATTTTACCCTCCAACCGTAATTTCCTCTGCAGCCCTGATGAGATATCCCGAACCCGAGCACCAGGCAGGCAGCACAACCTTCAGGATTCTCAATCCTGGTCACAGAGAACAGTGCCAATGTCCCTAACTATACTATCCCCAATTATGACTACATTTCTTTTCTCTCCCCCCACTTGAATGGCTCCCTGTACCACGGTGCTGCGGTCAGTTTGCTCATCCTCCCTGCAGTCCTTGTTCCCGGCCACACAGGAAGCAAGAATCTCAAACCTACTGGACAGGGGCAAGGGCTGAGGCTCCTGCAACCCTACCTCCTGATCCCTCCACCTGCCTCACTCACAACCACACATTGAATTCTGGCCAAATATAAGTTAGTTATTCTAAGGGATGCGGCTGCCTCCAGGACCATAGTACTGAATCAAGCAATAAAACAGTGTTTTATAATATAAAGACTATAACGATGCAACACTCAAACTTCTAAGTTTTACAATAAAAAATCACTCCAAAAGCGGCCTTACTTCAGTTGGACAGAATTTTTGTTTGTAAAAACGCAAGTCCAAGAATTATTTTTTAATTTCCTGAAGGGATATGGGCGTCACTGGCTGCACCAGCATTTATTGTTCATCCTTGACGGGAATTAAGTGTTAATTACATTGTTGTGGATCTGGAGTCCCTTGTAGACCAGACAACACAAGGACAAAATATTTCCTTTCCTAAAGGACATTGGTGAACCAGATGTTTGTTTTATGACAATCAACAATGATCTCATGGTCAACATTAAACTTTTAATTCCAGATTTTTATTTAATTCAAGTTTTACCACCTGCTATGGTGGGATTCGAACACAAGTCCCCAGAGCATTACCATGAGTCTCTGGATTACTAGTCCAATGACGACACCACTATGCCAATGCCTCCCTAATTAATTAATCTAAACATTGCAGAAGTGAAGAATGAATACTGAATTATGTTTTTTGCGTTACATTTTGTGCTTATGTAAATGTTGGCAAATGGTACTCTTATTCCATTTCTAGTAGCTTGGCCCTGAAATTGTGCAAGGCTCTCTGGTGGCAAGCTGCATGAACCTACACAAAAAGTGCACGTCCATTTTACTATTAGGTTCTAGTCAATGGAGCAGTTATTGCTGGAAACTGTAACAACGAGTTACTGAAGCATGCTATTATTGAGGTGCAAATCACTCAGCAAGTTCAGGGGATAAATGGTATCTTGCCCTAAGCCTCGCCATTATTTTTGAGAGCTTTTTGGACTTGCACATGAATTCCCCAATCAACTTGCAACAGAAAGTTAAGTCTGGTAATTACAGCGTAATTCCCATTTTAACAATACGGTATTTGTTAAAGCAATGTCAACAATCAACCTCGTTCCGTGAGGTGGCTTGCTGCAAAAAAGATGTGGCTCATTATTTTGGGGTGATGCCTGTATGACTGAGGAGGACTTATGCCAATAGAATGGAAAAAGGCTCCATCAACATCAAACATGTCTAGATTAGGTATTGCAGATGAAAATATTTGATTCAAACCATCTTTGCTCTGCTCCAATAGTGAGCTTCAATTCTTAACTTAAGATGCGCACCATTGTATTGTACTAGCCAAAAAAAGTCTACTTCCTTTATTCAGCATTTTCCTAAAGGAATTAGTAAATTTAGTGCCAATTTGTGTCAGATTGCAGGCTATTTTTTGCAAGTTACGAACTTGCAGCCTGACATGAAAATTGATGGGAAAAAAATCTCTTTCTCTGCATAATTAATTACCAGTTAAATATCATGTGGCTTTGAAATGTGTGATTCTTAATAATATGATTTTGTCAGTGGCTATGAAAATTACAGCTAATCAGAACAATCCTTTTGTGCCATGCCAGCAGTTAATGAACTACTGAACACCAACACAAATAAAACAGCTGTGGAGTCTGAACCTTTCTTTTAAATTATGATTGTACAGCAGTTGAGGAAATTCCAATCAGATCCTGGTCGGGATTCTCCACTGCGAGGCCACTTTGCTACTGCTGCTGGTGAGGATGGAAAATATGGTGTGCCATTCGCTGGCGGCGGTATTTTCTACTTCCGCTGTTTGTCAATGGGAGTTACCACTGAAGCCACTCAATGCCACTGGGAAACCGCAAGCAGGGGTGTGCTGCTGGCAGGAGCAGAGAATCCCACCGCCAGCGAATGGCCAGAGAATCATGTCCCGTGTATCCTGTTAATGTAGATATTAGTGAGGCAAATATATTTTTGTAATGAGACCATCTGGGCTGGGCTTGCAAAATCCTACCAACTGTCCTGGCTTGAGACAATTCACACCTCTTTAACCTGGGGTTACCCCTATCGCTGGATCTGTAAAGACTTAATTACCTGCTAATGCTCGCATTCTAAGCATTGTCTGGCATCTTTGAATTTGTCTATATATATGTTTCTGGAACATACCTCTTCATTCACCTGAGGAAGAAGCAGTGCTCCGAAAGCTAGTGTTTGTAACAAACCTGTTGGACTTTAGCCTGGTGTTGTTAGACTTCTTACTGTTCACACAGGTGAAACTAGTGGGGTTGGTAGCAGGGCTGCTTGCATTAGGCGCCATGGGGCACAGGCAGGGCAACTTGCACTGGGTGCTGTGGAACGCAAGTAATATAGCTTGCACTGGATGCTGCAGGGCATGCAGGGCCGTTCACATGGTGCTGTGGGGTGCAGACAGAGCAACTCGCATTGAATATTTCAGGGTGCAGGCAGGGCTGCTCACACTGGATATTGTGTGGCACAGGCAGGGCACCTCGCACTGACTGCTCCAGGGTGCAGGCAGGGCTGCTCACACTGGGTGCTGTGAGGCGTAGGCACGGCTGCTCTCACTGGGTGCTGCGGGGTGCAGGCAGGGTTGCTCACACTGGGTGCTGCGGGGTGCAGGCAGGTGATGCGACCATCAATTCACTCAAGACACGAGTAGAAGTAAACTGTGGCTTTAATCAACTTACAACTGAGCCTGCCTGTGACCAGATGAGCTGAGGGCAGGCTCGCAAGACCACAGCACTTTATATTTCCGGTTGTGGGAGGAGCCATGGGCGGAGCCAAGGGTGGAACCCTGTACATGCTCCTCATCTCCCCCTGTAGGCAGAGCCGCGCAATGGCTCACAGATGGAGCCCACAGGGACACAGTGATACACAGTGTGAATTATACATATTATACATTCACCACAGCAGGGTTGCTCACACTGGGTGCTGTAGGGCAGAGGCAGGGCTGTGCGTGCTGAATGCTGTGGGACACAGCCAGGGCTGCTCACACTGGGTGCTGTGGGATGCAAGCAGGGCTGCTCACACTGACTGCTGCAGGGAACAGGTAGGGCTGCTAACAATGGATGCTGCAGGGCATCGGCAGGGCTGCTCATGCTGAGTGCTGCAGGGATCAGGTCGGGCTGCTTGCACTGGGTGCTGCAGAAAGCAGGCAGGGCTGCTGCTCCCGCTGGGTGCTGCGGGGAGTATGTAAACAAGTTTGTAGTAGTAGCCTTTTGGCTCAGATCTGGTATGTCTCTCTTGTGGGGACCATGAATTGGATTCAATTTGAATTTGAATTGGTTTTTGGAGCAGGCAAGGAGCTGGATTAGGGGTTCACCTCGACCACACTCTGAGCCCTGGCTTTGTAACTCAGAAAAAGTAATAGGTGCTATGGGGTGCAGGCAGGACTGTAATCAACCAGCAGGCAGCAGCATGGGGGAATTGGGGAGAATAAGTAGGCAAAGACATGAAGATGAAGGGAACAGGGATGGGTGGAATGGCAGGCAGATTGATAACTGGGGGTGAGTGTATTAGAACATAGAATTTACAGTGCAGAAAGAGGCCACTCAGCTCATCGAATCTGCACCGACCCTTGGAAAGACACCCCACCGAAGCCCACACCTCCACCCAGTAACCCCTCCAAACCTTTTTGGATATGAAGGGCAATTTTATCATGACCAATCCACCTAACCTGCACATCTTTGGACTGTGGGAGGAAAGCGGAGCACCTGGAGGAAACCCACACAGACACGGGGAGAAAATGCCGACTCCGCACAGACAATGACACAAGCCGGGAATCGAGCCTGGAACCTTGGAGCTGTGAAGCCACAGTGCTAACCACTGTGCTACTGTGCCGCCCAAGTTAGGAACACAGGAAAGAGGGGTTGGCAATACAGAGGTCGGGGATCTGCAGCCCAACGCAGAAGAGGTGCATGCAGATTCGAGAAGGGGCTTAATATAGCACAAGAGTGAGGGAATGCATGCAGGCTCATAACTGGATGTGTGGGTTAGTCCTGCTCAAGAAAAAAGGGATAGACAATGATTCATTACTGGAGGACTGTGATTCCTGAAGGAAGTGGGAGAGGAAGTGGGTGGGTTAAGCGTCAGACACGAGTGAGACTGAGGAGAAATGGTCAGGGTGACAGAGTCCTGGAACCCTGTGGACCGTATTCTCAGTGTGGGGGATTGCAGGCAGTCTTTTGGGGCTCTATTTGGGGCCATGCTATGGCTTGCAGATCACAGTCCCACTTCAAGATTGTGCAAGGCCTGTCTGCCCAACTGGGGTAGTTTGCATCGCATAGTCAATGCCTTACACACGATTATCCTGGGTGTGTCTGGTTTAGTATTGGGTTGCAGCAAGGACTGAAAATGCAGTTTGTGCAAGATGATAGATGAGCTGGTGGTGATGTTAAAGTGTACATGAGCCATTCAATGCTGATGTCCCTTCCGCTATTATTGTGAGATCCCTGAGGGGCATAACCCTTTGTGTGCCTGATGCCATTATGGAAATGTGAGTTTGGAGTGAGAAGATTGACTTACCCTGACAGAGCAGATTGGATCATTCATCCTCTTCCTGCATTTCAGGGCATTTCCTTTTGTGCCCCAATGGCAATGACCTCCACTGCAAGACTCTCTCAGCTAGGTGAGGTTGGTAGTCCTCCTGGTTCTAACCCTTTGGAAGAGGGCATCACAGCATTTGCAGCTGGTTTTGAGGAAAGCCATGAAGGAGTCACTGATGAATCTTGGGGTACACGTCTTCTTTCTCCTGGGGGCCATCTCAGGGAATGCAGACCACAGCTGGGCTGCAGAATGTCAATGTGGGTGTCCGGGTGGCATTTAAATATGGTACCAGGACCTTTAACCCCATAAGGTGACAGTGGGACGGATCAGTTAGTGCCCGCCGCCCCACCCGTGTGATTCAGGCTTGCTAGTGCACAATTAATGAGGTTCCAAACATTCAAACCTGCCCTGGTCAGTGAGGAAACGTGCCACTTAACCCATCCACTTAGACCCACAGTGAAAAATTCCACCCGAAGATTCTGACATTCAATGGGTTGAGGGAGAAGCTGAAATATGGGCGGCATGGTAGCACAGTGGTTAGCACTATTGCTTCACAGCGCCAGGGTCCCAGGTTCGATTACCGGTTTGGGTCGCTTTGCGGAGTCTGCACGTTCTCCCTGTGTGTGGTGGGTTTCCTCCGGGCGCTCCAATTTCCTCCCACAAGTTCCGAAATACACGCTGTTGGTAATTTGGAGATTCTGAATTCTCCCTCAGAGTGTACCCGAACAGGCGTCGGAATGTGGCAACTAGAGACTTTTCACAGTAACTTCTTTGCAGTTTTAATGTAAGGCTACTTGTGACACTAATAAAGATTATTATTATAACATCAACAAATTTTAAAATGAATTAATTATTTAAAAATCTAGCACTTAATCATAATGGAAACATTTACCAACCTCAACAAAGATAATTATTTTTTCCAGGGCCGGATTGTTATTCTTGTTGTATTGCAGTATCTTTTTACACTGATCCCCACTGAATATGCAGGTCCACCTGATTTGAACAAGGCTTAAATTTTTATGAGGCTTCTAATAACAGTGATATGAGAACGAAAATTGAGATGCTCTCACCATATCAATTGATTTCACTGCTTGCTGGCTCTGGGGGCGATGAGAGGGTACAGCACAGCCAGTGGCAGAGGAAGAATGTTATGATTTCTGTAAACCTCCATTAAACCCTGAATGTACAGTAAGATTCGATGGGATAATGACGGTTAACACTAAGAATTCACTGTCAAAGGCACTGAAAATTCCAGGCAAATGTATTTTTAATATTCTGCTACCTTTTTCATCTGGATCGGAGTTTTCCACATGCTACCGAACTTAACAGTGTTCACTGCTGATACTCTACCTTCTAAATTTTCATTCTAATGACAGTACTGGGTTCCAACTCCCTGCCTCACTCCAATCCCCAGAAGAGAAACAACCTTATGCTCTCAGTTTTGTAAATTTTCAAGTCAAAAATAAATTTTCATCAGACTGGGCCCTCAGGTGGGCTCTTCCATCAGCTTGTCTCAACAAGCATATTGATCCTACCTAGATTGTGATATGGGTGACCCCTTGAGAAGGAGGACCCCACAGGTTATAGCTAGCCAATTTGAAAGAGATTAATTTATCCCTACTTCACTTTTGCCAACCAATTCTTTAACCATGTTAATGTGTTACCCTGCACACCATGTATACTTATCATGTTAAGTAACCTTTGATATGACTTCCGGTGACGGCGGGCGGGAGGCAGCCGCACACTGGAGGGCTCTCGCTCGGGAATAGAAATTTCGGAGTTTTAATACCCGGTCCCGGGGGCAACGGCGACTGAAAAGGCTGTAAGAAGGCACAGGGAGGTGAAGTGTCCAAGTTTGGGAGAAAAACGGCTGTGAAAAAGAGGGTTAACGAAAGTCCGCCGGTGAGTGGAAAAGTCAGTAGGAACAGTAAGGAAAGCGGAGGCCGGAGCACCAGGGGAGGCTGCATCGCTCACAGCAGAAGAAATGACCAAGATGATGGCTGTGGAACTAGAAAAACAGTTCACAAAGCACATGGAAGCGATGAAGAAGGAGATGGGGACGGTATTGAAAGTGCTGGGGAAGGAGTTGCGGAGGACGTTAGAGACCAACAAGGGTCTGCGAGCCAAAATGGAAGATCTGGAAAAAAGATCCAAGTGACAGAATCTGAGAATTGTGGGTATGCCCAAAGGGGTGGAAGGCCTGAGGCCGATGGAGTATTTTGCCACAATGTTGGCGAAGATATTGGGAGAGGGGGACGATCCCTCCCGATATGAACTGGATCAGGCTCATCGGTCGTGGAGGCCTATACCAAAGGCAAGTGAGCCGCCAAGAATAGTAACTGTGCACGGGATTCTCCGACCCCCCCCCCCCGCCGGGTCGGAAAATCGCCGGCGGCCGGCATCACTCCCGTCCCCGCCATGTCCCGAAGTCTCCGCTACCAGAGATTCGGCAGGGGCAGGAATTGCGCCGCGCCGGTCAGCGGGCCACCCCCCGGCGATTCTCCGGCCCGCGATGGGCCGAAGTCCTGCCGCTGTCAAGCCTCTCCCGCTGGCGTGGATCAAACCACCTACCTTTGTTGCTCGTTTTACTGGAGTGTGATTAACACGCCTCCGTTTAAAGGCCGTGTGCTTAACACTACTATGGCTCTGTATGTGTAATTATGCTCGGAGTCGCCAGGTGCCGTATTGAGACACCGTCACAAGTATATCAAGGTCAGGTTCAAAGTAATAAATCCGTACACCGATTAGTAAGTCCAAACGATTTGTGTTTATTATAACAAATATAATAAATACACATGCATACGCTAAAGAGACTAACTTACTTCTAATACTAAACAACTAAATACTTATCTAGACAAGAACAGGCAAGGTCAGGGAGCAAGGCCTTCGTCCCGTTCTTGGTCTGTAACTTTCTGATTGGCAAAGTTGTCAAGATCTAGCAAGGTCTGGATCACGTAGCGGTCGTTGTATTGGCACTTACAGTTCGATGGCTGATGCTCAACGGCCGGTGATGAAACTGGAGTCAGGATGCGATGTAACAAGTCTGGGCCGGAGTCTGGAAGCAACAGTAGATCTGGGCCGGAGCAAAACAGACCGAACCATGTGCGGGACCTACTCTTATAGGTCCTAGAAGTCCGTGCCCCTTGGGGCGGGTTCTTTCACCTGCTAGGTATCGATTGGGTCTTTCCCAATCGATATCTTTCAAACTTCCCAATCTTAGGGTCGTTCCTCGATGGGTGGGGAGGTCCCTATGGCTCTTTGTGTTGGTTGCTTTAGCGCCATTCTGTCTGGGCGTCTATGGAAAAGTATCCATTGATACTTAAATGTTTCTATTGTCCGGGGTCTGGATCTGGATCACCTCATTACTATGCAGATCTGTTTCCCATTTGCACCTTTGGCTGAAACTCTGCACCTGGCCAGAAACTGGTTTCTGTACGTGCAGAATGCAAAACAGTCTTCTGCAAGCTGCTTGTCCTCACTAAGGCTGTTTTTCCCTGCAGCCTCAGCAGTTCTCCATTTTGTAGCCCAGTGTCCATCTTAGATGGCTACACCTTACCGGCGTGAACAGGCGGCACGGGCGGGCTCCGGGGTCCTGGGAGGGACGCGGGGAGATCTGGCCCCGGGGGGGGGGGGGGGGGGGGGGGGGGGGGGTGCCCCCATGGTGGCCTGGCCTGCGATCGGAGTTCTACCTTTTTGAGATGCATCCTTCTCAAAGGGCTTTTCTTTCTCACTGGGATAAATCTTTTCTGAGTTTTGTCGACTATCTCTTTAAAAGTCTGCCACTGTGCTACATTTTAACTTAGATTCTCGGTTCAACTATGTAGGTGTAAAATATTAGTCATGGACCTGCACTTCTCCATTTCAAACAACATGAAATTCTATTATGCTGTGATCACTGTCACCGAGAGGCTCCTTTGCCATGCAATTATGGTAAATCCTATCTCATTGCACATTAGCAGCTCCAGAATAGCCTGCTCTCTGGTTAACTCTAGAACACATTGCTCTAAGAAATTGTCCTGAAAACACTATGAACGCATTTTCCACGCTACCGGAGCCAATTTGATTTTCCCAATCTACAAGTACATTAACATCAGCATTGATTATTATGGTAATATGAAAGCAAAATCCTGCAGATGCTGGAAATCTGAAATAAATTTTGAACATTTTGGAAAAACTCAGCAGGTCTGGCACATCTGTGGAGCGAGAAACAGAGTTAACATTTCGAGTCCATTTGACTTATTTATATATTATGTTGATTATTACAGTATCCTTCTTCCACACTCCATTCACTTATTCCTGCATGCTTTGTCCTACAGTGTAACTACTGTTAGGAGGCCTCTAAACTACTCTCACAAGTGACCTCTTACTTTTACTATCTTATCTCGACCTAAACTGATTCTACATCTTGCTGTTTCATCTAAGGTCTTGTCTCAGTTTTGAACTAACGCCATCCTTAATTAATAGAGCTGTAGAGATACTTCACCACCTTTTCTTAGCTTCTTGTCATTCTGATCTGTCAAATGTCCTTCAACATTAGGTCCCAGCATTGGTCACCTTTTCGCCATGTCGCTGTAATGTTTATCAGGTCATACATGTTTACCTCTACCAGAGCTTATAATACATTCCTTTTGTTGCAAATGCCATATGCATCCAGATACAGGGCTCTAAACTCTTAAAAAATGTAATTTGCAGCTTCATCTGCCGGTGCACTCCTACAATTGAATGTTACGTCCCTTCCTGTCACACTCTGGAATCCTATTACCTGGAATCTTATTACCCCAAATACCCATTACATTATAATTTCCCTTCAATTCACTAAATCTCCTCTCACATGATTCTCTCCTCCACGCTCTCCACCCCCACACTAATTTAAATCTCTCTCCATTTCCCCAATTATACAATTCTTACATTGGTCCCAGCATAGTTCACGTGTAGACCATCGCAACGGTACAACTCCCACTTTTCCCAGTACTGGTGTAAGTGCACCATCGATCGAAACCCATTTCTCCTACACTAATCTTTCATCGATCTAATTTTATTTACCCTATACCAATTTGTTTGTGGCTCAGGTAATAATCCAGGGATAATTATACTCGAGGTTCTATTTTTTAAGGTTTAGCCCTTAAGCTGCTCATGCTTCCTTGCAGAACCGCTTTCCTCATCCTACCTATATTATTGTTACCTACATGGACTACAACCAGTGGATCCTCTTCCTCCTACTGCAAGTTCCTCTCCAGCCTAGACTCAGTCTGCTCAGCCATCTTAGAGTCCTTCTCCTCAGCCACACAGTTAGCAAACACCTTGCACGGGCTGGACAAAGTCATTGGCTGAGGTACCTCCATCACTGTACGCTAGTTTCCCTTACATATCTGGTTTGCAGAGATACCCTCCCGTCTCTAACCACTGACCAAATCTAAAGTTCTGCCTCACTTAAAGGGAGTGACTGTCTTCTGGAACAAAGTGTCCAGGTAACTGCCCCCTTCCAGATGTTTTGCAATGTCTACATTTCAGATTCCAGCTCAGCAACTCTGAAGTGAAATTGCCTATGCTGTAGATACTTTCTGCAGCGCAATCCACAAATTCCCACATGCTGGCACACCGCCAGCCCTGCCATTTATGTCCAACCTTATATATTTATTTTATTATTTCCACATATTCAACTTTTGTCACGCATTTTGTAGTCTCTACCTTGATTCAAGAAAACTCCCACCACTAACCCTTACCACCGTCATCCTTCCCCACTCCCAAAAAGAGCTGAGAGAAAATCAGGCAGAGCTCTCAAAACTGTTTCAAACAGTCTCAGAATCAATTTCTATTTCCTGGTTCAACTTAATTGACCTGGAATTTTCCTGGAAGAGTCTTGGCCTCTGGCAGCTGGTTTAGTGTATGGACGTGAAGGAGCAAAGTTAACTGTTGCGGCAGTTTTTGCAAGCTGGTACCAGTGGTAATGGGTGCTAGCTTCAGGGACAGTGGCGGACTGGCCAGGGTGTCATCTTGCCCGGTGGCAAGTGGGCCCCTGATGAAGTGGGCCCCCTATATCAAATAAAAATGCAATAAAGAAACAAACACAGACAACTGTTTTAGTAATAAAAGGAAGAAGAAAAAAAAAGAGAACAGGACACAAATAAGCAGTGCATGAAAAGGAACGAAGCAGGGGAGGTAGTGGAAGGATGTGGAATAGGGGGGCCCGGGTCGGGCATAATTAAGGAAATTCCATGTTTTCAGCAAGAGTGTGTGAATTTAAAGATAAAGTTACAATTCGTGATTTGAGATGGTCGGCAACTTCAAAGGATATCAAGCAGTGGTCTTGGTTCAGCCGGTACATCGGTCCGGGGCCCGGAGAGCCGAGAAAGGGCCCGTGAATCTCTGAAGGGCCCTTAAAAATTATAATTAATTAGATAAATAAATTTCCAACTTCTTTCCTGAGATTTGTATTCTAACTTAATAAAATCTAATTGTTTTTAAATAGAGCAATACCAAATAAAAATGCAATAAAGAAACAAACAAATAATCACTCAGTGTATGAAGGAACGAAGCAGTGTTAAACGGATGTGAAAAGGAGTGGAGGGGGTGGGGGAGGGACTGGTTCACCCGGGTCGGACATAGTTGGAAATCCACGTTTTCAGTAAGAGTGTGTGAATTTAAAGGTAAAGTTACAGTTCGTGATTTGAGATGGTCGGCAACTTGAAAGGATATCAAGCAGTACATAGGGTCGTGAGGTCACCGAAAAGGGGAAGCGGTACCTTTGACCATGAATCATGAGGTCAAAGATATTGAAGTGATAAGCCATGATCGGTAAACTCAAAGGGTTGCAACTTGTAACACTACACTGGTATCAAACTGGACATGTTAACTTTGGTTGTGGGGCCATTCTTAATGTCTTACTATAGTCGGACCAAACTTCTAAGTTTCAACAGTTGTCTCAGTTGCTTGCTGGTGTGAACACTGGACAGTGGATTGTCTCCTCTTCTGAAGCTGCATAGGCCACAATAGTATTGACTAATGAACATAGCCTATTGAAGTGTAAGTAAGTTATTTTATATTTTTTATCAAGTAGGGGTTTATCTAGCGTTCCTTCAAGTTATTCTTGCAATCATCAATATTCATTTTTCCCAGTGTGGGCTATTTTTAATTAAGTTTCTATTTCAGGAATATTACCCCTACCAGCATGGAAAAGAAAAAGCATAAATCTGGGTCACTAAAACGCAAAGAACAAAAAGAAGCAGAAAGGAAGGAATCAGCCAAGCGATGCGGGCCTATTACAGAGTTTATAATACCACAAGCACAATCCACATCAATATCCAGTTCTGCAACAAATAATCAAGAAGCAAGAAACAATGCTCATGGTGATGATGCAATGACATGCGAGTTACAAGAACAGAGAAGAGCTACTTTGAATGTAGAGACAAATACAAGTGCATCCATTACTAATCAACCCAGGCCCAATATTTCTTCTGGCATCCTTGTTCCGGTATCTGTACTGCCTGTAGTTGCAACATCTGAACACATAGCTTCAACTAGTGACAGGGAATCAGATATTCCTTCAAGCATAAATGACTTGGTTTCTGAAGCACATCCTGTAAATGAGCCTACATAAGAAAATGAAAGATCAATTACTGGAATCTTCCAATATCCATCACAAGCAAAGCTAAACAGTTTTTTGCTGAACATCCACTTCAGCCACTTGATGATCTGCCATTTGATGCTCGTTTGTATGAGAGGAAAATTATGAATGACTCAGTCCCAAGAAAATGGCTAACATATAACAAAGAAAATAGATGCTTATATTGTTCATACTGCTTAGCGTTTGAGTTTCCCAACACTCGTCATCCACCACCCTTTGTACGTGGCTTTAGTGACTACAGCCGTATTAGCCAGAGCTTGACTTTACATGAATCGACAACAACACATGTCAGAAATGCTCAGCAATATATCAGTGTGGTTAATGATGGCACCTTAGATAAATTTTTTGCAGCATCACTAATTAAAAGGAAAGAAGAAGTATTGAAGCAGAGAAATATTGTCATGAGGATTATAGACATCATAAAGATGTTAGGCAAGCAAGCACTTCCTTTTCGAGGTCACAGAAATGAATCGACCTACATGCTAGATAATGAGGTTCTGAATCATGGCAATTTTTTAGCTACAGTGCAGCTGATGGCAAAATATGACCCCATTATGGCAGCTTACGTTTCTGCAGTGCAAAACAAGTCGAAACAAAGAATCAAACGATTAGAGCAACAAGGAAAGGCTCAAAGTAAAGGCTGTGGTGGACTTGTTACATACCTGAGTAAAACAACTATAAACATGTTAATCAAAATTATGAAGAATATGATACAAGAAAGAATTAGTCATGAAGTTTCTCAAGGAAAATATTATTCTATTCAGGTTGATTCAACACAAGATAATTCATCCATCGATCAGTTTAGCATTATTATTCGGTATGTGCTTAAAGGTATTATCTGTGAGTGACTACTTTCAGTTGTGCCAAGTAATGATGGTACAGGACAGGGACTTTTTGATCTATTGATTGAAACATTACAGCATCTTAAAATTGACCCCCAAACACGTTTATCTGATAGCACAGAAGGCGCTGCAAGCTACCATGGCCAGTATAATGGTTTACAAAGTAAAATTGCTGATGTGGCTGATCAACATGTTCATATATGGTGCTATGCCCATGTCTTGAATTTGGTGATAACTGAAACAACAAAATGTTGTGTGCCTGCAGTTTCTTTTTTCAATTTGCCCCAGAATATAGCAACTTTTGTGAAAGCATCATACAAGAGAATGGCTGTATCGATAGAAGTTGTTGGAAAACATCTAGGACAAGAAAAAATGAAACGATTAAAGCTAATTGGTGAGACCAGATGGTCAGGAAAATCCAATGCAGCAACAACTATATTTGGACGTTTTGATGATGCCACTGCCAGTACTTTCGTAAATCTATTGACATGCTTATCAATGATACAAGATTCAGAAAAGTTTGATGCAAAAACAAAACACGAAGCAAATGTTTTACTTCAAAGTCTTCTAAAGTTTGAAACCATATTGACAGCATTTACTTACATGTATATATTTGAAACTACAACACCGTTATCAAGTTATCTACAGACAAGTGGTTTAGATATGTTTACTGCATGGAGTTTGGTAGATTCAGCTACAACAAAGTTGAAGTAATAGTAAAGAACATTTGATAACGTTCACAGCAAGGCTTTGGAATTTGTAAATAAATGTAATGACAGGATTTCACAGTTGAATATGGATGAAAATCAAACATTGGAAATTGATGCGTTGGAAACAGCATTGCCAGTTAAGAGGCAGAGGAAGAAGAAAAGAATGGCAGATGAGCTTATTGATGATGAAAGAAATTCCTCAGATTCTCTAGCTGATTTTCGAGTAAATGTGTTTAACCTAATAATGGATCGCATTGTCCAATCACTAGAATCACGCTTTGTACAACACAAACAGTTGTATAAAGATTTGTCATGTTTGGACCAAGCAAAGTTTAAAACTATTGCAGAGAAGGGCCTTGAAGATGAAGCATTGGAAGGTATTATTAAGCTGTTTCCACAAATCAGCAAAGATCAAGTAATATTGGAATTGTTTTCTTTTGCTTCAAACTTTGATGTATTAAAGCTATTGCTTAATGATGGTGAGAATATGGATTCCAGTTGCAACAATTGTAAAATTTGCAGCACTTGCCCATCGTGTGTACTAACAATTCTGGCATCCAACAAACTTCATGACAAGGCATATGATAACCTTTATGAACTTTATAAAGTCATCTGCACACTATCAGTTACTCAAGTCCAATGTGAGAGGACATTTTCAAAGCTAAAGATCATAAAGACAAGGTTAAGAAATTTGCTGTCTGAGGAGAATTTGGAATCATACATGTTGCTATCCATTGAAAAGGAATTGTTAGATGAATTGGATGCAGAAGCAATTATTGGCAGATTCGCACAATCATCTAGCGAACACAAACGATTGCTCTTAATATAGTGGACTGCATGTAATGCTCTATTGTGCTTTTGAACTATCTGTTAATGTGTAAATTGTGCAGTAAACTATTTAAAAATATCAACCAATTACTTAAAATTTAAAAAAAATAATTAAAAATTCAATTATAACATTCTGTATTTACATTTGGTATCTACTGCCAGTAATATGTACAGTACATGTGCACTGTAATTACTAAGAAATACACATTTTTTCCACAAAAATTTTAATTGTACCCTTTTTTCTATATGTATTTTTTGAAAATTTTATTTATTCGTTATGAAAATTAAATGATAGCATTGTAGTTGTGGATGGGCCCCCTTTGTCTCCTGGCAACCAATATTTTTAGACCCAGTCCGCCACTGTTCAGGGATATTTGGATATGGCTCAAAAATGCTTGATGCTCGTATCTTCTCAGATATACTTTTTTAGGTAAACGCTGCTCTTGTTGTCTGCTTCCTTCAGACTCTTACACTTGTTCGCAGATTTCTCCAGGGGCCCAGGCTACAATTGAAATCGAAAAATGAGTTGGAAGCTGCAAGGGCAAGCACTTAGCAATTCCCTTTGGGAATGACTAGGAAATCTTTAGTAATGCATTGGTGACTAAGGAATTTATTTTAAACTTGCCACCCAGGTATAATACTGGCATTAGGGAGAATATCTTCCCAAAGTTATAACATGGGTTAATTAAATGGTTTAGCCATCCAATTTACAATTCCACTGGTGCCAGGTTGAAAATCTATCCAAATAAATTGTACATTTCTGTCCCTTTCTACTTCACTTTGTGCCTGGGAAAAAGCAATCCCCAGGTGACACTCCAATGACAAAACTAGGACGATCTCCAATATTTGGATTCTAAAGTGGCTAAGGAAACAATCTTCATATATTATGTTCATCCGCAAGGGCTAGATTTTTCATGACATGGATCCCAGCTTTATAGTGATGGATAGACACAAGTGGTTAAGTTTACAAAAAGCAGCCAACACATAACAGCTAAAAATTATAAAAAATATTTTTGCAAAGGTATGGAATTCCCTGGAGAAGCTACTTATGAGAAGGATGCAAGTCTTTCGGGACTTGTGGGAGGAAACCGGAGCATTCGGAGGAAACCCACGCAGACACGGGGAGAACGTGCAGACTCTGCACAGACAGTGACCCAAGCCGGGAATCGAACCTGGGACCCTGGTGCTGTGAAGTAACAGTGTTAACCACTATGCCCAACTCTTCCGATGAGGATCGGAAATCCTTATTTCCGACCCTGATCAGGCAAAACTTACCATCCTCTCATTCTTCTATCGATCTTCCAAAGGAATATCTTTCACATCCGATTAGCTGGGGCTAGCTGGTGCATTCCAATAAGTAAATAGATTAAATGTTCCAAAGTGTCTTTGAAAATTGTTACATGGTTAGTAAATGAGAGGGTAGGGTGGAGAAAATAAGAGAGTAAGCGGTAGGTTGGGTAAGTCGGTAACGAATGGGGTGATAAGGGGATAAGGTACACAATGTTAAGTGGGTAAGTGGATAGTGCAGTGGCTTGGTGAGGGATGAGTTGGGTAGAGTGGCAGGTGGGTAAGTGTGTTGGGAAGGGGTTGTCAGTTGAGGGGTAGTCAAGTCTGTTCTGAGGAGCCAAGGGATTAAGGATATCTGGTCAACAGATAGTTGAGGTATCATGGGGTGGTTGGGGTTCAAGGGAGCTTGTCTGGGTGCTCAGTGTGAATGATTAGGGGAGAATTGTATAGTAACCTAGGTGATAGACAAAGTTTTCCTGACATATTTGGTGGCGGCCATGGAATGAGTGGTCACACATTAGGTGGCTCTCCCTGAAGGTGGATTGAGTTGGTCCTTCCCCACCCGTATGGGTGTCATTTTGAGGCAAAAGTTGTGAGAGTGCCCAAGGAAGGAAATACTCCTCTTGTGGATCAGGTGCATGGATCAGAGGACGAGAAGTGCTACGAGAAAGAGAGAGCAGCTGGAGCAGGGCATTTTTGTGGTGCGCCACAGGTCAAGATGGAGGGCAAGGTGGCAGCACTGCCCACCCAATGGCCGATGGGGCAACTGGTGGAGTTTTTAAATAATAAGTTGCAGCAGCAGAGGAAGGCTTCGGAGGACTTGGCAAAGGTAGTGGAGCCACTTAGGACGATGATTGAGAAAGTGGGCAGAGGCTGATAGTTCACGGTCTGGGATTTCAAAAGGTGGAGGAGGGGGTGGGGGAGCATGAGGAGCAGGTGGCCTTGCTGGCTGCGGAGTTAGGGATGGTAGTGGACAGCCAGAAGAGGCTGAGAAAGAATTTGGAGGACCTGGAGAATCGCTCCAAGTGACAGAATTGGATGATAGTTGGGATGTCCGTGGGTATCGAGGGAGCAGATGCCACCAGATATGTGGAGAGGATGTTGGAGCAGTTGATGGGGGAGAGGGGCCTTTGATCGGTGCCTCGAGATGGAAGGGACACATGGGGCACTGCGGATGCCGCCATAGGTGGGGAAGCTGCCGTGGGAGATGGTGGTGCAGTTGCACTGTTTCTTGGACAAGGAAAATATTTTGCAGTGGACGAGGCAGACCAGCAGGTGTACCTGGGAAGGGAGTGAGTTTACAGGTCTACCAGGACCTGGGTGTGGAGCTGGTGAAGAGGAGAGCTGGGTTCAACTGGGTAAAGGTCGCCCTGTTCAAGAAGAGAGTGAGGTTTGGGATTCTGTATCCTGCCACCTTATGGGTCACTTATCAGAAGCATGAGTTTTATTTTGACTCACCGGAGGAGGTGATGGACTTTATGAGAGACCATCAACTGGGAGGAGTGTAAGGACACTGAACATTGGAGAGGAGTTTTGTATGTATGGTAAAGTGTATGTGATGGGTATTTTGGGTGGACCTTGACTGGGGAACAGCCAATGGTGAGCGTGTTTACTCTGATCTTCTTTGTTTGTTGGTGGTTGGGAGGAGGAGGTGGACTATTGGGGGCTGGGATGGTTAGAGGCTTTGGGCAGGGGTCGCGATGCTAGCTGGGCAGGCTAGTTAATGGAAGTGAAGTGGGGGTTTACCAGAAGGAAGGCACGGGGTGGGGTGGTTCTTTGTTTGGAGGTTGAGGGAGGCTGCTGACATGGGTGTGGTTAGGTGCAGTGCAGTTCGGAAGGGAAGATGGTGGTGGACATCAGAGGGTGGGCCTGGAGGGGCGTCTGGCGTGGCCTAGGAGCTAGCAGAAGGGATATGGCTGATTGGCAGGGGAGGCGGTGGGGTGCAGGGAGCCACCTGACCAGGCTGGTCACATGAAACATGTGAGGGTTGAATGGGCCAGTTAAACTGTCGCATGTGTTCACGCACCCGTGTCTGAAGGCGGACGTGGTGTTTCTGCAGGAGACGCACCTGAAGATGGGGGAAATCAGATGAAGTTGTGGGAATTAGGCAAGGCTGAGGAAAGGATGGATGGGGCAGGAATTCCACTTGTGGCTGGATATGAAGATGAGGGGAGTGGCGGTGTTGGGCAATAAAAGGGTGACATTAGAGGTGGAGAGAATTGTGGCTCATCCGGGGGTTAGATATATGGTGGGTATTGGGAAGCTGTAGGGGATGGTAGTGGTCCTGGTTAATGTTTACGCCCCAAATTAGGATGATGTGGATTTATGATGAGGGTGTTGGGGAGGATTCCAGATTAAGATCTACACCGGTTGATAATGGGGGGGATTTTAATAGGGTCCTGAACCTGAGACTGGACGGGTCAAGTCCAAAGTTGTTGAGGTCGACAGTGGCGAGGAAGCTGAGGGGGTTCAGAGAGTGCATGGGAGGGGCAGACCAGTGGAGATTTGGGAGGCCGAGGGCGAAGGAGTTTTCATACTTCTCCCAGGTGCACCGGGTGTATTCCTGGATCGATTTTTTTGTAATGGACAAGGTGGTGTTGGCGCGAGTGGCCGACTCGGGGTATTTGGCGACCGTAGTCTCTGACCACGTGTCGCACTGGGTGGATTTGTGGGTGGTTCGGGGGAGGTCCAATGGTTGCAGTGGAGGTTAGATGTGGGGCTCTTGGCGGAGGAGTGGATGTGATAGTGGGTGAGGGCTGCCATTCAGGACTATGTGGAGGTGAATGATACAGGGCAGGTCACAGCTGCCGTGTTGTGCGAGGTACTAAAGGCTGTAGTTAGAGGGGAGTTTATTTTGATTCAGGCATACATAGAGAGGGTGGAGTGGGAGAAGAGGGCAAGACTAGTTGATGGGATCTGGAGGGTGGATAGGAGGCACCTGAGGAGGGGTTGCTGAAGGAGACAGTGGTCCAGATGGAGTTTGGGTTAGTGTCAATGGGGAAGGTGGTGGAGAGCCAGAGGGGCAGTGTATGAGTATGGGAGAAGGCAAGTAGGATGCTGGTCCATCAGTTGAAGAACAAAACAACAGCAAGGGAGATTGTGTTTTGGGCCAGGGTTTTCAGAACTCCAAAGTGTATTGTGAAGTTCACCTGACACACAACTTTGAATAGATTGATGTTATGGGGAGCACACAAGCTCACTCTGCAGGTGTGATGCAACAGAAATCTACAATACTTTTAAATTAAAACAATGGGTACAATTCTCCGCAACAGCCGACGCCGGCGTGAAATCTAAAACAAAACTAAACACACCCGCTGAATTTAAGCATATTACTAAGCGGAGGAAAAGAAACTAACAAGGATTCCCCTAGTAACTACGGGCCCAAAGTGAAAGTAAAAGCTGACAGACAGCACAGCTCCACCCACACTCTGACATCACTGATAAACATCTATTTCTTAAAGGTACATCCACTACAGCTATTTTATAAACCCCCATTTCTTAAAAGTACTCTCACATGACAATTGATAGAGTGAGGGATTAAGGTGGTGCTGAATCTGGAGGGGGTGATTGGGGTATTTCAGGCCTTCTATATAGGGCTCTATGAGTATGAGCCCCCAAGGGGCGGGGGGAATGAGGTGCTTCCTGGATTGGTTGCAGTGTCCCAGTGGAGGAGGGGCGGGTGCAGGGCTTGGCAGACCCTATTGCACTGCGGGAGCTGGTAGAGGGCATGGGGGCGATTCAGGCGGGGAAGACTCCGGGTCTGGACAGGTTATAATCATAGAAAAGTTACAGCACAGGCGGAGGCAATTCAGCCCATCTTGTCCATGGCAGTTCTCGGACACCCTGGTACCCTTTTTAATCCCACCTTCCTGCACCCGGTCCATATCACTGCAGCTGAGAGAACTTAAGGTGCAGATCCAGGGACCTTTTAAAAGAGTTTCAGGTCTCTGCCTCCATCAGCAACTCAGGCAGCAAATTCCAGACTCCCACTCTGTGTAAAAAGATTTACCTTATGTCCCCTCTACACCTTCTGTCACTTATCTTGAATCTATGTCCCCTGGTTCTGGGATTCTCTATCCAGGAGAAACAATTTCATCCAGTCCCTAGTGGAGTTTTATAAGAAGTTTGGGGTGGAGCTGCTGGTAAGTGCAGGCGAGGACAAAGGACACTCTCCCCTACTTTGTCGCAGGCTTCTATCTCCCTGCTTCTTAAAATGATAAGGAACCGGAGCAGAGTGTCCCATGACATTGTTTAATGCTGATGCCAAGCTATTGGCGAAGATGCTTGCATCCCAGATTGAGGACTGCATGCCGGAGTTGATTGGGGAGGATCAGACGCATTTTGTGACAAGAAGGCAATTGTTGGCAAATGTCCGAAAGCTACTTAACATGATTATGATGCCCTTGGGGTTAAGACGTTGAGGGAGTCATGGCAATGGACATGGAAAAGGCTTTTGATCGCGGGGGAGTGGGCGTATTTGTTTGAGGTGTTGGGGAGGTTCGGGTTCGGGCAGAGGTTTGTGGATTTAGTCCGGTTGCTGTGTAAGGTGCCGGTAGCAAGTGTGCGGACGAACCAAGTAAGCTCAAGGTACTGTGGGATGAAACGGGGTGCCAGCTCTCCTCGTTGCTTTTCGCCTTGGCAATAGAGCAACTGGCAATGGCACTCAGGGCGTCGAACGATTGGAGAGGAATTGAGCAAGCGGGGCAGGTTAGGGGGGTGATTGTGGTCGAGCATAGGATTTTGCTGTGAACAGATAATCTGTTATTCTATATTTCAGACCCGCTAGGCTGCATCTGTGGGGATTATAGCGTTTCTGGGAAAATTTGGCAGTTTTTCAAAATAAATTGAAAATGGGAAAGAGCAAGGTGTTCCAGATCAACGCCAGGGGGCAAGAAAGGAGGTTAGGGCAGTTGCCATTTTGGGTGGTGGAGATAAGCTATAAATACCTCGATATCCATGTGGCATGGAGCTGGGACCAGCTGCATAGGTTGAACTTGGCCCGATTGGTAGAGGGGATGAAGGTGGAGTTTAGAAGGTGGGATGTTTTGCCGTTGCCCAGGTTTCTGTTTGTGTTTCAGAACCTCCCAATCTTTGTCCCAAAGTCATTTTTAAGGAAAGTTAATGGATTAATCTCAGTGGTGTGTGGGCTTTTCTGGAGCGGGCGTGGGGAGGGGTGGGGCTGCTGGCATTGCCAAAATTATTGGGCTCCAAACATTGCGATGGTGAGGAATTGGGCCATGGAGAGGAGGGCGGTTTGGGGATGGGTGGAGGCAGCATCATGTAGGGGAACAAGCTCGAGGGCTTTGTTGTTGCCCCACTGCCGTTCTTACCAACCAGGTTTTCTATTAGGTGTGCGGGCAGTGTATTCAGCACTTGGGGTTAGAGGGCGCCTACTTGTGATAACCATAGGTTGTGCTGGCCAGATTGGATGCGAGGTTCCAGGGTGGCGGCAGTTGGGGATTGAGTACTTCAGGAACTTGTTCACAGGGTGCAAATTTGCAGGGCTGGAGGAGTTGGAGGAATTGTCTGAGTTGCCGAATGGGAAATGGGTTTAGATACGTGCAGGTTTGGAATTTTGTGTGGTGAGAGGTGCCGTCTTTCCTGGGGTTGCCGCCTCCCATGCTGCAAGATTAGCTTCTGTCGGAGGATGAAATAGGGGAGGGGGAAGGTGTCAGATATTTACAAGGAACTAATGAGTGTGAAGGACCCTGGTGGAAGATGCTAAGCGCAAATGGGAGGAGGAGTTGGGAGAGGATGTGGGGGCCGGGACGTGGGCTGAGGCTTTACAGAGGGTGACTGAGTCCTTGTCATGTGCAAGATTAAACCTCATCCAGCTGAACGTGGTGCATAGGGCTGACATGACGGTGGTGAGGATGGGCAGGTTTTTTGAGGTGGTGGAGGATTGTTGTAGGCAGTGCACAGACGAGGTGCCCGCAAATCACGTCCACATGTTTTGGGCGCATCATAGATTGAGGGGGTTCTGGCAGAAATTCTTGGATGTTACATCCGAGTTTCTGGGGGCGAGGATGTCCCCGAGTTCGGGGGTGGCAACAGTTTGTGTGTCGGAAGACCCAGAAGCGCAGAGGGGGAGAGAGACCGATGTCCTGGCCTTTGCCTCCATGACAGCCTGGAGACAGATTTTGTTATGTTGGAGGGACTCGGAGCCACCAAAGGTACGGATGTGGGTGAGCAAATTCCTACAGTTACAGAAGATCATGTGCTGGATTCTCAGAGTGTGACACCGGCGTGAGAACGGTGGCGTTTTATGCCCAAATATTCAGTGCAAAACAGCCACTGATTCTCAGTTTGGCTGGGGGCAACAGGAAGGCAGCCTGGAGCATCCAACTCTAGCTTTCGATATGGCCCGGAGAATTGCCGGGTCTGTGGCCGTGCATGCGCACGGCAGCGGCCTGCAGCATGGCACCGGTTGCTCGCGGACCTGGCCTGCGAAATAGTGCCCCCCCCCCTTTTGGCCGGCTTGCATGGCTCGGACCACCCCCCCAATAATACCCCCAGCCCCTGATAAAGTCCCCCCTGCCCACGGATCGGCCCTCCCCCGACTGTGGCGGCGCTGGATTGAGTCCACAGCCGTCACGCCAAATTCCCGATGGGTGAGACCATGGAAGACCCACGCCATCGCAAACACAGCCGGTCGGGAGCGAAGCATCGGGGGGTTACCTCAGGCAATGTCCTGAGGCTGTCGGCACGGTGCTTTGGAGGAAACGGAGCATCGCGAAAATGATGACTCTCCTGATTTGGTCATGAACGGGGATTCTCTAGCCTATCGCCGAATGAGATTTCAGCGTCACCGACCGGAGAATTCTGCCCCATATTTGCTCTGTGGGGGTCGGTATAAGGGTCCACTCGGAGGCCAAAATCGTTCGTCGATTTCTTCAAGGTCGATTGAGGAGTCAGTGAGGGGAGGGCTTTTGGGGAGGTTAAAAAGGGGAGGGCGGAACGAGTTTGAGGGTCGGTGTCAGGGGGGCTAGAGGGTTGGGGTTTTTTGTTGGCTTTATGTGATATACTTCTGATGCTCTTTGGGGCAGCATGGTAGCACAGTTGCTTCACAGCTCCAGGGTGCCAGGTTAGAGTCCCGGCTTGGGTTACTGTCAGTGTGGAGTTTGCACGTTCTCCCCGCGTCTGCATGGGTTTCCACCGGGTGCTCCAGTTTCCTCCCATGGTCCAAAGATGTGCAGGTGAGGTGGATTGGCCATGCTAAATTGCTCTTGGTGTCAAAAAAAAGGTTGGGTGGGGTTACTGGGTTATGAGGATAGGGTAGAGGTGTGGGCTTATTGTAGGATGTTTTTCCAAGGGCCGGTGCAGGCCCGATGGGCCGAATGGCCTCCTTTTGCACTGTGAATTCTATGATTCTTATGATATTTTGCACATATATAATTTGTTGAAAAGCCTTGAATACAAATATATATTTAAAAAATTTCCTGGGTAACCATCCGACAAAGGTAAATCAGCACTATCTGAAGTCTCGAACTCTAACACAGAGTTGGAGAAATTTTTAGAGGGTCCCAGGCAGCAGGCAAATTGCCCATCAGAAGTTCAAACTTACCCGACAATTCTCATGGACTCTTTCATTGAGACTTCTAAGGGATTGCATACTTTTGGGGATATGTCCAGTCTTCTCCAACCATCCAGTGTCCGGGAGATCTAGGTTTATTTCAGGGTCACACAGTAGAGGCTGCTGAGAAATTAATGCACTTAGCAATATCATTGTTGAACTCATTAAAATTTAAGGACTAAGTAGCCATGATCTAATAATTAGTTACTTGCCGTTGACTGATATCATTCATTCAAACTATCCAAGTCAAATTCCAACTTGAGCTCTGTAGTTAAATATTCATCATAGCTGAAGTGTAGGTTTTTTTTGTATGCTGTAGACATCTGGGACCATCGCATTCTGATACATTATAATACTCTAATTTATACAAGTTCAATTGACAGTAATTTCAAAACATTGAGAGAAGTGATGAAAAATTGCAGTAGCTGGTTTAGATTGGAACACAGTTAATAATCTATCAATCTGGACCTGTTCTGTCAGGATTTAGATCTCAAATAATGGATGAAATGTCAGTGTAGCAAGACATCTAACAATGCCTGCCATTAATTAGATTGAATTGCCCTTGTATGTCAAGGTTTTTATTTTTTTGCATGAAAAACTACTGAAAGTGGTCCCTGATATGGTTACAACAAGGTAAAGAGGCAACTGGGACCTAAGTGAACAGGGTAAAAAGTAACTGCATCACTTTAACCAATCAGATTGAAGCACTGTGACCACAGCACACTGGAATAGTGAGTGTAAATTAGAGTGAATTAATTCAATGTCAAATTAGGTATGAGAGAGAAATACAGGGTGGAATTTAATGCCCTGAGTGTAGAGTTTGGAAGTGGGGGACTTTTGGTCAGCCGGAATGTGTCATCTGGTTCCCATTGCCTTCCTGCCTCTGCCCAATTAAATCCAGGATGGGAAGGCTCGTGGATTAGCCTTTCCAACCACAGGGGCTGGTTTAGCTCACTGGCTTTTAAAGCAGACCAAGCAGGCCAGCAGCATGGTTCGATTCCCGTACCAGCCTCCCCGGACAGGTGCCAGAATGTGGCGACTAGGGGCTTTTCACAGTAACTTTATTGAAGCCTACTCGTAACAATAAGCGATTTTCATTTTTTCATTTCATTTTTCAACTATTTTATGTAACATAAATAACTAAGTTAAACGGGATCAAATTAACTGAGGGACAGAATTAAATGGCCAGTCCCAAATGGAAACTGTAATAAACCAAAAATGAATCATAAAGGAAAGGGTCAGCCTTTCCACCCGAATAATAACTGAGATGCTTAAATGGGGAATTAATGCTCATTTAAGGGCCTCCTTCCATCACAGGTCGTATTCAACAATATTTTGTGGAGGGGTTTGACATGTGGGAAGCTCAAAAATGTGGTCTGCTGGAGTCTCTCTTTCAAAGGCATTCAGTGCCCGATCAAGGTAACTAGCCTCAGAAAAGTGCAGGGCGTTGCCCGTGCTGCCGACCTCCTGCTATCCGCATCCCATAAACCCCGTCTCACCTTCATTCACCTTTGGTCTGGGTCAATCACTGATCCTGAGCTTCTGGTGGGTGTATTACTGGCAGCAGCTACTCCAGGTGATGATGCCTGTCATGAGAGCCGTCAACCTCTGATTGGCTGGCAGCTTTCAGGTGATGGGATTTCCAGTCCCAGGTTTCTAAACTTTACACTGTGTACCTTCACCAACAGTAGTGATTTAGGACACTCGCCTGCTCTCCAGCCAATGATCGAGAACGCATCGCCTGGATTAAATTTCACCCAAAGAGAGGAAAATATTGGATTGGGAGAGAGATGAGGAAAAAAATTAGGCAAGTAAAAAAAGGAAAAAAATTAAGGTGAGTCAATTTTAAAATTTCACAATTAAAATCTGAAGGAATCGTATTGGATACATGTAATCGTTCATTTTCAGTGCCAGTGAGTAACTAGCAGTTATCCGATTGTTAAAAGAATGCTAAGACTGGAATGAACAAGATTGAACTTTCTGTGCCAACTTTAGTTCATAGCTACTGAACAAACAGAGTGGGCTGGATTCTCCGCACCCCACCAGCGAAATCACGGCCGGCGGGGGGGGGGGGGGGCGGAGAATCCATTTTCCCGCAAAAGACGGGACCGGGGGCGGTTCCCATTTTCTGCGGGCCCTGAAAAGTGGCGTACTCGAGGAGGCCCGCTCCGCCATTCTCTGCCCCCAACCGGCTGAAGCCCTGACGGCCGCCATGGTTGGGGGCGGGCCGATCAGAGGGGCCTTATAGGCGGCCGGTAAATGTTTGTGCGGGAGTTGAGGGTTGGGTGCGCGGCCGATCGGGTCCAGCTCTGCGGTCCAAGTCCGTGAAAGAGCACGGCGCGGCCACTGACCCAGAAGTGTGGAGGTCTGTATCTGCAGCAAAAGTTGCGAGATCTACTCCGGGTCCCTGCTGGCCCCCTGCAGGGCTAGGAATTTGTGTCCCTTAGATGCCAGTTTTTCTGACATGAAACTCCACCGTTTTGACACCGGCGTGGGGACATAGTCCCAATAATGCTGAATCCAGCCCCGCATCTTCACACTTGGGGGGGGGGGGGGGGGGCGTTGAAAAGCGACTAGCGAAGTGAGTTAATTCAGATAGCTACTTTTAGTTATTTGAGTTTAACCAAGCATCTGCGCCTGGTCTAACATTGATGTATATTTTATGCATAAATATTGAGTGTCATTAATCTGGCGGTTATTTTGGCAAGAAAAGCTGAGCCAGTGGGTGAAAATCTCCATCTCACGGTGTCAAACATGCGAACCATGATCGTATGGAGCCAAAATCAAGGTTCGTGCCCGCCGCCGATTTAGGTGCCATGCTCTTGTCTCTCACTGGTTGCGATAGCGAGGTTTGCACGCCATACTGGCAGCGTCATGCTAAAACAGCATTTGCATGCATTTAAATGTGATTAGCCGGTTGGATACAGTATGTTCCGACCTTCCGCGAGGCTCAGCTCCTCTCAGGCGGACATCTTGCGGGCGTGAATTTCATAGAATTTACAGTACAGAAGGAGGCCATTCGGCCCATCGATTCTGCACCGGCTCCTGGAAAGAGCACCCTACCCAAGGTTAACACCTCCACCCTGTCCCCATAACCCAGTAACCCCACCCAGCACTAAGGGCAATTTTGGACACTAAGGGCAATTTATCATGGCCAATCCACCTAACCTGCACATCTTTGGACTGTGGGAGGAAACCGGAGCACCCGGAGGAAACCCACGCACACACAGGGAGGATGTGCAGACTCCACACAGACAGTGACCCAAGCTGGAATCGAACCTGGGACCCTGGAGCTGTGAAACGATTGTGCTATCCATAATGCTACCGTGCTGACCATTAATACAGGTATTTACAAATGTGGGCGCCATGGCTGCGGAGGGGGAGTGGGAGGCTAAAAGAATACTGAAAAACAATGAAAATTGTTGGGCTTGCGGGGGATGGCTTCCTGGATAGGAGGCAGTAGCGAGTAGAGACTTGGTGCCAAGTCTGTGGACTTGGCGTGTGTGCCCATCAGGATTGGGGTGGCCTAGTTCAGACCACCATTGCTGCCGTCTGTCTTTTAAACACACCCCTTTGGTGTTATTTATTGGCTCCTGGCTGCTCACACTGTTGAGTGCTGCCTTAGTCCTTTAAATGCTGTGAAGGCCTCTGGTCATCTACAAGCCCACCCAGGTCATCTCTTTAGACACCCTCATACCCCAGCTGTATCATCAAGGGCCAATCTCAATCAGGAGCCCATCAGGTGTTGGCACTCCTCATCAGTACTGCCCCTTTCCAGAGGCAGAAAGGGATCAGCACTGCTCACCCCAGCCAGAGGGAACCTGCAGCATAACCTTTGGAACCCTTCTTGGTTCTCCTTCAGAGCAGGGGCCTCACCAATGACCCCACCCCTCCAGATCACTAGCTGTCTCCTTCTGGTGAGACTGGCAGCACTGACTGCCTCTGCCACCACCTCCCAGACAATTTTCAGGATGAATGGCTTGAGTCTGTGACCCACGCTGAGGAAAAGGGTCTCATTTGCTCTCCTCACTGGCATAAGTCCACCTCAAACCCCCAACCTCGGGGGGAAGGCCTTCTCTGAGCCATCTTGGTGGATGCAGTGAGTGAGTGGTAAGTAGAGTGCTTAAAAACAGCTCCAGCTGTCAGGCTGTTTGGCACTAATACCGTCCCCAGCGGTTAGCATGCCCGCTGGGCCAGGAATTGCTCAGAATTCGCGCCAGCAGAGTAATGTCCATTAGCATGTCATGAATTGCTCCCCAAATAGTGCTGCCAACAGGAACGCCAACCGCACACAATTCAGTACTGGCGTCAATATTTAGTCTCCCAAACGAACAACTTTACCCAATGTCTTTCTTTGGTTTTGGCTGTGAGAGTAAGAATGAATGGTTGCATAGACTCGTTAGTAGAAGAACAGTTAATTTCCTCTGGTACTACACTGGTTGATGCAAACATGTTACATTATTTGAAGCAAAATTTTCAAGTGGTTGTTGTGGTGCACTCATGGGTACAACAGAGGTGGAGTTCAGAGCAGAAGTAAAAAATCTGGGTGCTTCAATTACATTCCCATTGAATATCCAATCAAAAAAGTTAGACTCAATATGCCAAGTGTCAGTTTGTACATTGAATTCCTGCTGCAAAAGAGGTTTGCACCCATCCCCTGCACCCATCCTTATAAGGTCAGCAATCTCTACTTTGATAGCAATCTCTAACATTAGACCAATACCCAGGGGGCTCACAGACAATGACTACAGAGTGTGAACAATTTTACTGTGGGTTTTTCCTTCAGAAGAGGTTTACAGTGGGCAGCATGGTGGTGCAGTGGTTAGCACTGCTGCCTCATGGCACCAAGGTCCCAGATTCAATCCAGCTTTGGGTCATTGGCTGGGTGGAGTTTGCACATTCTTCCTGTGTTTGTGTGGATTTCACCCCCACAACCCAAAGATGTGCAGGGTAGGTGGATTGGCCACGCTAAATTGCCCTTGATTGGAAAAAATGAAGTGGGTACCCCGTGCATAGGATTTAACATTTTTGCACACATACTGGATGGAATCTTCCAATAAATTTTCAGAGTGTTGGTTTTGGTGAGAATCCTGTTGCAGATCTCCAAATGAATAGCCGGGTTCTCTCATTAGATTTTCTGTGCACAAAGAATCACTCTGACAGGGTCTAATAGAACTGACAATGCTGGCTCCATAGAAATTGGGCTCCATTTTTAAAGCACACCCTGATTTGTGTTAAACAGACAGGACACCCTTCCTCTCCTGCAGGACATGGGGGACCACTTGTAAGTATTTGGGCAACCCCTGCATGCAAGTACCAGGGCAAACCACCCTCAGCTTCCCACAGGTATCAGGACAAACCCCCACCACACACCTCCACACGCATAAGGGGAACCACCCCGTCACAGACCCTGGCAGTGTCACCCCAGTGGGTGCGCCTTGAAAGCTTCATGTTTTGCTAAAGCTGTTGTAAACCTCACTGGTGTGACAACACGTTGGCAAGGGGGAAATTCCCTATCTGGAGTGAACATGTAACATAAAATTCCTTTAAATGAGCTCCCACCTCATTGCGCTACTGGTGAGCGACGGGGAAAATCTCAAAACAAGATCTTGCCGTCGAGATTCTCATTCCTGTGGTTTCGTCGAATTTTCCGTCGGCGTCGCATTTTTGTCCGCGGTGAACACCGGGTGCTAAAATTCCTCCACATTACTTTGCACAGAAATCCATTCAGCAAAGCTTTGCTGGAGGTCAAGAGGGAACACTGGCCTTCCTTCTCAGTCATAGAAAATGCAAAAAAATTAATTTTTGCCCATTTTCTATTTCCTACTTGATTGGTTATTTTTATTTCTCTCTTTATTTTTGGAGTCAGTGACAGATCTGTTGACTTCATACATCCCATGGAGACACACATAGTATCTACTCATTCTTGTGTCACAAGATTGAAATTGAATTCAGTGGAGTTAGGCACTGAACTTGTGCCTTTCCTGTGATATTGTACATTTTTGTTTCAGTGTAATCAACCAGTTCAGTATCGCTAAATCAGATAGTTGTAGTTCTTTAATTCTATCAACTGTTGTTTGTGCTCACTTCTTTTTTGCTCTTGCAATTAATGAAGAATTGGATATTTTTCCATTTCAACTGTTGAATTCAGTGGCAGGTGTAATGTGGGGTGGTTGTATAATTAAGCAATATATCTCACCCCAATCTCAGCACAGAATTCCTATTGCATTCTTCATCACACTTCCAACTTAAAGCAAGTCAGTGTTGAACTAGGGGCAGCTTTGTACTATGGATCATGCCTGTTAATAACTGGATTTAGATATTCCAAACTAATTTAACTTATAGCTGTCAGATGCTGTGAGTATACTGCAGGGGGGCAACAGTGATAATTGGGGAGGAGACAGTTTTCCTGGCTCTACATAAACTCCATTGAGCAGGAAAAAGAATTGCAAAAAAAAAATGCGCAGAAATGTTCAGTGTCCTCTGCCACTGTATTTGCGTGCTGATTGAAAAGAGCTGATGGGATTAATAATGCAGCTAATGAGAAGCAAAATTGATGCAAGACGATCTCTCGGAGGAAATCTCACATCAATAGTTAGAAGGCTAGGCCAAGTACTTGCAGCATTGATGGCACTGGCATAATGAAAACGTGAGCAAATTCTGTTGCCAAAACTGCAGTAAAATAATTGCAACCCTAATCCCTTGAGCAAGGATTCAAACTCTGACCCAACAGGTGAATGCACAGGCTGCATCCATCTAGAAAAAATTTTATTAAAAATTATGTAACTAATTAAATGGTGCAAATGTCTAGAATTCACTAAAGAGAAATATACAATTAAATTCACAATCACAGGGAGTACCTGATGAAAATCTTTAAAAGAACCTGGGCGGGATTTCCGTGTTGAAACCGATGTAAAATTTGTGAACTTTCATGACAGCAAAACTAAGGGCAGCACGGTAGCATTGTGGATAGCACAATTGCTTCACAGCTCCAGGGTCCCAGGTTCGATTCCGGCTTGGGTCACTGTCTGTGCGGAGTCTGCACATCCTCCCCGTGTGTGCGTGGGTTTCCTCCGGGTGCTCCGGTTTCCTCCCACAGTCCAAAGATGTGCAGGTTAGGTGGATTGGCCATGCTAAATTGCCCTTAGTGTCCAAAATTGCCCTTAGTGTTGGGTGGGGTTACTGGGTTATGGGGATAGGGTGGAGGTGTTGACCTTGGGTAGGGTGCTCTTTCCAAGAGTCGGTGCAGACTCGATGGGCCGAATGGCCTCCTTCTGCACTGTAAATTCTATGAAATTCTATGAAAACTGGCGCTCACCTGGACCGATTCCACTACTGTTAAGGGGCTAGCACCGGTGCCAGGTGGAACACAATAGATTTTAATGAGATACGGTGTCGGATTCGTCGCTTTCGCGATTGACACTCAGGAGGCTGACAAGCTGCAACTGCATAAGCACGCGTCACTCCCCACATACAGCATCCCAACTAACAAAATGGCAGGGAGGAGAGCAGCCCCAACGTTCAAGGACACAGAGCTCGACACCCTCCTGGATGTCATGGAGGAGAAGAGGATGGACCCCATACTCTGGCCCGACAAGGAAGCTGACAACCGTCGCAGGGCCTGGGCGCAGGTGGCAGGGGTGGTCAGCGCTGTGGGAAACGTCGTCCGGACTGGCCAGCAGTGCCACAAAAAACTGCAGGACCTCCTCAGGGCAGCCAGGGTCAGTAGGCAGCACTGTGTCCCTGGCACCAACCCTTGTTCCACACACCCGTAACCCCACACACATCCATCCCCACACCCGGAGGGCTGGTGGACCCCCACCCTGCACCACATGCCAGTACTCATAACATTGCCATTGCCAGGTAACCTGCTCATTGGGGCAACCAGCTACCCACCCCCTGGGCTGCATGCGTCAGACTGTCTAACACTGTCGTTTTCTGTTTGTGCCACCCCCACACCTCTCCAGGAGAAGGCCGTGCACAACGTCCGTGAGTGGGAAAAGACAGGAGTAGGAGCACCAGACCTACGGCCCCTCGCTGTGGATGAACCATCCCAGAGACAGTCACCTTTGTTGGGAATTTTAGTGATGTGGCCCCTGAGACACTATCTGGTGCGCATCACACAGCTGATCTGGAACACCCGAGGGGTTGGACGGTCGGAGGCCAGGCATTGAAGACTTGATGGTGATAGTGACGTTTAAGGGGCAGCTTGACAAATACATGAATAGGATGGGAATAGAGGGATACGGACCCCGGAAGTGTAGAAGATTTTAGTTTAGACGGGCAGCATGGTCGGCGCTGGCTTGGAGGGCCAGAGGGCCTGTTCCTGTGCAGTACTTTTATTTGGTCTTTGTTCTTTGAACAGAGGATCCTGGATGTGGTCGGTGATGTGTTTGGTAAGCTGGGTCTGTGAGAACTGCATTTACTGCTTCCAACGCTTAGAGAAATGCAACTCTATTTTATTGAACTCTTAACTAATAAACATACTTTAACTGTGGGTTGACATTATGCTGAGTTGACTGGAGACCTGAGGCTAACCTGAGCAGACTATCTTACTACCACATGGTGTGTGTTCGTGTTGCTGCTCATGAGCTCTGACTGTCTCAGAGGCTGCATCCCAAGAGTGCAGGAAAACTAGTGCCCTCTGGCTTTATAGTGGCCGTGTCCTGTCTGATGATTGGCTGCTGTGTTCTGTGTGTTCATTGGTCATCCTGTGTGTCAATCAATGTCTGTCTGTGCACCATCATATACTTGTGTTTATGTTATGACATCTCCCCCCTTTTAAAAAATGTGTATATGTCAATAAATAGTGAGTATGTGTATGTGCCTGACTATGTACAAAGCATGTGAGTGTATTTACATGATTAAGAGCCTGACTATATACAAAATACGTGAACGTATTTACATGGGAAGTTGTCTAGTGCAGATAGAGTGCATACAACAAATTAGAAAGAACAATATGTACAGACATGTAAATGAAGCACAAAGCAATGAAACATTCAGTCTATAAATTCAGTCTCTGTGGCGGGCGACAAATTCTGGTTGACAGCCTCAAGGGAGGGTCAGGGCCCGCCTGGGAATGGGCGGAGCTGCATCCAATGTGGAGGGTGGCAAAAGAAGCGGCAGCTCGGTGACCTCTTGGAAGGGTGTGTCCTGAGGAATCAGCAGGTGAGGCAGGACATCACGTTCAGGCGGCAAGCGTGGAAGCAGCTGCAGTGCCTGCCTATTACGCCAAAGAAAAGAGCCATCATGCATGCGAAATAGAAATGATCTGGGGGTCACTTGCTTGACCACCACAGCTGTGGCAGACCAGCCACCGTCAGGTAGCTGAACACAAACCCGGTCAGCAGGGACAAGAGCACGGAGATCCGTGGCGTGGGCATCATACGCCGACTTGCATTGGGCCCGAGACAGTTGCATTCTTTGCAGGACTGGAAAATTGTCAAGGTCTGGGATGTGGATTTCTGGCACCGTCGTCCGAAGTGTGCGGTTCATTAGCAGCTGTGCTGGGGACAGGCCAGCGGACAAGGGAGTCGCCCTGTCGGCTAGCAGTGCCAGGTGAAAATCTGTACCTGAATCAGTCGCTTTACAAAGCAGTCTTTGACAATGTGTACCCCCTTTTCAGCTTTCCCATTTGATTGGGGTAGTGGGGGCTTGAAGTGACGTGCGTAAAATTGTATTGCCGGGCACAATCCGTCCACTCCTGACTGAAGAAGCACGGGCCATTATCAGTCATGACCGTGAGTGGAATACCATGACGGGCAAAGGTCTCTTTGCACACCCTGATGACTGTTGCTGATGTGAGGTCATGCAGTCGGGTAATTACCACCTCGGGTAATTAGAAAAATAATCCACAATGAGGATGTAGTCCCGGCCTTTTGCGTGGAAGAGTTCAATGCCAACCCTGGTCCATGGGGACGACACCAGTTCATGCGGCTGCAAAGTCTCTTTCGGCTGAGCCGGCTGGAACCGTTGGCACGTTGGGCAATTGAAGACAGTGTTGGCGATATCCTGATTGATGCCAGGCCAGTATACTGCCTCTCGGACTCGCTGGCGACACCTTTCCACCCCCAGGTGATCCTCGTGGAGTTGGCCGAGGACGAGCTCTCGCATACTCTGTGGTATTAATATCCTATCCAGTTTCATCAGTATACCATCGACCACTGCCAGATCGTCGAACTGTGGGCACTGGCCGTGTGAGATGGCGCATGACCCATTGGAGTAGAGGATCCCTGGCCGTTTCATGACAAATCTGTATGACCCGTTCGTCAGTGGCCGGAAAGTTGCACAGAACTCAACATGGGCGTCAATCTGGCAGACGAAGTCCAACTGCTCGCACGGCGTGGTGATGGAGCGAGAAAGTGCATCGGCAACAATAAGCTCCTTGCCCGGGCAGTAGACCAGGTCAAAATCACAGCGTCGGAGTTTGAGGAGGATAAGTTATTGTCGTGGCGTCATATCGTTGAGGTCCTTCTGTATGATGTGAACCAGTGGCCTGTGGTCCATTTCGACCGTAAATTTGGGGAGTCCATACATGTAGTCATGGAATTTGTCAATGCCCGTGAGGAGGCTCAGGCACTCTTTCTCGATTTGAGCATAACGCTGCTCAGTAGGTGTCATGGCTCTAGATGCATATGCGACTGGGGCCCAGGAGGAGGATTCGTCGCGCTGGAGGAGTACTGCCCTAATGCCAGACTGGCTCGCATTAGTGGAGATCTTCATCTCCTTGGCAGGGTCGAAAATGCCAACACCGGGGCCTTAGTGAGTTTCACCCTAAGCTCACGCCACTCTCGCTCATGAGCGGGGAGCCACTGGAAGTCGGTAGTTTTCTTTACAAGATTGCGGAGAGCTGTGGTATGATGCAAGGTTGGGGATAAACTTCCCAAGGAAGTTGACTATCCCTATAAAGCGGAGTACCGCCTTCTTGTCCTCCGGTGACTTCATAGTATTGATCGCCGACACCTTATCTGCATCTGTCTGCACACCGAACTGCGAATTACGGTCGCCGAGGAACTTTATTTCAGCTTGACCGAACGAGCATTTGACTCTATTGAGTCGGAGGCCATGCTCGTGGATCCTCTGGAACACTCGCTTGAGGCGATCGATGTGTTCCTGAGGAGTTGTGGACCAGACAATTATGTCATCGACGTACATCCGCACCCCCTCGATGTCTTCCATCATTTGCTCCGTTATTCGGTGGAACACCTCCGAGGCAGAGATGATACCAAAGGGCATCTGGTTGTAACAATACCGGCCAAAAGGGTGTTAAATGTGCAGAGCTTTCGACTGGATGCGTCAAGTTGTATCTGCCAAAACCCCTTGGAGGCATCCAGCTTAGTGAAAAACTTGGCGCGAGCCATTTCGCTGGTGCGGTCTTCGCGCTTAGGTATAGGGTAGTGTTCCCTCATGATGTTACGGTTCAAATCTTTGGGGACGATGCAAATGCGCAGTTTCCCTGACGGTTTTTTGACACAAACCATGGAGCTGACCCAGTCCGTGAGTTCCGTGACCTTAGAAATGACGCCCTGGTCCTGGAGGTCTTGCAGCTGCTGCTTGAGGCGGTCCTTAAGGGGCGCCGGAACCCGACGGGGTGCATGAAACACAGGTGTGGCATTCGGTTTCAAAAGAATCTTGTTTGTGTAGGGGAGTATACCCATACCCTCGAAGACACTGTGGTATCGTGCAATGATGTAATTTAATTGGATTTGGAAGTTGACATCTGGCGAGGCTGATGCCTCAGCGGGCGACATGGAGTGAACCCGCTGTACAAGATTCAGGATCTTGCAGGCCTGAGCACCGAGCAAGGAAGCTTTGTTGGACCCTACAATTTTGAAACGCAGAGTGGCTCTTAAGGAATGATGCGAGACAACAAGCTGGTATGAGCCACTGGCAGCAATGTAGTCGAGAAGCTGGCAGGCAAATGGAAGGATGTTCGGCTTGACGTGGATGTTATCCAGGTCAGACTGCGAAATGAGGTCAGCTGAAGCACCGGTGTCCAGCCTGAAGCGTATGCGAGATTTGTTGACCGTAAGGGTGGCACACCACTCATCGTCCAGATCAATGCGCATCACTGGGAGGGACTTGGCCTTTTTTGAGGAAAGCATCGTAGCTTGGTGATGATGCCCACCCGAATAGGAATGTGAGATCCTCGGTGTCGGGATATGGAACCATGTCAGAGTCGGAGTCTGCAACGGATTGCTGTACTGACCGGACATTCCTGCGCTGCTGCTGGGATTGATGTGTGTTGGGCATTTGAGCAGATCTGCATAGGGCTGCGTAGTGGACAAGCTTGCCACACTGGAGACAATGTCGAGATTTTGCCGGACATTGCCGCTTTAAGTGGGAGGAGCCACAGTTGTTGCACGTTATGGCGCCGACGTCAGGACGCTCCGTGCGCCACCGCGCATGCGCGGTGCGGTCGAATGATGTGAGCACCTGTGCAGTTCGGTCCTCGGCCTTGCCGTCCCCTCGGTCGTGGCGCGCATGCGCAGGAGCCCAGGAAAAGGGCGCGTGATGGCTGCCCTCATCCAGACTCAGGACCTGAAGCTGTTTTATGGCCTGCACCCGCTCCGCATCCTGGGGGCCTTGCCGTGCCATCTCTGCCGCCTTGATATGGGAGTACCGGTTAGTAGTGTGCTCATGTAGGACGCAGGTCTCCATGGCGATGGTAAGGGTGAGCTGATTAACTTTAAGGAGCTGCTGGCAAAGGGGGTCGGAGTGGAACCCGAAAACGATCGGGTTGCAGATCATGGAGTCGGAAGTAGAGCCGTAGTTACAGAATTGCGCGAGGATACGGAGATGGGTTAAGAAGGAGTGAAAAGGTTCATCCTTACCCTGAAGCCTCTGCTGGAACACTTAGCGTTCAAAGCTCTCGTTGACTTCAATGTCACAGTGGCTGTCGAACTTCAGCTGGACTGTTTTGAACTTGGTCTTGTCCTCACCTTCAACAAAGGTGAAGGAGTTAAAAATGTGGATAGCGTGGTCCCTGGCTGTAGAGAGGAAGAGAGCAATCTTCCTGGCATCCGATGCGGCTTCGAGGTCGGTGGTTTCAAGATACAGCTGGAACTTCTGCTTGAAAATCTTCCAGTTTGCACCGAGGTTGCTGGCGATGCGGAGCAGCGGGGGAGGGCGGACGCTGTCCATGTTACCGGATGGCTGATCGCTGGTCAAAGGCAGACTGGCTCAGGGTAGGTCCGTCAAACTCTAACATCACGCACTGGTACCATGATGTTTTGGATATGCTGGGTCTGCGAGGACTGCGTTTACCATAGCAGTGAGAGAGACAGGCTTCCAACACTTGGAGAAATGCAACTCTATTTTATTGAACTATGAGCTGTGAAAAATACTTGAACTGTGGGTTGACACTATGCAGAGTTGACTGGAGACCTGAGGCGAACCTAACCAGACTATCCTGCTAGCACATGGTGGATGTTTAGTTGTTGCTCACAGCCTTCTCAGAGGCTGCATCCCAGGAGAACGGGAAAACTAGTGCCCTCTGGCTTTATAGTGGCCGTGTCCTGTCTGGTGATTGGCTGCTGTGTTCTGTGGGTTCATTGGTCATCCTGTGTGTCAATCAATGTCTATCTGTGCACTATCATATACTTGTGTGTATATTATGACAGTCAGCAGCCCAAAGGAAAGGGAGGTTGTCGAGATGGAATTCGGGGTGGCGAGGGCATGAGAACCCGCTGAGTTGTAGTTCCTCAACACTCCCCCCCCCCCCCCCCACCCTCACCCCCACCCTCACCCCTCCACACACCACCCTCACCCTACACCACCCCAAATCTCACCCTCCCCCACCCCATGGTCTAATAATGTGTCTTGTCCTGTGGGACCTGCTGGTGATGGGGCGGGTCCATCTGGTGCCCCCTGCCCCCAGCCAGTGCCACAGCCAGTAACCCCGTGATCACAACAGCGATAAGAGTAGCTCGGATGGCAGCTCTCCGTCCCAGACTCAGGGGACCTCGGAACTCGAGTCTGAACATGACAGTGATTTTCCATCACAGCTGTCTCCAACACGCTCCAACATCCCAGAGACAGTCACCTCGGTTGGGCACTTTAGTGAAGTGTCCCCTGGACACTATCTGGTGTGCATCACACAGCTGATCCAGTACAGCGGGTGGAGAAAGAAACACCCGAGGGGGCTCGGAGGCCAGACCAACCCCAGGAACTAGCTGCCGTCCAGACAGGTTTCAGGCTTCTGGAACGAACAGTCCTAACAATCGTGGAGATGCAGTCACAGAGCCAGGGACTACATGAGGGATTTTCGGGGATCATCCAACACCTGCAGGTGCAGTTGGAGGAGTCCAACTGTGTGCAGCAGCAGGAGGTGGTGCCGATCATGTCAGCCACCCAGGCCAACACCGCATGGGTGAAGTCTACAGTGGAGACATTGAGGGCGACGGGTTCAGCTATGGATGAGCAATGTCCATTCTGTGCGGGCACTGGTTGTGGCCCAGGACAGGATTGTCGTCTCACAGACAACTATATGACAGAGCCACCTGGACATCGCAGTGGCTCTCTTGAGCGTGGCCTAGTCACAGCAGGCCATTGCTGGGAACGTCGACAGTATTGCCCAGGTGCTAGCCGACATGACGCAGACACAGAGGGAGGTGGCCCAGTCCCAGAGGGAGATGACACTGTCACCGACTGATGTGACACAGACCCAGAAGGTGGTGGTACAGTCAATGGGTGATGTGGCGCAGTCCCAGACTGCGATGGCCCACTCCCTGTGTGCTATGGTCGCGAGCGAGCGGTCCCAGGTCGAGATCAGAGCCGGCCTCCAGGGCTGGAAACGCCAGGTGGCAGAGGTGCCTCAGGGTGTAGCTTTGCTCGCACCCCTGTTCCATGGAATAGCCCGGGGGCCATCGAGCACTCCGAGGGTATGGAAGGTGATGGGGCCCGTTCCGGTGACCTCCGCAGTGGAGGTGACAGTACACCGTAGCACCTCGGATTCGCCTCCCCCCCTCCGCCTCCTGTCCCTAGTGCGGTGGGCAGCGGGCAGAACAGTGCGGCACCATGCCACCTGGGACACCAGAGCAGCAGCCGGGCCCATCCAGGCCTGGTCACCCCAGAAAACGGCCGTCTACGGGGACGCAGGGTGGGAATCACAGCAGGCCACTCCTTGGGCCACTCTGCAGGCCACAGCAGGCTCAACCATCTTGGGAACCACCTAGTCATAGCTTTAGGGCTCATAAGGCCAGAAAGTTAGACACTAGTTAAGTTGGCACAGGTGCAAAGCACAGTTTAATTATCGGGGCTAGGGCACAAACCTGTAAATATTTGTTCATATTAAACACCTGTTACAACTGTTACAACCTGTCTGAGTGCTCTGTCAGAAGGGTGTGAGGGATGGGCTGGGCGGGGCTGACCAGAGCAGGGGAGGGTAAAATAGGCAGACGTTATGGGTGGCTCGGGCTTCCCCAACCCCTCCCCGACCGTCTGCACCACCGTCACCCCAGGGAATTGATGGGACCGTGACGGAATGGCCGGCTTGCATGCTGGGATATCCCAGGTGGATGATGGAAAGTGCTACCATGGGCAGGATGGGACATTGTCAGATGATGTGGGACACCAGAGCTGATCGCAAGCGGGCAGTCATTATCTTCCATCCCATGGATCAGACCTAGTGTTACTGCCAACCCAGGGCCCACACCCCGTTGTGCGGCAGGTATGTATCACAGAGGAGGATGGCTGGAGGGTGAGGCTGCATTCTCCTTGTCGGACAAGACCTGGTGTTCCTCCTCCACCACCACATCGCCCCTCTGCTGTGCGATTTTGTGGAGCGCGCACAGGCCGCCACGATGAATGCGACCCTCTCAGCATGCTACTGAAGGGCCTCTCTAGAGCGGTCCTGGTACCTGAACCGCACCTTCAGGAGGCCAGAGCACTGTTTGATCATGCTCTTGGGCCGTTGTAGCGGGTCTCCGCATTGGTCTGTGACCACCAGATTAGCCACGACCGCAGTGGTTAACCCCTGTTGCCCAGAAGCCAACTCTCCAGCTGAGGAGCCGTCTCAAACATGTCAGGAATTGTTGAATGTGCCAGGATGAAGGCGCCATGCACACTGCCCGGGTATCAGGCGCAGAGATAAATGATGCACAGCTGATGATCACATCAGCTGCACGTTCATTGAGTGGTGCCCCTTTCGGTTGGTATAGTGCAACCAGTCATCTGCAGGTGCTTGTAGGGTAACAAAAATATCGTCTATCACTACCTGGACCCGGGGCATCTCTTCGATGGCGACGAAACCTATGGCCCGGGCATCCTGGTGGGCTCGGCCCACATTGAAATGGATATATTGAGCTGCCTGGGCAGATAGGGCCTCCTTGATGGCAAGGATGCACCTGTGCACCGAGGTCTGTGAGATCCCGGACTGGTCCCCACTTGGCGCCTGGAAGGACCCCGTGGTGTAAATGTTCTGGGTGACCATCACCTGATGGCCACCAGGGGGGCAGGTTTCCTCCCCCATACCCCCACAATGCCAGGTGTGTATTCAAATGGCAGATATGTTGCATTGTTTCCCTGCGCAGCCGGAGTCTTCAACGGCATTCTGGTTCCGGCAAGTCCTCGATGACAGATGGTGCCGTACACGAGGCCTCATGCGGCACCTCCTTGGCACCTTCTCCTCCTCGGCCTGTTGGGTGGCTGCCTCTCCATCCTGGGTGGCTGCGCTGGTGCATGCTCCGCTGCTGCATACTCTGCAGCTTCCTCCTCCTCAAGCAGCGCCAGCTCGTACAACCGCAGTGCATCTCCCAGGGCTGGTTGAATCCCTCTTGTCTGCAAGGATGAAAGGCCGACTTCTCGTCTAGTGCATACCCCTGTGCCCAGCCAGGTCCAACGGGCTACATGGTGATCCTGTGGGCACTGCAGGCTCAGCCCACGCACATGCGCACCCCTGATCCTGTCAGTGGCCAGCACCCTGTGGGCCTGTGACAGGGGTATGCTCCATGGCCCCAGCCTGGCACCCCCGTAGTGGGGTTACTGTGGGGGTTACCCGGGGTAGGCCACCGGCAGGTGGCGGAGGGTGGGGACTCGCATACAGCCGGTATCACTCTGCAGAACCAGGGGCCAAGGTGGGTGTGCAGCAAGATGGTTGCATTGCAGGCCGAGGTAATGGCAGTCTATGGTTCGACATTGCCCCAGTCCCATGGGGGGTCACCCCAGCGACTCGGCCTGTTCCCCCATTACTCTCCATTCCCCAGCCCTGGCAGGGCCCCTCCACCCCAGCTAGCCCTGCCAGTGTCTGGCCCAGCAGCCTACAGTCGCTCCTCTGTGTTCTACCTGTTCCCTCTTTCCCTCAACAGCCACAACGCCGGTTTCATGATTTTTAAAAGCACACGTGAACCGTTCCATTGGGAACTCGGCCCACCGAAGGCGAAGAATCGCACAGGCCCTGGAGAATACCGGGTTAGGCCCGTCAATGATACACAAACGGTGTTTACTGCTCATGCGTTCCGGATTACATTGATGGTGCTGTGAAAGTGACGGAGAATTGCAATTTGCCATCAAATCGGCGTGGCCACGATTTTGGAGTTGGAACCTATTCTCTGCCCAAGCGCGTTTCCCGATTCCGGCATTGGCCAATGGAAAATCCCGCCCCCCCCCCCCCCCCCAATTTCAAGAAGGATATGAAGCTATCAACAATCCTAATCGATGTAATTAACTTCAATTCAATGTGGTACACAAAAATGAAATCAAATAAAATCCCATGTGCTCTGGGAAAATAATTTTGGCTGGTGTACATAAACAGTGTATGAAACCAAATTAAATGGAGAGATGGAGGTTAATCATAAAATTGACAAGATTGCAATTAAGAACACAATCGGAAAAACACTAAGGAGCATACCATGTTAATGTTTACGAAATTATTAACGTGAGCCAGTGTAAAGTGACCTGAATGAGTTGGGCATATTCTTCAAGTAATTATTTAAATTACTTTAGGGCTCTTTTGGTATTACTGTATTTGAAGTGTGACTAATTTCTATTTCTCAGCATAAAGTAAAGGCTTTTCAATAAGAAGGTTGACAGTTAAATGGATTTCGACAATAGGGACATTTGTTATTTCATACATTGCTTTAAAATGGGTGAAGCAAAAATAAAAACTAACCAATTTCTCTAGATTTCTAATTAGAGAACTGGAGGCAGTTTCCTTGATATTTTATTGTCTCTGAAAATAGACATTCAAGGGACCACTGGTGACATGATCGCTGGAACCATGGGAAATTCTCACTAGCACGCAGTTAAAACTGGCATTCAGTTGGCACTACCTATGCTGCTCATTAGCAGCATGTATCTTTGGAGGAGGAAGGTGGAATGTCACTGATTCCCTTCAGAGGAATCCTCTGTACCTGTATCTCTTACAATTAAGCTGTATTGTGACAACAGGAGACATGAAAATATTATCAATGTGAATGCAGAAAGAACTTCTCAGATGCAGCTTTGGTAGCATTTGTGAGGATGATCAGCAGAAATAGGGGGTTTCCAGATTCCATAACCTTTGTTGAGGTGTTGGTGATGGGGGTTGTTGGGAAGCCAGTCAACCCTTTCCAAAAAATTTGGAAGAAATCGTAGAAAACATTAACTCGAGGAACTTCGCTTACAGGACCTGGTTGTAATGCCAAAAAGACCTCGAGCAAGATTCTCCCATCGGAAGACTAAGTCCCGACGCCGGAGTGAAAACCGGAGTGTTTCACTCCGGCGTTGGAGGCCGCTCCTCGTCCCCTATTCTCCAACCCCCGGGGGGCTAGGAGCGGCGCCGCGTCAATTACGGCGCCGGGCCTTGGCGCCGCATAAATGACGTCAGACGCGTATGTGCAGGTTGGCCGGCGCCAACCCACGCATGCGCAGTTGCCGTCCTTCCCGCGGCGCCCCGCAAGAAATGTCGGATTGATCTTGCGGGGCAGCAGAGGAAAGGATGTCCTCCTTCAGAGAGGTATCGGTGGGCACCGATTGCGGGCCAGGCCCATTTTGAGCACCCCCCCCCCCCACACAGGCCGCCCCCCCCCCCCCCCCCCCCAGCGTTCCCGCGCTGTTCCCGCCGGCAGTGACCAGGTGTGGACGGCGCCGGTGGGAACCCGTCGTATTGGGCAGACTGCTTGGCCCTTCCGGGCCAGCCGTAAATCTCGCCGCACCGGTTTGGGGGGGGGGGGGGGGGGGGGGGGGGGGGGGGTGAATCATGTGCGAGTGCCGGGGCGGTGTGGCAGGACCCGCCCGGTGCCCCAGCGATTCTCCCACCCGGCGTGGTGGTGTGGGGAATTGTGCCCCTCATCTGGGTTGTTAAGGTAAAATTCCTGATACTCAAATCTATTGCCTTTTCTCTCACCTGCACCAACTACAGCCCTATTACTTGCAGTACTCCCCTCCTCCTCATCAATTTACTACAATCACTGCATCACACTTCATTGAACATCCATTTCCTCCTTCTCACTGACAATACATTTCACATTTTCTGTACAATTGCGTCCCCTCATGTCATTCGGCTCTGAGAAGCACATTCTCAAAACAGCTCATTGCTCCTAAAATACTCTCTTGCATGAGAAAACTGCACACAACTTTAGAGAGCATGCAGGAAGGAGCCTGAACTGTCCTTTACAACCTTTTCTGATTAGAGAAACAGTCCCTGACCTGATATTCAGCCAATGGGCCATGGCCCTGAAAATGCTTTGATGGTCTTTTCACATCCTAACTCCTGTTTCCTTTATCACTTCAATCTCATTCCATCCACACTGCAGAACAAACCAAAGCTGTTTTCAGCAGGCAGCCTTTCATGTCTCTCTGCCAACCCTAAACACTTCCCTTAGTTTCAAAGAAGTACAGGTGATAATTGAAGACTAACAGGGCATTTCTAAAGATGAGCAGCACCCAATCTGACCCTAGTAATCAACTATTCAGTACAATTATGGATTATTTTCTGCCTCAATTTCAATTTCCCATTTGATCCCCATATTCCTTGATTCGCCGAAAGTTCAGGCCATGCTGATTTTTTAGTCCTCTGATGTTTCTCTAATTCTTTATCTTTGCTGATATCAATGACCTTCAATTCCTCACACCTTTGATATCCTCTTTTTATACAAGGGAACGTGTGTCTTCTACTGTGAAGATATGTGCAAAACAGTTGTTCAATGTCTCTATCAGTTCTTCATCCCCCAAGATAATTTTTCCTGCCTCCATAAGGGCTCAATGTTTACTTTCATTACTCTTCCTTTTTTTCTTGTAAAAGCTCTTACAATGTATTTTTAATTTCCTGGATAGATGACACATCCTATTTTTTTCCCCCTTTATCAAATTTTTGGTCATTCTTTTCTGGTTTCTAAAAATATTCCAATCCTCAGATTTATCACTATTCTTTGCAACATTAGAAGTTCTTTTAATCTAATGCTAAGTTTATCTTCCTTAGTAAGACACAGATGTATCTTTCTTATTTTATAAAAGTTTTTTAAGGGATTATTTTTGTTGAGCAGTTTAAATAATTTCTTTAAAAGTTTCTTACTGTTTAATTACTGCCATAACGTTTTGTCTTAACCTAATAAGCCTCAGACATTCCGAAGTAATTGGCTTTCATTAAGTTTAAGCGTCTTATTTTAGACTCAAGTATATCACTCTTGTAGCCATCTGGGATGGCCACGTCCCAATTACAAAATGGACAATACTGAGAAAGCAAGCAGGTGCAAGGTTTGACTGTGGATTGGAGCCGTAGCTCCCAGACAAGACCGATACTGCAAAGCCATTACCATACTAATGAGCCATATCCGGGGACAAAAAGGTAAAATTTAAGTCAACAATACCAAGGCAGACACCCCGGCGCCAGAGGAGACTAGAACAAAGGCCAACGGCCACCTAGGACACGCCCAGCAATCAGGACACCCACCCCTTTAATGAAGGAAATCGATAGGAATGATCAAGATGCGGTCCAATTAATTGGGGCCAAGTTCAAGGCCCGCCCAAAAGCGTGCAAAGCCCCTTTTGGATATAAGAAGGATCCCCCAAGAGAGACTCTCTCTCTTGGCCTTGGCTTTCAGCGAGGAGAGACCTACCTAGCAGCTGCACCAGAACAAGTAAGTCCAAAGTCAACGTACGCTACGAGACAGATGCTCTTATCTGCTATTCTGTACCAGCTCAACCCCGGCAGCCTCAGAACCGGAAAACGGCCATTGTTCCTCTGACTGAGTGGGCGCCCGAAGCTAAGTATTGGCTTTAGTAGTAGTGATAGTTTAGTTGGTAGAGTTTTGTGCATGAGTATATTTGACTGTGTGTGTAAATAAATGAGCATTGATTTCGAACTTACTAACTGGTGTATCGAGTCTTCGATCAGTATTCAGTTTTGAACCTTGTGACGGTATCGAAAGATACCTGCCGACTCTTGAGCAAACGTAATTAGAATTAAGGAAGGTGACCACATTAACTGCGATAAACAGAGCCAATTAAAGAGAGAACACAATTAGCAACACTCTTAAACGTAATATGAAATTCAGATGTATAATGATCAGGTTGACCAGATCACTAATGGACCCTGCCTCATTGCAGTATTGTACATCAAAAATATTTTAGCTCCTGGTTGGTTCCACAATATATTGTTTTAGGAAACAGTCCCTTGATGTACATAGTGGGGAATTCAGCAGTAGTAATGCCACTGAATGTCAAGGGGAGAGGTTGCATTTTCTCTTGTTGGAGATGATCATTGCCTGGCACTTCTGTGGCACAAGTGTAAGTTATCACTTGTCAGCCCAAGCCTAGATGCTGTCCAGGTCTTCCTGCAAATTGGCATGGATTGCTTCAGTATCTGAGGAGTTGCAAATAGTACTGAACATTTTGCAAACATTACCAAACCTCGCCATTTCTGATCTTATGATGGTCAGAAGTTCATTCATGAAGTAGGCAAAGATGGTTGAAGGACATCACCCTGAGAAACTCTGTAATAATGTCCTGGGATTGAGATGCATGTAATACATTGTGGATACCAATTTCTTACATTCATCACAGTTACAGATTATGGTTGAGTATAATTCTGCTGCTGCTGATAGCCCATAGTGACACATGGTTGCCCAGTCTTGAGTTTCTAGATCTATTCAAAATCTATCTTATTCAGCATGGTGCAGATACAATATGACAGCGGGAATCCGCAATATGAAATTGGGTTTTGTTACCACCTACCGTAGACCCAGCATAACAGCTACATACATCCTTTAGGACTCAAACAAGTTGGTCAGTAGTGGTGCTACTTAGCCAATCTTGGTGGTCCAGAGTACATTCTGTGTCATTTTGACCCAGAGTGCTTCGTTCAAACCACTACCACAAGCCTTTCCCGCCTTCCGCTTGAACAGCCTCCTGCAATATTGGGCTGAATTCTCCGTCAGCCGATGCCAGAATCGGGAAATACGATTGGGCGGAGAACTCAGCATCAGGCAATAATCGAGGTTGGCACCAGGCGCCCGATGGAATGCCGTTCCCGGGTGCCTCGACAATGGCGTGAATGCATTCTACACCTTATGTACAGTAAACGCCGTTGGCATATCATTAACAGGCTCATCCCGGTATTCTCCGGGGCTTTGCGATGCTCCCCTTCCACCAGGCGGAATTACCGACTGCGAGGTTCACTTGTTGTTTTAAAAATTGGGAAACAGGTGCAGTGGCTGTTGAGGGAGAGAGCAGAGGTAGGGCATGCTCCCAGAGGCATGACTGTGGGGTGCCAGTTCTGCCGCTGGCATGGCTGCCTGAAGGGGAGGGGTCATCTGCCAGGGCTGCCTGATGGGGAGGGGTCATCTACTAGGGCTGCCTGACCGTGAGGGGTCACCTGCTGGGGCCGGGGGGAGTGACCAGGGGATCGGCCATGGTGTCAGGGTGTCCATGCATAGACCGGCATTGCCGCGACCTGCAAGGTAGCCATCCTGCTGTCCGCCCTAGTGACTGCCCACCGTGGTTGCATAGAGCCACCTCCGCCAACCCCTCAATCCACCCCACTTCCACCCCGACCACTCCCTCCACCCCAACTCCACCCCGATCCCTCCCTCCTCGACTTCATCAGCTGTGCTCTGTGTACTACTTTAGCTGTACCAGCCAAAGCCTTGTGCAAGAGGTTGAGGTGTTCACCTTCCCCAGCACTTCACACCACAACCTCTCCTCCAGCGCCATCCCCAGCTCTTCCTCCCACTTAGCCTTCAGCCCCTCCATGATGCCTTATCCTTCTACAAAATTCTCCCATAGATCTCCAAGGCGACAATCCCCCCCCCCCCCCCCCACCTTCCAATCCCATCACCGGTAACACCCTCTCCACCGAGGGCAGTGCCACCGGAAAAGTCGGGGGAACCTTTTTTGCTATATCCCGCACCTTTATGTACCTAAACTCCTAGCCTGTGGGAATCCAAACCTCTCCCCCGGCCCCTCCGAACTCACAAATCCTTCATTTCCATCACCCCATCGCTCCTCCCATCCTGAAACCTTCCTCATAGGCTCAAACTCATGGCTCCCTTGGATCGGCATCAACTTGGACCTCGCCCACAACCTAAAGTGCTGTTGAAATTGCCTCTATGTAATGGGTGGTGCCGGAGAGGTCGGTGTGGGAACAGATGGAGGCCGCCTCATGTAAGGACATGAGTTTGGAGGCACTGTTAATGGCACTTCTGCCGTTCTCACCAGCCAGGTACTCCACATGCCTAGTAATGGTGGCAGCCCTGAGGGTGTGAGGACAAGGGCGACAGCACATGGGGCTGGGGGGGGCACTGGTGTGGGCACAAATACGTGTCAACCACCTGTTTGCTCGGGTAGGGGGCGGCTAGATGAGGGGTTTCGGGGGTGGCAGCGGATGGTGATCGAGCGGTTTGGGGAACTATTTATAGATGGGGGCTTTCCGTGTTTGGACGAGCTGGAGGAGGAGTTTGAGCTGCCCAGTAGGAATGGGTTTCGCTACTTCCACGTGACGGACATTGTGCGGAGGCAGGTATCAAATTTCCTGCACCTACCGCCCCAGTGGCTACAGGAAAACGTAGTGTTGAAAGCAGGAGTGGGGGGGGGGGGAGGTATCGGAGATTTATAAGAAGCTGCTAGAATGTGAGGGAACCTCTGACAGGGGAGGTGAAGCGGAAATGGGAGGAAGAGTTGGGTTGGTAGTTGGAGACTGGGTTATGGGAGGATGCCCTGAGGCAAGTCAACGCGTGCTCGGCAGACGTCAGGCTTAGCCTGATACAATTTGAGGTTGTCCTTAGGGCGCACATGGCTGTCCAGATGAACAGGTTCTTTGAGGGGGTGGAGGATAGGTTTGGGTGGTGTGCGGGTGGGCCAGCGAATCATGTCAATATGATTTGGGCATGTCCGAAGCTTAGGGGTTTCTGGCAGTGGTTTGCTGACGTCATGCCGGAGGCACTGAAGGTAAGGTTGGTTCCGAGTCCAGAGTTGGTGACTTTTGGTGTGTCAGAAGGCCCAGGAGTTAAGGGCAGCATGGTCCGCAGTGGGTTAGCCCTGCTGCCTCACGGAGCCGAGGTCTCAGGTTCAATCCTGGCTCTGGGTCACTGTTCGTGTGGAGTTTGCACATTCTCCCCGTGTATGCGTGGGTTTTACCCTCACAACCCAAAGGGCAGCACGGTAGTTAGCATAAATGCTTCACAGCTCCAGGGTCCCAGTTTCGATTCCCGGCTAGGTCACTGTCTGTGCGGAGTCTGCACATCCTCCCCGTGTGTGCGTGGGTTTCCTCCGGGTGCTCCGGTTTCCTCCCACAGTCCAAAGATGTGCGGGTTAGGCGGATTGGCCATGCTAAATTGCCCATAGTGTCCTAAAAAGTAAGGTTAATGGGGGGGGTTGTTGGGTTACGGATATAGGGTGGATACGTGGGTTTGAGTAGGGTGATCATGGCTCGGCACAACATCGAGGGCCGAAAGGCCTGTTCTGTGCTGTTCTATGTTCTTCTATGTGCAGGCTATAGGTGGATTGGCCACGCTAAATTTCCCCTTAATTGGAAAAAATTAATTGGGTACTCTAAATTTATTTTTTTTTAAAGACCCAGGAGTTTAGGGGGCGAGAGAGGCCGATGTCTTGGCCTTGACCTCCCTGGTAGCCCGAAGACAGATTTTGTTGACATGAAGGAACTCTGAGCCCCCGAAGTCGGGAGTGTGGGTCAATGACATGGCTGGGTTTCTTTTGTTGTAAGTATAAATTTAGAGTACCCAATTCATTTTGTTTCCAATTAAGGGGCAATTTAGCGTGGCCTATCCACCTTGATTGCACATGAAATGAAATGAAATGAAATGAAAATCGCAAGTAGGCTTCAAATGAAGTTACTGTGAAAAGCCTCTAGTCGCCACATTCCGGCGTCTGTTCGGGGAGGCTGGTACGAGAATTGAACCGTGCTGCTGGCCTGCCTTGGTCTGCTTTCAAAGCCAGCAATTTAGCCCCACGCAAACACAGGGAGAATGTGCAAACTCCACACGGACAGTGACCCAGAGCCGGGATTGAACCTGGGACCTCGGCGCCGTGAGGCAGCAGGGCTAACCCACTGCGCCATCGTGCTGCTCCATGGCCGAGTTTCTGAGGCTGGAGAAGATCAGGTTCGCCCTGAGAGGATCGATGCTAGGGTTCGCTCGGAGGTGGCAGCCGTTAATTGACTTCTTTGGGGAAAATTAAGCTGTCAGTGGGGGAGGGGGGTGTAAAAAGGGTAGGAATGGGGAGTTGGGTAGGGTGGAGAAAGATTGGTAGGGAATTGGGATTGGTATGTTGTTTATGTAAGCCATGTTGGTTGGGTTTTGTTGCTCATCTTGTTAAAATTATAACACAAATGCCTTAATAAAAATATTTTTCAAAAAGAAGAAACTCCCTCCATATTTTCAGCGTGGCCACCACCACCGGGCTCCCCGAATATTTCTCTGGGGAAAACGGGAGGAGCGTCACTGCCAGCACCCGCAACCCGACCCTTATAATTGCCTTCCTCCATCCTCACCTATAAACCCCCATCTCCATGCTCCAAGCATGCACCTTCACCCCGTTCACCGCTTAATAATAGTATAACAGGATTGGATGGGCCAGGCCTTGGCTGTCACCCCTCTCTGTAGTATCGTCCTCCATATCCTTGCTACCTTACCTGCCCACAGAAACAACAAAACCAACCTATCCACCTCCATACAAAAATTATTTTGGCAAAAAGTAGACACTGAAATAAAAATAAAAAACACAGTAAAACGTTCATCCCAACCGTCTGCACCCAACCTGCCAACAAGAGGTGAAGGCTGTCCTACCTCAGTAAATTCGCCTTGACCCTGCCTTCCAGACTCGTAAAGTTCCATTTACGGAGCCGTTCCCCGTGTCCCAAACCATCTGTACTCCCAGGTACCTAAAGTGGGTTGATGCACCTCAAATGTTAACCCCCCCACCCTGACTCCCACCCCTGAAGACACCACAAAACACTTACTTATTCGCGAATTTAACATGTAGCCTGAAAACGCCCATTTCTCCTGAGCAGTTCCAGTGGCACAGTGGTTAGCACTGCTGCCTCACAGCTAGAGGGACCCGGATTCAATTCCAGCCCCGGGTGACTGTGTGGAGTTTGCACTTTCTCACCATGCCTGCGTGGATTCCCTCCGGGTGCTCCGATTTCCTCCCACAGTCCAAAGATGTGTGGGTCAGGTGGACTCGCCGTGTAAAATTGTCCCTTAAGTGGGGTTATGGGGTTACAGGATGTAATGACTTAGACCAGGCCTTTGAGATTAGCCAATTTAAATGTGTGTTCTCTGATTAGTGGGCCGATCAGGGAACCTCTTCTTTGTATATAACAGGGAGTGTCAGATCCTCTGCCCTTCCGGTGTAGACAGTAAGCTGAATGGACATGGTCGTACTGCTGTTGGTTTTGTTAATAAAAGGGTTTCTGCTGAAGGGACGTCTGCCTCCATGGACTTATTACACAGGAATAAGGTGGGGGATTGGGCCCAAGTAGGGTGCTCTTTCAGAGGGTCAGTAGACTTGATGGGCCGAATGGTCTCCTTCTGTACTGTAGGAATTCTATGTATTATATCCCTCAATGAAGAGCCCAGGTTGGAGATATGCAGCAACAGATCATCAGCATACAGAAACAGCTTATGCTCCAGCCCCCCTCCACCTCACTACCCCCCTCCATTTATCCAAGCACTTCAGAGCTATGGCTAAGGTTCTATTGCCAGTGCAAACAGAAGGGGGGATTTGGGCACCCGTCTCCTTGCCCTATGCAACAGAAACTACCCTAATTCATCTTATTTGTACGCACACATGTCATCGGATCTTAATACAACAATTTCACCCATGCCACAAACTTAGGCCGAATCCCAAACCACTCCAACAGCGAAAACAAATAGCTCCACTCCATACAATCAAACGCCTGTTCCGCATCCAGCATGACCACCACTTCCAATTCCCTCCTTTCTGCCAGAGAAGACACCACATTCAACAGAAGCCGCACATTTGATAACAACTATCTCCTTTCTGAACTTCATCTGATCCTCTCCAATCACCTTCGGGAGGCACTCCTCCAAACTGAGGAGCAGCACCTTAGCCAAAATCTTGGTATCCACATTGAACAGAGATATTGGCTTATACGATCCATACTCCACTGGGTCCTTTGCAAGCAGCAATTAAATGGATGCCTGTCCCATTGTCCCTGGCAGTGCCCCTTTAGCCACCGCGTCCTCAAACATAGTCACCAACAGCGGGGCCAAATTATCCATAAACCTTTTATAAAACTCTACTGGGAAACCAGCCAGTCCTGGTGCCTTACCAATTTGCATCTTCCCTATCGCCACCCGCACGTCTTGCACCCCCACTGGCTCCTCAAACCTTGCCGTCTCCTCCTCTCCTATTCAGGACACTCCAACCACCCCAAAATCTCCCTCGTGTCGGACTCAAAGCTCATTTGCCTTGGTTTCAGTTGGACTGACTGGTGAGCCCTGTCCAACACGAGGGATGGGTCATCCTCCTCCCACATCAACTTGTCGAACACCTCCATTAGCCTCCGGCCCTCCAGCACCTCAGGCAGCCCCACGATCCTTAGAATCTACCTTTGCGACTTGTTCTCCAGGTCCTCCACTTTGTTACTCTCCACCACTCATCTTTTGAGGTGAACCGGTCGCTGTGCGGTGACAATGCCTCCTCCACCCGTTTCAGCACCTCTCCTTGCTCCCACACCTCCGTCAACTCATTGGGGCAAGACTACCCTGAAAGGCTTCTAGATTTCCATTGGTATTCCTGGATGGCTTGGGCACCATTAGATGGGCTGTGGTTCGAAGAAGCATGGACTCAATAGCTCAATCATGCTATTTCTGCAACCGATCTGTCCCATAGGCCTTGTAACCCAAGGGAGATGCTGAATTGGACCAGATGAGAGTTTGGGCATCATATGGCCGGTGCAGTTCGCTGACTGAGCACCGATGGTCATCTCAGTCATGAAAGCTGATGGATCACTGCACTTATGTGGTGACTATAAGATGACGGTCACCTGTGTGTGTCTCAACTAGACCATTATTTGGTCTCTTGGACCAAGGATCTTTTATGCGAAGCTCAGCGGAGATTGCACGTTTACAAAACTTGACATGAGTCACGTTTGCCTCAAGTTGGTTCTGGCTCGTCCCTCCTCTCCGCGTCTAGATGCTTAATACTGTGAACACGCACCGGGGGCTATGTGTGGCAACACATGGATGCTTCACTTGTCCCTGATGGGCACATGTGCAGGAAGTGTGTCCAACTGCAGCTACTGGCTAACCGTATTTCGGCACTGGAACTGAGGGAAGATTCACTGTGGAACAGCGCGATGCTGAGCAAGTCATGGATAGCATATTCATGAGGTTGTCATGTGCAGGTGAAGATTGAACAGGCAGCTAGGGCATGAGTAACCACCAGGCAGAATAGAGGAAGGCAGGTAGTGCAGGACACCCCTGACACCATCCCCCTTTCTAACAGATATACAATTTTAGATATTGTTGGGTGAGATGACTGAGCAGGGGAAAGCAGTGGCAGCCAACTTCATGATATCATGGGTAGGTCAGCGACACAAGAGGGCAGGAAGAATAATGGAAGAGCTATAGTGGTAGGGGATTCAATTGTATGGGGAACAGACAGGCATTTCTGCCATTGCAAAAGATACTCCAAGATAGTACGTTTCCAGGGGCAGGGAAGAATCTGAACGGCTTCAGGGAATTCTGAAGGGGGAGACAAACAGACAGATATCATGGTAATATTGGTACCAACTAAAAATGCAGAAAAAGGAATGAGGTCCTGCAAGCAGAATTTAGGGGGCTAGGAAGTAAATAAAAAAATAGGACCCAGAATGCAGTTATCCATGGGTTACTTCTGATGCCACGGGCTAGTGAGTATAGAGATAAGATGCTGTATTCTCTGATTCTGAGACTAAACACTGACAACCGGTATGGGAACGGTTGTGTTTTGAACCGAAAAAATGGCGCACAACAGCCACCGATCCCCTGTCTGGTGGAGAGCTATCAGGCATGCAGCTTCAAGCACCCGGCTGTAGCTGTGAATACGGCCAGAGAATTGCCAGGTCCATGACCTGCAGCGACCGCACCGTGAAACATGGCGCCGACTGCGAGTGGACCCAGCCTGCCAAATAGTGACTCCCTTTGGCCAGGCTCGTCACCCCAGACCATCCCGCACTAGTGCCTCCAACCCCTGCCAAAGACCCCCTGCCTGCAGATCGGCTCCCTCCCGACTGTAGCAGCACTGGGTTTAGTCCGCAGCTGCCACACCGAGTTCTTGAAAATAAATACCATGAGTGACCGACGCCGTCGGGAACTCGGCCCATCCGGGGCAGAGCATGAGGGAGGGGTGAGCCTCAGGTAACGTCCTGAGGCCATCCCGATGGTGTGCGGCCTTTTTGGAGGGGGGCAAAGCATCACAAAAGATTTTGGCGCCAACGTGGATTCTCCGTCCGATCGCCGAACGCGATTTTGGCGTTGGAGACTGGAAAATCCCGTCCAAGAGGTTAATCTAGATGGATGCATGGCTGGAGAAATGGTGCAGGATAGAGGGCTTTTGCTTTCTGGGACATTGGGACCGTTCTTAGGGACCATGGGCCGGGTTGCACCTGAACCAAAATGGGACCTGCGTTCTTGCAGGGAGGTTTGCTCGTAATTTTGAGGAAGGTTTAAACAAACTTGGAAGGGGAGTGGAAGCTCGAGAGAAGATTACGCAGGGGAGAAGATGCATAGCCAATCATTTTCCTATTCTACTTCACTAGGAACAGTTGAAACGGAGCATTGTGGAATAATCTCCACCGCAGCACCATTGATGCACACAAGGGCGTGTGTATGATATTTTGCTTCCTGACGTCAATGACCAGCACTTTAGTTTATATGGTTGTGTTAAATTCTTGAGTAAGTTATTATTGTACAAATGTTTTCCCATTTAAGGGGAAGGGTTCAATACCTTGGGGAAATAGGACACACATCAATGTAGTTCTGACTCATTAAGGACTGCTATTTGAAAGTCACTGATTCGAAGTTCACTCTTGTTAAGATAGAAATGCGAGAAACTGAGGCAAAAGGATGTATTTACACTTTAATTCAGCGATTACTGTGTGATAGTCTGAAATAAAACCTAAAAAATTCAAAAACTGCTAAAGGTTAGATCAAACACCAGGAATTGGCACACTTAAGTTTCTATATGTCTTCCTTCATAGTTTGAAGCATCGGAAGTGATTATTCACAGAGGCTGTTTCGTTCTCAAAATAAAGTTGGTTTGTCACTTGTGCACCATACTCCCCAAGGAGGCGGATGAATTTCTTATGTTCCTTTCCAATCCAAGCTCTCATTTCATCATGCCCTTGATAAAGTGAGCTTCAACTTCTTAGGTGTGCACATCACCAACAATCTGTCCTGGTCTACCCATGTCAACGCTACGACCAAGAAAGCAAAACAGCGCCTATACTTTCTCAGGAAATTAAGGAAATTCGGCATGTCCACATTGACTCTTAACAACTTTTACAGATGCACCATAGAAAGCATCCCATCTGGCTGCATCACACCCTGGTGTGACAACTGCTTGGCCCAATACCGTAAGAAACTACAGAGAATCGTGAACACAGTCCAGACCATCACACAAATCTGCCTTCCAAATCTACCTTCCATCCATTGACTCTGTCTACACTTCCCACTGCCTTGGCAAAGCAGGCAGCATAATCAAAGACCCCTCCCAACCGGGTTATTCACTCTTCCAACTTCTACTATCAGGCAGGAGATACAAAAGTCTGAGCTTCTTCCCCGCTGTTACCAGACTCCTGAATGATACCTTATGGACTGATCTGATCGCTTCATACATGTTCTCCACTGAGCCCTGAGTTCAGGGTGGGGGGAGTAGTTTCCCCCAGGAGTGGTATGTCTATTGGTTATTAAACTGGGCGGAAGACAGTGAGAGACTTGGCCAAAAATTTTGAAGAAACCTGTCGTGCTGCAACCAGTGTAAGGATGGTGGAGGGAGAAGGGCTGATTCAAGATGGAAAGCCCCAGATGGAGGAATTGATGGCTTTTTGGGAACTTTTGAGGAACTCCACCAACAGAGGAAGGAAATGCAGGAGGATCGTTCGAAGGCCATCAAAGGAGCTGTGGCACCCCTGAAGAGTTCGATGGAGCGGGTGGAGCAGTGCTTGGAGGTGCTGGGTTTCAGATTTGAAAGATCAAAGGACTGATCTCGGACCACAACGATTGCGTGATGGCACTGGAGGCGGAGGTGGGGCTCCGAGGTTGTAAAACGTTGAGGGCAAAGGTGGAAGAGCAGGAGAATACCTCGAGAGGGCAGAACCTGCGAATAGTGGGCCTGCCTGAAGGAGTGGAAAGTGTGAGTGCTACAAGGTTCATCTCGAAGATGCTGGCGAGGCTGGTGGTGGAAGGGGTGCTAGATAAGGCCCCTGAAGTGGGCCGAGCGCACCGGTCCCTGAGGTAGAAGATGAGAATTGGGGAGCCGCCGCGGGCAGTGATCGTGAGACTCCACAAATTTGTGGAGATTTTGCATTGGGCCAAGGAGAAGCGTACCTGTGAATGGGAGGGGAACAAGCTCCGACTATATCAGGACAATGGGGCAGAGTTGGCGAAGCAGCAGGGAGTGCTCAACGAGGCCAAAACGATGCTGTACCAGTGGCGGAGCAGGTTTGGGGTTCTCTGCCCGGCGAAATTATGGGTGACGTTTGAATGCCAGGAGTATTACTTCGAGACCCCAGAAGCAGCCAAGGATTTCATTAAGGATCATAAACTGGGGGAGGACTGAGTGGACAGTGCTTGGGAACCGGGGTGCTGATATTTCGTAATGGTCGGGAACACGTTTGAAGTGGGGGTAGGAATTCGGGATTATCTCTCCCCCCCCCCCAGGTTTGGAGGGGGTCTTTTCTGGGTTTGCTGTTGACTATTGAGATTGTAAGGGATGGGAGGGGTGAAGAGGTTATGTGGGGATGGATGTTCCCATCCCCCCCTACTGTTTTATGGGGCTGTTTGTGTTTAGCATTCATTTGTTTGCTTTCGGGGTTAATGGCCTGGAGTTCAGGAGGAGTCTTTGTTTGGGTGAGGGAGGGTAAGGTCAGCAGGCTGCCTTCTCCCTTGAGCTGAGGAGTGGGGGAAGGAGGAAAGTCATTGTGAGGAGCCTTTGGGCAGGGGTTGCCACTCTAGCAAGTAATGCTGGTGAATGGAAGTGAGGTGGGGGAATGCCGAGAGGGGAGGCCAGCGGGTGGGGGAGGAAGAGGGAAAGATCTCACGACGTGGCAAGGAGTGAGAGATGACATGATCAGCGGCGAGAAGGGGGCCATCTGGGATGAGCTAGGTACAGGGTGGAATTAAGGGGGCTTGAGTTAAGTGGGAAGATGACGGACGGTAGAGGGGATTCGAGGCGTAAGCCTCTGGTAAGGTTGGTAACGTGGAATGTCCGGCGACTTAATGGACCGATTAAAAGATCACGGGTGTTCACGCACCTTAGGAACTTGAAAGCGGGGGTGGTCTTTCTGCAGGAGACACACCTCTGTGTGAGGACCAGGTTTGGTTAAGGAAGGGAGGGTTGGGCAGGTTTCCCACTCGGTGTTTGATTCAAAATCGAGGAGAGTGGCAATTTTAATGAGCAAGAAAATGGGATTTGAGAGTGTGGAGGAGGTGAGGGATCCATGTGGGAGACATGTGATTGTGAGTGGGGTCTTGGAAGGGACGCCGGTGGTGTTGGTAAACGAGATGATGTGGGTTTAATGAGGGGGTTGCTGGCAGTGATCCCGGATTTGGCCACGCACCAGTTGAGCATGGGAGGAGATTTTAATTGTGCCCTAGAGCCATGGGTGGATAGGTCGAGCCCCACTCGACTGGTAGGGTACAAACAACAAGGGAGCTGGGTGGGTTTATGGAGAGGATGGGTACAGTGGGTCCATGGCGCTTTCAGAACCTAGGGGGAAGGGAGTTGTTTTTTTTCCCGCACGTCTATAATTTGTATTCAAGGATTGATTACTTTGTCGTGAGTTGGGAGATTTTGGTTGGGGTTGAGGGGCAGAGTATGCAGGATAATTATTTTGGACTGTGCGCCTCACTGGCTGGAGATTCGGCTTAGACTGGGGCAAGAGCAAATGCTGGGATGGAGGTTTGATTCAGGATGCTGGCTGGTGGAGGTTTTTGTGATAACGTGCGGGTGGCGATTAAGGAGTATGTGGAGTTGAATCAGAATGGGGAAGTTTCGGTGGCCATTGGGAAGCACTGAAAGCAGTGGTCTGGGGGAAATTATCTTGTTTAAGTATCACGCGGATAAGGAAAGGGTGGAGGAATATGACCATCTAATGAGTGAGATAGTGGAAATGCACAGGGAATATTCAAGGCTGCCCACCACAGAGGGATTTGCAAGGAGGAAAACGTTGCAGAGGCAATTTGACGGGCTGACAACGGGGAGGGCGGTAAGTCAAATACATAGGCAAGAGGGGTGCAATATGAGTATGGGGAGAAGGTGACCCGCATGCTGGCGCACCAGCTGCAGAGGCAGGCCGTGTCCAGGGAAATATTGAAGATCCGGACTGGGGCTGGGGAGGTGGTGTCGGAGCCGGGGAAGATAAATGAGGCTTTCAGGGAGTATTACCAGGGACTGTACGAGGCAGACCCCAGGGGGTGATGACCATGGACGAGGAGAACACATTTGATCGGGTGGAGTGGCGGTTCTTGTTCAGTGTTCAGCGAAGGTTTGGGCTGAGATTTGTGGCATGGGTGCGCTTGCTATATGTGGCATCCAGGGCGAGTGTGAGGACAAATAATATGAGCTCACGAAACTTTGATTTACACAGGGGTACGAGACATGGCTTCCTGCTGTCACCGTTATTGTTCGTGCTGGCCATAGAGCCATTGGCAATGGTTCTTAGGGGGTCGGTAGAGTGACGGAAGATTATGAGAGGACAGAAGGAGCATCGGGTGTCGCTCTATACCGAAGACCTATTGCTGTATGTTTTGGACCCGCTGGAGAGTATGGAAAGTATTATGGGTGTGTTGGGAAGGTTTGGAGGCTTCTCGGAGTATAAACTGAATGGAAGGAAATGTGATGCCATTCAAGGTGGTGAAGGATAGGTTCAGGGATTCAGGCAGCGAGGGAATGGACGGGGTTCCATGAGTGGAACTTAACAAAGCTGGTGGAAGAGGCCATGGGGGAATCTTAGGAGGTGGGATACACTGCAGTTTCCTTTGGCGGGGATGGTTCAAGTTGTAAAAATGAATATTCTGCCAAGGTTCTTGCTTATTCTTCAGGCACTCCAGATCTTTATACCAAAGCCCTTTTTTCAGAAATTGGACACGATTATTTTAGACTTTGTATAGGCGGGGATGATGCCGAGGGTGGGGAAGGCCCTGCTACATGGGCAGAGGCAGCAGTCGGGGTTGGCGTTGCCGAATCTGCTTCATTATTACTGGGCAGCAAATGTGGGAAAGGTGCTGCAATGGTGGGAAGGAGAAGGGGTAGAATGGGTTAGGATGGAGGGGGAATCTTGTAGGGGATCCAGCTTAAGGACCATGGTGATGGCAGTGTTGCCAATGGCGGCAGTAGTTATTCGGGGAGCCCGGAGGTGCAATCCACGGTGTGTAGCCACCTGGGTTGGCCACTTCCCGATTCCAAAATGGAAGCCGCTAAGAATGCAGGGAAATTCAGCCAAGGACAGGAAAACAAGCAGGTGCAAAGTTTCCTGTATATTAGAACTTGCAGAACCCAGACAGACTCGAAACCAAAAACCACCTGCATAGTAATGAGCGATCCCCGGGAACAATTGGTAACATTAAGAGTAATCAAGACGAAACCAGACTCCTCGGCGCCAGCGGGAGTCAAGACAAAGGAAGGCCAACGGACACTTAGGAACTGCCCAGCGATCAGGGAACTGCCCCAGTATTGGGGAAATCAAATCAAATGATTGGAACCTGGTCCAATCAATTGGAACCAAGTACGGGGCCCGCCCAAAAAAGCGCGAAGCCCCTGGGGACTATAAAATAGAGTCCCCAAGTTCAGTTCGATCTTCCTGGCGGGGTCCGGCCTAACAGCTTCTTGGCAGGGTCTCTCAGCAGCTTGAAACAACTCTTGACCGTGACCTGCCTAGCAGCTGCACCAAACAAGTAAGTGTCCAGTCAACGCACGTTATGAGATAGGCGCTCCTAACCCTTAGTCCATACCAGCTGGAAGCCTGCAGACTCAGAGACGAACGAAAGGCCATTTGTTCCACTAACCTGGTGGGCCAGTTTCCAAAGCTAAGTATTGGCCTGTTAGTGTTAGAAATAGTCTAGTGAGTAGTATTTTATGCATGAGTAGCGATTGACTGTGTATATAATAAATGTGGTTTGATTTGAACCTTACTAACTGGTGTATTGAGTTATTGATCAGCACTTGAACTTGAACCTCGTGGTGGTATCATAAAGATACCTGGCGACTCTAGAGCAAGGTGATCAAACAGAGCAAATTAAGTGTAAATCACACAGCACACTTAGCAGCAGGTGAAGATTTGGATACAGTTGAGGAGGCATTTTAGGGTAGAGGGGATGTCAGTGTTAATGCCACTGTGCGAGAATCATGGGTTTGAGCTGGGGGGGGGGGGTGATGGCTGGTGTATACAGGTGGAGGAAAGTGGGGTTGGTCAAGGTGTGAGATCTGTATTTGGAGGAAGGGTTTGCCAGCTTGGAGGAGCTAAAGGGCGAGGATAGAGGTGCCGAGGGGCAGTGAGTTCAGGTATCAGCAAGTTAGGGACTTTGCACGAAAAGTCTGGAAGGAGTTCCCTAAGTTGCCGGGATACACCCTGCTTTAGCGACTGCTGCTTCCGGATGTGGAAGGAGGGAAGAATTGGTGTATATACAACTGGCTGGAGGAGCAGGGAGATGAGCGGGTGGTGAAGATCAAGGAGAAATGGGAAAGGGAGTATGGAGTAAGGCACTGTGTAGGTTAACTGGGACCTCCTCTTGTGCAAGGCCTGATACAGTTTAAGGCGGTACACAGGGTACATATGACTTGGGCAAGAATGAGTGGGTTCTTTCAGGGGGTGACAGATGAGTGTGAGAGGTGTGGGCGTGTACCAGCGAATCACACGCACATGTTCTGGGGTTGTGAAAAATTGGAGAGATTCTGGGCGGTAGTGTTTGAGGTCCTTGCCAGGATAGTGAGGGAGGAGGTGGATCTGGACCACTTGGTGGCGATATTTGAGGTTTCAGAGAAGCTGATGGAGAGAAGGAAGGCCGATGCTGTGATCTTCGCCTTGCTGATGGTCCGGTGGCGAATTCTACTACCATGGCGGTCGACATCGCCACCGGGGGTACTGGCCTGTGTGGGTGATCAGTCTTACTTCCTGCGGTTGGAGAAGATAAAGTATGAGTTCAGGATGTCATGTGAGTGTCCCTTTAAGAAAGGATTTTGTCTTATCACAGGGTTTCAGTGATGTCATTTTGTAGGTGGAGCTGGGCTGTGGCTGTGAGGTGAGAGGGGGTTTCAGTCTCAATTTGACTGCTGTGGACTACAGAAAGAGAAAATAAGTATTTTCTCAGTTTTTCAATGTTTTCATTTTAAAGAGTTGTTCCAGTAAAAAGCACATTAGTTGCGGCTAACTTTAAAAATATAATTGTTTTCCGACAGGAGCTTGAATCTGCTGTTTGAGACTAGATCAGAATTTCAGTAAAAGGACCAGTCCCTTTCAAGTGAGAATACAGTGTGCGGCACCACACCCTTAAAAGGGGTTTTTGGTTTATTCAATTTTATTATTGAATTGGAACAGTTAAGGGGAATTGATTAAGTGTTCTACATAGATTACTGTAGCTATGTGGTGTCTTTATGTTTGTAATTGTTAAAATACTTGCTGTGTTTATATATGTTAACTACATTCTTAGAAAAAACTTTGTTTGGATTAAAGTGTCTAGGAATTCTGATGAATCACATCTGCAGCAAAGGCTTTTGTGCTCATCTGAGCCAAATCAAATTCAACATAATGGTTGTAGGTCAGGTGAACTTCATAATACACTTTGGAGTTTGTAAGCCCTGGCCCATAACAAGGGGGTTTGAGAAAAGGTGGGTGATGTTCCTGACCGTGTTTGAGGAGCTGTTCATCGCGAGGCCCGGGGGGGGGGGGGGGGGGGGGGGGCAACGTTGTACAAACTGTATAGTTGATTGTTGGGAAGCATGTTTCCTGGGGTCTTTATTTGCTGTAACCTGTTTTGATACATGTTTGTAATAAAATATTTTTAAAAACATTTTCATGCGTCACTGCAGACCTAATGGGCCAAAGGGTCTCTTCTGCACGGTGAGATTCTGTGATTCTCTGTGATTGTGTGAGAGAATTGAACAAAAGCGAAAACCATACTTGAGCACATCTTTGCCAGTCTACTTATCATTGGCAGGAGTGAATCTCTGTAATCCTTGCGCAGACATCTTCACACTGAAGATGACCTCCATTGTATTATGTGGCACTAACACTTTACTAAATGGGATAGGATCAGAACAGATCCAGCAACTCAAAAAGAGGCATCCATTGGGTGCTGTGGTCCATCAGTTTCCGAAAGCAGGGGGTGCCTCACACATCCATTGCTGTGCACTTGGAATGATGCTGTGTCTGGAGAAAAGGTAGACAGGCTTGCCAGAGAAAACCATCTCAAACCTAGAAGAAGTATCAAAACGAAGGCTGAACTTCAGAAAGACACTAACCAGAAGTCATCCCAGTGAAAAGATCCTTATCCTTTTCTTTTTATTAATATTTTATTTTCCTTTCCATCACCCTCTCCCCTCTGTGTTGTCTGTGTGTGATGTGCGTTTTGTGTGTAGAGAATGGGGGTAGTTAGGGTTGGGAAAGGGATAATAGATAGTTACATTTTATGTCCATTTAATTATAATATAATACTGTACATAATAATAGGTTACTTGTGTTAAGTTATAAACCTGGTGACTGCAGTTTATTGGGCTCAACCAAGGACCTTGGATATTTAAGTAAAATCTAATTTTATCTGTGTTGTGAATCCGGGTCAAGTGGGGCTGGAATTAACCGCACACTAGCCCAGGGTGGTATTGCAATATAATAACATTTGCAGCTGTTAGGTGATCAGCTTTCACATAGTAAGAAGATCAATGAACCTTCAGGAATGCCTTCAACCACATTTACTTCACAGATCATGGATATCCCTGTGACACCACAAATTGTACTGGAGTGTGAAAAGATCCAAGTTGGGCAGAACTCAGCGCTGCCCGAGAACATTGACCAATAAGAAAGTTGGAAAGTCAAGGCTGCATTACGGAAGAACTCAACACAGTGAACCAACAGAGTATAATCATTATGTTAGGGATCGTCACATCAGGGCAAAATGTTAATGTAATGCTGCCAAACAAATATAAAATAACAACAGTTTAGTTTCAGTCACAAATAATGGCCCGAATCTTGTGAGATCCAGAGTGGCAGAATCTGGATTCAGGACTGTGATGCACATCAAGACCCTGCAGAAGTCCTGGTGCACACACATGTGCTGCAATTTCCCAGGAAGTTTTAACTTCCGATGGGCTGATTTGCATTGCCCCAAACACTATGCAAACGTCTCTTACACTGATTTCAGTCTTAAAGACGTGAGCCAGATACATGGGATTTACCTGGACACTTATCCTGGAAATATTACGCAAGTTAATCTATGGCATAAATCGGTGATTAGCCAGCATGACTGAACTGAGCACCACACCTGACATCCCACATCCGTACACCCCCCCACCCCCAACACCCACCAATCAACACCCCCGACCTAACCAAACTCTGTCTCCATCACCACTCCCTGACCTGACTACCACCCGCACACCCTGCCACTAGTTCCGACTATTCCTCAACTGGACCCTCCCGGACCAGAATATCTGATCACATTGCACTAACGTACCCACTCGCTCACTCACCCAGCTGTTCATCAACAAACCAACTTACTCACTCACCCACTCATCCACTGAAAGACTGGAGACCTTTAAAAACCTATCTGACTACAGTAGCTAATATCGTAAAAATGGGCTATGTCCTTTCTTTACCAGTCTTATCCTATGGTTGCTGGTGTACCCCATGCAAGTTGCCACTGATCTATTGCTGCATCCGCATCAGAAGTCCTGGCTTAAAAAATGCAAAAAGGTTAGGTGCAGAAATCTTTGTCGACAATGGCAATGTGCCCAACAATACTGCTGACCAGAAGATCTGGGCCAAAGGCTTAATCTGTGTGTAAATGTTAAATGCACTTGTGTTGTAGTGGTGCCACCTGCTGTCTGTTATTCTTAAATAAAAGATTTACGTTTTGAAAACTTGGGATTTGCATTTTTGAAATTAGTACAGAAATCACCGAGCAAATATTGTTTGTAAAGAAAATATTCAGTGAATAATTCTGCCCCCCGCCCCCGCATTATTCAATAAAGATTCAACCACTCTGCTGTGCATTTGCATAGCTAGAAACGCATGTCCAAAATACAAACCTGTCACTTAATGTACCATTATTTTTCTTTTTTCAAACATAAAATGTTGCATTTTCCTCAAATTGGCAGACTGATATATGCCTTCCATTGTTAAGATCTTGGGAAGAAACTGTAAGATTCAGAAAGAAGCAATCAGAATCAAAACTGCTGCATTCTGTCTTAGGAGATAATGGCCTTCCCCTAAATCACAATTTCTGTATTGAATATCATCTGTTCTGGCAAAAGACCAATTCACGGGAGGGAATTCCTTCCGCAGCTCACACAGTTGGGTAGCATTGGCCCAAGTTTGCCTTCTGTTTTCTCTTTCCGGCAGGCTCTCTTTACTACTATCTGGTCACTTCTTTTGTTTTCTGTTTTTTCATGCACTTTCTGACTGCTCATCTTCAGGCTCTCTGGTTAGCATCAAAGAATTCCCATGCATTGACTCCAATCTGGTCAACTGGAGGTCTCACTTGCAAATGTCCTTGTATTATAGACATGAGTGATTGGTTGGCCTTGTGCCAATAGCAAACTCAGCAGAGCATATCTTTGAGGATGCGACTATCCCCCATTCGACACAGGTCACACAGGCAATGGAGTTGCCGCTGACCCAAGAAGACAAATGTCCAAGGGATCCCTGTTTTCTGGTATATTTCCATATGTGGCAGTCTGTCCTGCTGGGAGATGCCAAATATTTATCTTGAGGTAGAAATTGTTCAGCCATGTTTCTTGGCTTGCATAAGCTGTGCATGCTTCTGCACTGTAAAGGAGGGTACTGCAAATATAAGCTTTTGTTATGATCTGGCACAGGGTTTTTCAAACTTAGGGTCGTGACCTGCGGGTGGGTTGCCGGCGAGTTTGAGGAGGGTGTCGGGAGGGTGGTGGAGTATCGGTTGCGACATTCCCGATCATGGGCGATCCCAATGGATGTGACCGGAATTTTCAGAATGCCATCTGCGATCGGTTTTTAACTTGAGAATGCCAGTTGCGACCAGCCTTTAAATGCAAATGCTAGAGTCTTTGCACCAGAAGCTGCGGCAGAGAGCATGTACACTGATGCCAGGCGCTGAGTAGGTTTGTGCTTTGGGTGCAAAATCACTGAGGAGAGATTCCTCCATTTTGTAGCTTCCAGCAAGCAAGCAACAGGACTGTGGGAAGAACTGAAGATGGATCATTTTGTAGTAAGGAAGAGAGGGCCACAGGCCAGGATCTCACAATTGTATCTACTAGAGAGAGCTTCACAGGAGAGTCCACAGCTTGTCAAAGCAGTGCTGGTGTGAACTGTATCCAAAGCTCCAGGGCCTCTGGTGAACAACTCATTAAGAAGAGACTGAAATTGGGAACACAAAGCAGTATAAAGATGATTTCTTGAGGCATGGTATTGTTAATTTTGCCAATGCAAATCAGGATCTAAAGCTCATGTGTTTTATACGCAGAGGAGAACTGGCAAATGATATTTCAAAACCCTCAAATCTTCTCATTTGAAGACTAAGCATGGTGAGGTCGAGGACAAGCCTCTTGATTTTTTTCAAAGGATTCAGTGAGAACTAAATTCTTCAGTTGAAGTCCTTAAATGTAATGCTAAATACCAAAGCAAGTGAGATCTTGAGAACCAAGCAGGCTCACCTGTCACATTAAAGATAAGCAATTTTAGTTTGTCATGAAAGTCAGCTGACATCGGTCGCGAAAATTGGTGGGCATGGGTCGTGAAGGTCAGCATGGGTCCCAAAGGTCAGCCTGTTAGTAAAAGTGGGTTCAGGGAAAAGAAAGCTTGAACAACACTGATCTGGCAGGTGGCAATTGTCATGCAAACCAAATCCCAAAAGTAAACATAGTCCCTGTATCACAACTCATTTTTGTGTATTCTGGCAATGAGAAGGTTTACTGAATTCAGATGTCACAAATTCCAGTAACAGTTTTGGGATTTTAAACATTAAATTAAAGCATTTATTAACAACAGAAGAGGATGCTTGACCACACAAGATGAAATTTGCACACTTACAACGAACGTTACAACTCATTAGCGCAAACAGGCTACATCACGTGAGGCGCACGCACACACACACATAGCTAACACACAAGCATGCACATGGCGCACACACACACATGCACAGGTACATACATGCGGTGGCAAACACACGCACAGGCAGGAGCTTTGTATTTTTGGTTAGTTTACTGTTGGTCCACAGTTGACTTCTCAACCTTGACATGACAACTGAAATCTCGGCAATCCTGGAGCTCATTTTGACATCAAGGGCTATGTTGCTCATAATTGTTGACCCAAGGTATGTGAAGCTGTTGATGACCTCCAGAGTGAGGCTGTTAATGTTGATGGAAGGTGGAGTTTCTATGTCCTAGCCCATAACCTTGGTCTTGGTGATACAGATTGTAGTTCAAACTCCTTGCAGATCCAGGAGAAACAATCTTTAAGCTGTTGCAAGTATGGAACTTCAGTATGGGAAGCCAACGCAGTATCGTCCACAAAAATCAACTCACAAACTAGGACATTAAGTATTTTGATCTTGACGCACTGTCCTGCTAACTCTGGTAGGCACCTTAATTTGAGTCACTGAAAGTGTACAATAGCAGCTTGGAGAAAAAAATGCCAAAGAGAGTTGGCGCAGGACACAACCTTACTTTATCCTGCTGCTGTTCTTGAAAGTTCCAGTTGCTACAGTGTACCTGGTGAAATTGTTCATGTTCTCATGGAAAGAAAGAATGACGTCCAGGAGGACAGCTTATTTTCCACAGGAGGTTAACCATCTGTCTCTGCTGACAAGATCTAGGCCTTGGGAGATTAATGTAGAGTGGCCTGTGCTGTTTGCAGCATTTCTCCTGTTATGCCAAAGTGAGGAAATCATGTTAACTATTGATTTATCAACTCTGAAGCCACACTGAGATTTGGAGTAGATGCATGATGCCAGGAACTGAAATCTGGTCAGTGCAATGTGTGCAATGATTTTTTCCACAATACTTGAAGAGGAAATACCTTACTAATTGTTACTGTCACTGATCCCATTTGTTTTTGTTCATGATGACTACATTTACATCATGCATGTCTTGAAATGCAAATTTTTTCTTCCAACTGGAACACAAAAGTTCACTGAGATGCTGCAGAAGACCCGGTTTTAATGAGTTCAGGTAGAATGTAATCTTTTCCTAGGGCTTTACCACTGGCAAAATGGACAACAACATTGTTAAGCTCTTCTGTGGTACACTCACTGTCCAGCTCCTTCATGATGGGAAAGTCTGCAATGCTGCTGGGAGCTTCTTCACTGATAACATTCTCCATTGCGCAATAGTTCAAGCTAATTCTCCACCCACCTTTTTACCTTCTTGCTAGGTACAATGATGATCATCCCCATCTTCGCCTTCAAGCGAGCTAACTTGGTTGTTGTTGGGCCCATTGCTTTCCCATTCCTTCATAGATCCCTCTCGCATTCCCAGATTTAGCAGCACATTGTATGCTGTTGCAGAGTTTCAAACAGTATTGATTAGCATAGTGTCAAATTGTGTGCTGAGACTTGATTTTGGCAGCTGAGAGCATCTACGACTTTTTCCTGAATCTTAGTTCTTGCTGGCTCTCTTCTTGGTTTCAGGAACTGAATCCATTTCAGTCCAACGAGCATTCCACTGATTTATTTTCCTTTATGCAATGTGTGTAGAATTATAGATGGTGTTGCATAGATGATTCCACTTTGACATTGCATTCTGGCTTTGTCAACAAAAATAGCCTGATCAAGAATGCTGAGGAACTGCAGTATAATTTGCTACTCCTTTGAAATGTTGCATTCTTGCATGTGTCCAAATAAGCGCATGCTTAAAAGCTTTTACACTACGTCTTTTTTTCAGTAATGCTCAAGTTCTCAACTACCAAGTGACTATTTTGCATTTCTGTGGGCCTCCTGGATTCTGTTGTTTGAGTGTGGATGCTTTGCAGAAATAACCAGCCATATCTACAGGCTACTCCTGATCCCAGCTGAACCATCACAATACTTGCCTTTGACTCACTACTGCTGGATAGATGGATCGGCACAGAATCAAAATTGTAAGTCATAGACATAAACCGGCTTGGGTCACTGTCTGTGCGGAGTCTGCACATCCTCCCCGTGTGTGCGTGGGTTTCCTCCGGGTGCTCCGGTTTCCTCCCACAGTCCAAAGATGTGCAGGTTAGGTGGATTGGCCATGATAAATTGCCCTTAGTGTCCAAAGTTGCCCTTAGTGTTGGGTGGGGTTACTGGGTTATGGGGATAGGGTGGAGGTGTGGGCTTGGGTAGGGTGCTCTTTCCAAGAGCCGGTGCAGACTCGACGGGCCGAATGGCCTCCTCCTGCACTGTTATTTCTATGATAAACGTGTAATCTATAATTTGCATTGTTCACCAGGTGGACAATAATAGAATTAAATCTCTTACTTTGTGAATTTGAGGAGATTGTCAGAAACATGTTCAAAGTTACATTATATTTTCTCTGCAGGTCTGACAGCATCTGTGGAGAAAGAAGGGGGCTAACATTTCAAGTCTGGATAACTCTTTGTCAAAGCTGAGATTGTCCAGTATTTTCTGCTTTTGTTTCAGGTTCCAGCATCGGCAGTAATGTGCCTTTATATTTTCTCTGAACTTGCTAATTTGTTTGCTCTGTACAGTTTACATTAAGGAGTTAAAAAATTGAGAGGCCAGCTTGAATGGAACATCAGTTGCATTCTTTATATTGTGATGAACTACCAAGAGACTAATTTGATAAAGATCACCTCCAAGTCACTCACCACCCTGCCTTGGAAATATAGCGCCGTTCTGTCGCTGGGACAAAATTCTGGAACTCCCTCCCTAACAGCACAGTGGGTGTACCTACACCCAAAGGACTGCAGTAGTTCAAGAAGGCAACTCACCACCAGCTTCTGAAGGGCAACTAGGGATGGGCCAGTGACGCCCACATCCCGGAAATGAATAAATAAATAAATAAAAACCAAGGGTGCCTGGAAAAATCCTTTGGCAAAAAGAATTCACTGCAGCGATCATTTTCACTCGACAGTCAATGCAGTATTCTTTACAGAGGTGGGCTGTAACTCTTCAGCCAGCAGCCTCTGGATAGTCTCTGTGAGAAAGTATTGGCTTCTCATAAATTTATGGGTCGGAAAAGTCAAAGTACAGGACCTTTAAGGCATGAAGTTGAATCTACATGTTTGGAAAAAAATACTCTGGTGTCTTCAGTGATGCTTCTCTTGCATTTCTTCTATTTTAACCTCTTCCAGATCCTTCCCCCCCTTCTCTATTTGTTAACAATGAAAGAGATGAACTCCTAAAAGGAAATACCCCTTCTTGGTCAATGATTTCAAATTAATGGGCATCAACTTCAAATGGTAGGAACACACTTCAGTGATGCAGCAGAGAGGAAAATCTGCTGTCCTCGTCACAGCTGTAAAACTTTACAAGTTCTCCAGCAATGGCCTTCCACTGTTCAGTTTCTGGTCTCTGGAACTCTGCTGCTGAAACTGCAACATTTATAATTGCATTGATTCCAGTACACTTGTGAGGGGGCTGCTAATTGAGGGAAAATATGTGGATAGCTTGGTTATGGCTCTCTGCCCACAACTTCAAGCCGTTAGGGGTTTTTTTGGGGGGGTGGGGGGGTGGTAGGATGAAGCACACACTAGCAAAGGAAAAGCTTGACTTTAAAAGTTGATAAATCCTCTCTAAATGAATTAAGTTGGATATAGTTTATATTTTACATTGATGTGATACAACAATTATACTGATGCAGTTATTTAAAGAAGGATGAGAAGGAGATCTGAGTGGAGCATAAACATAGGGAAGGACCAAATGCTTTGCTTCTGTGTTGTAAATTCCACGTCGTGTCAAAATTCAATGTCTGGATAGTTCGACAAACTAAAGTTATTTGAGTATTACCTGATTTATCCAAAGGTGCAACATCTATACAGTAATCAATCAAAAAGATTCATTTGACCCTCATTCCTGTCTTCACGTCATTTAGTGGCAATGTGAGGCTAATATGTTGCGACAGGGATGGTGACAGATTTTACTGTAATGGAACATTAGAGGGCATGCACTTGTTCCAGCCACTGGATGATCCCTGGAACAACCTAAATAGCATTTTACCAAACAGAAAAATACATTTTTTCATGAAGGCAGACTGTCCTTCTCTAAATTCATGTCAGAAACAAGATGATCAAAAGGCAAGGAAATAATAAAAACAATCAAAAAGCTTAATTATAATTCTCAAGAGCATAGCACTGGATTGTTAACTGGACATTCAAAAGGGCTTCAAAAACTTGTGAAAATTATCATATGTGCAGAAAACATCAATGCTCACGTATAGGCCTTGAGGAAAGATCTCATTTTAAGATGATAACAAATAGGAGAAGGAATGGGCTATTTAGTCCCTCAAGCCTGCCCCACGATTCAGTAAGGTAATGGTGGATGGCCTTTTAAAAAAAATTTTGAGTATCCAATTTTTTTTTCCAATTAAGGGGCAATTTAGCGTGGCCAATCCACCTACCTTGCACATCTTTGGGCTGTGGGGGTGAAACCACACAGACACGGGGAAAATATGCAAACTCCGCATGGACAATGACCCAGGGCTGGGATTCAAACCCGGGTCCTCAGCGCCATAGTCCCAGTGCTAACCACTGTGCCACATGCTGCCCTTTGATGATGGCCTTAATTCAACTTTCTTGCCTGCCTTCCACCAGCCCCACAATCATCTTTGACTCCCCATAATAAAAGCAAAATGCTGCTTTGCTGGAATTTTGAAATAACACAGAAAATGCTGAATAGATCAGAAAGTCTGGTATCTGTGGAGAGAGAAACAGTTAACGTTTCAAGTCTGTATGACCATTCTACAGAACTGAAAGGGAAAAATTATATATTTGGAATAGGGGGTGGGCCAGAATAGTGATAGGTCAGAGCTAAGGAGAGATTGATAAAGATGTCATGGACATTAGACAATGGGGCTGTTAACGGTGCCATTGAGGACGCAACTTGTGTGCAGCCGTAAAAGTGAACATTTTAATTTCTTGCTGGTGGGGAACTTAATTTGGCATTTAATCTGCTTTGTTCTGCTCGGGTGGCCTTTTAATGAGTATGCATGACTTGCTAGTGGATGCAAAATCTTGACCTGCCTTTCAAGTCCCAGGAACGTGATTGCTAAAATTTATACTGCCGGCAGGAAACAGCTGTTTGGCCTCATGCCAAATTGTTATCCCAACTGCCAAGCATCCCGCAGCTGGTGGGACCGGAAGATTTTACCAACACGGTAGCATTGTGGATAGCACAATCGCTTCTCAGCTCCAGGGTCCCAGGTTCGATTTCGGCTTGGGTCACTGTGCGGAGTCTGCACATCCTCCCCGTGTGTGCATGGGTTTCCTCCGGGTGCTCCGGTTTCCTCCCACAGTCCAAAGATGTGCAGGTTAGGCGGATTGGACATGATAAATTGCCCTTAGTGTCCAAAATTGCCCTTAGTATTGGGTGGGGTTACTGGGTTATGGGGATAGGGTGGTGGTGTTAACCTTGGGTAGGGTGCTCTTTCCAGGAGCCGGTGCAGACCCGATGGGCTGAATGGCCTCCTTCTGCACTGTAAATTCTATGAACTGTGATGAACACAACAGGTGATCCAATCGCTTTTATAAATTACACACTCAAAAGAAGACTGGTATTAGATCTGAACTTTGGTTAGTGTATCTTATGTGTCACCGCACTAAATACACTATTCATCAGATTATGAAACTGAGCTTTATGCATGAAGTAAATTGTCTTTATTAATTTAGCTTTGGGCCTCACGGTAGCATGGTGGTTAGCATCAATGCTTCACAGCTCCAGGGTCCCAGGTTCGATTCCCGGCTGGGTCACTGTCTGTGTGGAGTCTGCACGTCCTCCCCGTGTGTGCGTGGGTTTCCTCCGGGTGTTCCGGTTTCCTCCCACAGTCCAAAGATGTGCGGGTTAGGTGGATTGGCCATGCTAAATTGCCCGTAGTGTAAGGTTAATGGGGGGATTGTTGGGTTACGGGGTTACGTGGGTTTAAGTGGGGTGATCATGGCTCGGCACAACATTGAGGGCCGAAGGGCCTGTTCTGTGCTGTACTGTTCTATGTTCTATGTTCTAGATGTCTCTTATCACAGGTCATTTTTCAAGGAAATACAGAGTTTTTTAAAAAAGTTTGTTTTGTCCAAGCAAATACAGAGTACTGAGTTGAATTCAATACAAATTACAGCTCTTGATATTTCTTTTAGTTGAATACACAATACAGGAAAGTTGAAAATAAAAACAAATGGCTGTTCAAAGTGATAGCACAGAAAAGTAGCTTCAGTAGTTTAAGATGGGTGATTCCGGAATGGGTTGTTCAAACCGGCACGTATTTTTTAAAGGTTATTGCTGTCACTAATGATACCCCCCTTTGTGGCTGTGATTGGGTTAAAGTTATTACACAGTTAATTCAATTCAATCAACATCTCTCCGTCAAATTTTAACATGAGGTGATGAAATGCGTCTTTCTTATGAGTCCTATCCGTTATCATGAAAAACTGTTTCTGGGATGTGTTGCCCAAAAACTGTGACTTGGCCAAATGTGTCCTTGATCTATCTAGCTTTCTTATCTTGATGATTCCCATGGGAAACAGAATTATTTCACTGTCCTGTTTGATTTTAACACTCCATTCAAGAAGCCATTTTAAATGTTGGGCCATTTATTCCTTTAATTTGTTATATGCTAAAAGGTAGATTCTATACAAAAAGGTAGATTCTATCAACTGGACATTGACTCGGGATAATGAAACATAGAATTTTCGCTTTTCTTTATCAAACTTGTACTGCAAATATTGACGGTGATTTCTAGCTCAAAACAATTACCCTCCTTCTACCATATCATACATTTTTATTGTGCTGAGTGGATGTGGTCTACCCATAATCCATAAGGAAGTCATCATTAATAATAAACTATACAGTATTTAATTGTCCATGATTAGAAACACTTGTGGATATTCTTCAAGGTTTTTTCATCACATAAAACTTTAGTGAATTCAGGAATAAATTGACCCTGACAAGTGCGGTGAAGAAAGAAACCAGAACAGCCCGTGAACCAAGTGAGTATAGGGCATGCAGAGATCCTGTCAAATTTAATGACAATATCATTTTCTCCCCCTATCCTTTCCCACCAGCCAGACAGGAAAACCATTAGAAACTGGTTGCAGCCAGTGATCCTGAGGAACGGTCAAAAACCAATCAGGAGATGGAAAGACTGCGCATTGTGGTGGGGGTGGTTTTGGGTTCGACATTATTGGGAAGTGTCCAGATTGCAGAATGGGGCTTGGGCAGGGGAGATAGCCAGTCATGGCTATGTAGGCACTGCGATCAGCAAGAGACACACTGAAAGCATCCTCGAGGAAGCATCAAGAGGAGTACTCCTGTTCCTCCAAGCCCACAAAGATTGCTTTTAGAGGCACTTACCATCTATAGCCAGTAACCTCTCTCAGTTTTTCCATTGCATTTCCCAAGTCCTCGGAAAACTGTGCAAAAACTTTTCAATTTACATCAGGTTCCAACTGCGTTATGGCAATCAGATTTAAATATGTTACTGAATTGTTCAACATTTCCAAGATAGAATATTAACATGCTACATAACCCACTGTCATTAAAATGCAAGAGATACATGGTCAGTTTGCAGTCATGTTATATATTCAGGGTTTAACTGTCCCTTTTGATCTCCCACCTTTCAGTCCAATCTGTCTGAATCCCAATGCAGTTTTTTTGTTTTATTAGGACATCTTTATTTAGTTCTACATCTACAATTTTTTAAAAATTGTCTGTCTTTGCATTTGTCCATTGAAAAGTCCTATCACAACGATGCTTATAAGATTTCCAATGTTGATTGTGTCCATATATTCTAATGCCTTCGCTGCCATACCTCACTCAGTAAGATTTTCAAATTAAGTCTCCAGCCTGTACTTCCCTTCCTCGCCACTCAGTGGCTCTGCAAGCACACTTTACTGAGCATTACTGAGGGCAGGGTTTTGCCTTTGCGTCAGAACCCAGAACTCAAGGTCAAACGGACTTGAAGGCCGTATGCTGGGCTGGACTTTAAGCTTCCCCGCTGGTGGGTGTGAAGGTGGGAACAGGGCTCATTAAACCCAGTGGACTACCCACCTGTCTCTGCCCCACAGTCATCATACCAGCGGTGGGGCTGGCATCAGTAATCTGCCAGTGGGCTAAATTGAGCCCCTGAAGAGTGCAATGAATTCCCACTCAAGGGCCTAATCCCATCACCTTCAGGATTGAATCGGCGGCATTAGTGGTCCATGCCAAATGCCCAGCCCATCAGGTTTCCCTGCAGGAAGTGATGGGTGGGTGGAATCTCTCCTTAAAAGATTGCCTGGAGCCATTGGAAGGGTACTTCCAGGGTTTTATGTCCCTCCAGATTTCTCTTGCTCCTTGAACTCCCAAATGCCAGCCCAAACACCTCCGCTGCCAGCTTGAATCTCGGCGAGATCCCTACACTTACCCAAATCCCGATTCAACCTTTGTTGAATCAGTTCTCTGAGGCAGGACCTCCTGTTCCTCAGGGGCAAAAATCCCACTTCAAGATTAATAAAGTGAAAGTTTCAGGGCAGCTGTTATTCCTTCTGGTGGGGAGTCTCAAAAACACATGCTACAGTCCAGCATGCCAGTTTGCTGGCACAATCCTGGCCATTTTCCCTGGGCCCAATTAAGGAAATTAAAAAGGCCAATTCAGGTCTATTGCCATGACTGAAATTTTTCACTCAGTTTATGCCCTGTTTCATCCCTCCAAACCCACCATCCCCACATATACACCCACCCCACCGGAGTCTAATCCAACAGCATGGGGCAAACTCACAAGTATACGGGGGGGGGGGGGTTATGGAACGCTTTGCAGCCCTTCCTGCTTGCCTGCCTAAACTGCAAGATGGAGCGAATAAAGCGCCCAGTATAAATCAGCCCATTGTGTGGGAGACAGTCATATGGAAGAGATTTTCTTGCATAGGCAATTAATGGGTAATTCGTAGCCTATAGTGGAGGTGAAAAAAATAAAGAGACGGCACTTCCATCTTGAGAAATTCTCTTTACATTATAAAATTTCCAAATTAAGAATGGCTTCGGCACTTGGGCAACAATGGTGGAGTGAAAATGCCTCCTTAGGGTGGCCAGCTATGGTTACAATTGGAGCAAGGAGAATGGGCCTCAAAGCCTTCATAGAGTTTTGCCCACCACTACCCCACCTCACCCCCACCTCATTTTACCAGAGGGAAACAATAAGGGGAAGGAAGGAAATTGCACTTTTAATGAGTATTTTGTATTGGTCTTCACAGAAGATGACTCTAAAAACATTCCAATAATAGTGGATAATCAAGAGGCAAAATGGAGGTAGGAACTTAAACAATCATAGGAGAAATAAGTAATCAGCAAAAACTATTCTATTAAAGGCTGTCAAGACTCCTGGACTGGATTGCCTCAACCTTCGGATTTAAAAAAGTGGATTTAATTGTAATTTACTAAACTTTCCCAGATTCTGAAAGTCCCCAACAGATTGGAAAAATGCAAATTGAACATCCTTATTCAAGAAAGGAAGGAGACAGATAGCAGGAAACTATGTAGACCAGTTAGGCTAACATCTGTCTCTGGAAAAATAGTTCAATCTAGTTAAGACGTAATAGCAGGACTTTTAGAAATTCATAATACGAGATGTGTAATACAATCAAACAAGGTCATAGATTTATGAAATGAAAATTTGAATTCAAAGTATTTATGGAGTTCTTTGACAATGTAACATGCAGGATAGATAAAGGGGAACGAGTGGATGGAGTGTATTTAGCTTTCCAAAAAGCATTCTATACGATGCCACACTAAAAGGTTACTGCACAAAATAATAGCTCATGGTAATTCAGAAGACAAATGCCAAGTTGGGCTTGATTGCAAGGGGATGGAGTATAGCGAATTCTTGTTACCCTGCATAAAGCATTGGTGAGGCCACACCTGGAGTATTGTGTGCAGTTTTACTCTCCTTATTTAATGAGGAATATAATTGCAGTGCAGTTCTGAGGAGGCAAACACTAAGATGATTCCCAGGATGAAAGGGGTGTCTTATGAGGAAAGGTTGTGCCTATACTTATTGGAGTTTACAAGACTGAGAGATAATCTTATTGAAATATTTACGGTTCTAAGGGGTCTTGACAGGGTAAATGCTGAGAAAATGCACCAAGCTTGAGGGACCAGACAGCCTACTCCTGCTTCTAGTTAGGGATTTAGGATGGGTCAGGGCCTGAGTGAACCTTCGTCAAAGAGCTGTGTCTGATAAGTTCCTGGATGCCCTAACAATTTCCATAAAGTTTTCTCAAATGGTTTTAAGCCAACACTTGCCAGCTAAGCTGTTGACTCATCCAAGCCATGAGGCCCAATGCCAACCTGAAATTAATCCTCCAGCTTCACCTACAGTCATGAAAAAAAAACCCAATTTTGGACCCTAAGGTAAATTCCAGGAGGGTAAGGTTGAAGGGGAGAAAGGGAAAGGTTGTGGTCAGGACTGTAGTACTGGGGAATGGAGTATTCCCTCCCACTCCTCCATGTTCCATATAACAACTTGCTTTTAATTGAGCACCTTCTTTTAACAGCAGCTGCAAGGACCTGTTGAAGAGTATTGAATGACAACTGCCCTGCTGACAAATTACTATTTTTCACCGCTCGGGAGCCTACGCCTAACCCAACTAATTTCCCTCCCCCGGAATGAGTGATAGAGACAAATGCACCAATGCCCAAATGTAAATTTATGGTGAGTCTGTACGTGTTTCCTTCAACTGCCATATCCACCTGCCCCTGCCAGTCTGCAGTGGTTAAAAAATGAATTTGGCAATTGGATCAATGCCTGCACACATGGAAAAATTGAAATGCTTTGTTTTTAAAACCTGGAAACAGGCTCAAAAAATACTAACTTTTAATTCTTATAGCTGCTTAGAGGTTTGGGGATACTGCCATTCCATGAAATTACATTGTCCTGTTCTCGTTGCTGCCAGCTGTTAAAATGGTTGCAATTCCTCGCTCCAATGAACAAGGCATCACTGACTTGCTTAATTCATCCATGCATCGTTAACTGGGTAATCTTTATGATGTTTTGAGAGGGTCATAGCCTGAAACTGGAAATACGTATTTGAGAGGAACCTTGCTCCCCAAAATCAGCATCTAATCCGATGTTGTGACCCATTGGAGCCAGGAATGGAGGTGGGAATGGGAAGGTGAGGAGGGGGGTGGGGGTGGGGGGGTGGAACTGCATGCAAAGGTTAGCCAACATGACTTATTAAGAGTCACCTTAAGGTGAATTGAAAGAGTTTGATTTTCCAATCAGTCTCCAGGTAGCAGAAGTCATTTTAGCTGCCTTGGAGCCTCCTGGTGGAATACTGGGGCAGAAACTTGGTGGCAGACGCAGCAGCAAATTTAAATTCCACATACAGCAATGTGATAATGACCAGTTCATCTGTTTTTGTGATGTTGACTGAGGGATAAATATGGTCACAAACACCCCTGCCCTTTTTCAGAATAGTACCACAGGATCTTCTATGCATCCTGAGTATATATGTATAAATATAAAAAATTATCTGACAGGCAACTCCAAAGTGCAGTACTTTAAGTACTGCAAAGGATGGCACACCTTGATTTTTGTGCTCAAGACCTGGATTGGAACTTGAACCTTCTCTCTCAGAAGGGAGAGTGCCACCAAGCGAGTCACAGATAATGGTCTTAACATATTTTTTCCCCCTCACTTGCCAAAGATGCAGTCTCGTTAACACAGAAAAAAACAAATGTAGATTGAGTGACTCCTTGTTACTCCCATTTATGTGTCTCCGAGAACTATGTTTTGCTTTTTACATATCCTATTATCACCTTCTTTTGCCTTGCATCTTTTATTTCAGTTAACTTCCTCTACCTTCCACCCAATCACGGAACATTCCTTTGGTTCTTTCCGTCTTGGTATGTGTGTCGGCTCGAGCTTGAGACGCTCTGCCGCCAGTACAGGGGAAAGTGGAGGCTGTACCGTCGGAATGGTCTCCACCTGAATTATGCTGAGACCAGTGTTCTAGTGAGCACATAAGTAGGGAAGTAGAGAGGATTTTAAACTAACTGGGGCAAGGGATCAGACTTGGGAGGATGTGGTAAATCAAAGAGCAGATACAAGGTAAGCAGAAAAAGATTGCAACATGAGATGATAAACAGACTGAAACAGGAAGGGATCAAGAATACAAATCTAAGACAGCACGGTGTGGCAGTGGTTAGCATTGCTGCCTCACGGTGCTGAGGTCCCAGGTTCGATCCCGGCCCTGGGTCACTGTCCGTGTGGAGTTTGCACACTCTCCCAGTGTTTGTGTGGGTTTCACCCCCACCATCCAAAGATGTGCAGGGTCGGCGGATTGACCATGCTAAATTGCCAGTTAATTTGAAAAAATAAATTGGGTACTCTAAATTTATATTTAAAAAAATACAAATCTAAGAGTTAACCAGCAGATAAAGTTCAAAGTTACAAAAAAAGAACAAAACAAAATGCCCAGGGCGCAATTCTCGAGCGAAATAAGGCCATGAATAGCGAGAGAGGCCGAAAACGAGAACACCAGGCGGCAAAGAGTTTGCGATGCAACCAGCTTGCTCCTGTAGGCAAAATCGGGATCTCGCCAAAGCATGGCAAGAAACCAATTATCGCCATTAAGCCCTATTTCCATACAATTAACGGGAGCAACCCCATATCCAACAACCTGCCATGATTCATTGGCTTCCCCAGCTGAAACTGGCGCCGATTAGTACTCCTTTTGAAAAACGTGAAACTGGGGGAAGTGCTTCAGCGGGGAGCCGATTAGCCATCTTTTCTCACAGGCAAAGAGCCCGGGGATGCTGGGCTTGCTGACCCAGTGCTTGGTGAGGGGAGGGAGGGCTGGGGGGGCGGAACCTCCAGAGGGGTGGACAACCGCGCACGACACCTCGAGACGCAGCCTCATCAGACAGGTGGAACTCGGGGAAGCTGGTGGCCACCATCCCTACCCCATGGGACGGGTTCAGGTTGGCAACCAGCGCCCCTTCCTCCCGGTCGGTGCTAATAGGGCCAAGGGGTTCATCTCGGGATGGAGGGACAGCATGTTCGAATCCCGATTTCCACTGCATCATCTAGCTCAGCCAGCCCTGGCGATTCCCTGGTGTCTGCACCAAGGTGCTGATGCCTTCTGTGATGTTACTCAGTGATTGGGCCATGCTCTGCAGAGCCTTGGCAATGGCCAGCTGCAACTTGGACAAGCTCCATAGCGTCTCAGCCATTCTCATTGGAGAGTGGTAACCCTGTATAAGAGGCTCAGCATCAGTCTGGGACCCAGCTGGGTCCTGGGATCCAGCAGACCTCCGACTGCTGTTTCGCCTGGGAGTTCCTGCCTCCATCTGATCTGTATCATTTGCAGTCTGGTGCTCACCAGATTGTGCCCAGAAGCCTGATCATTAATATTTCCCACCGAGGTGTGACTCTCTGCACTGGCGGACGGTGGGAATGACAGCTGTGACGTATCGATCTTGGCATCCTCTGAACTCTCCTCAGAGGTGTCCTCTTTGGAGGCAGGAAAGGGGGCCACCCGGGTTAGGCCGGCACCGTCAGCTGGAGGATCTGTGGGAGAATGAACATGTGGTCAGGGGGAGGAATGGGCCAGTCAGTATGGCAATAACAACTCACGTTTGACAGGTCGTCCGGGTGAGAGCCAGTGGATCCTCACCTCTGTGGCTACCGTCAACCTCCAGGGCCTGTTCCTCGAAGGTGGTGAGGATCCATATGTCTGGGACACCCCCGTTAGTCTGCACCCACTCCTGCCAATTGTGGGGAACTTCTCCTGTGAAGCCACAAAGAGGGCATTATTAGCTACACGCATGGTGCACAGTCGTGGTGGTGGTGGGGGGTGGGGGTGGGGGAGTTGGTGTGAAGGGAGGGTTGGGAGCCCTGTAGAGTGTTGGAGGGGTGGATACTCGCATCGGGGTGGAAAGGTCAAGGTAGGGTGAGGGGCATTCGTGTCAACTCACCCGTGCTGTCACTATGTAGGTCACTGACCTTCTTACGACACTGGGGGCCAGTCATCCTGGTCATACTCCCCAAGCTATAAAAGGATACAGATAGGTTAAGTGAGTGGCCAAAAATCTGGCAAATGGAGTACAACATGGGCAAATGTGAAAATGTCCATTTTGGCAGGAAAATTTAAAAAGCCTAGTGAGATATTGCAGCGCTCTGAGGTGCAGAGGCACCTGGGTGTCATAGTCATTAATCCCAAAATGTTAGCATACAGATAGCACAAATATTTAGGAAATCTAATGGAATGTTATCATTTTCATTCCCATATCATTCCCGTACCAGCCTCCCCGGACAGGCGCCGGAATGTGGCGACTAGGGGCTTTTCACAGTAACTTCATTGAAGCCTACTCGTGACAATAAGCGATTTTCATTTCATTTCATTTCATTTATAGCAAGGGGAATTGGATATAAGAGTAAGGCGGTTGTGCTTACGCTATACAGGGCATTGGTGAGACCCCATCTGGAATACTGTGTACAGTATTGCTCATCCTATTTAAGGAAGAATGTAAATGCATTGGAAGCTGTTCAGAGAAAGTTTAGACTAATAATTTGGAATGTGTGGGCTGTCTTATGATGAAAGGCTGGAATAGTATCTGCTGACGTTTAGAGAGTAAAAGGTGATTTGATTGAAATATACAAGATGCTGAGGGGTCTTTAAAAGGTGTATGAGAAAGGAAGTTTCCTCTTGTGGGACAGCCTAGAACCAGGAGTCACTGTTTAAAATAAGGGAACACCAATTTAAGGCAAAGGTGAGGTGACATTTTTCTCTCTCGGAGGGTAGTGATTCTTTGGAACTCTATGTCAAAAGGCTCTGTAAGCAAAGTCTTTGACCATTTTTAAAGCAGAGATGGATAGATTCTTGATAAGCAAGGGGGTGAAAAGGTTATTAGGGTTAGGTGGGAATGTGGAGTTGAGGTTACAATCAGATCAGCCATGATCTAATTGAATGGCGGAACAGACTCTAGGAGTCATAGATTATCATAGAATTTACAGTGCAGAAGGAGGCCATTCAGCCCATCGAGTCTGCACCAGCTCTTAGAAAGAGCACCCTACCCAAGGTCAACACCTCCACCCTATCCCCATAACCCAGTAACCCCACCCAACACTAAGGGCAATTTTGGACACTAAGGGTAATTTATCATAGCCAATCCACCTAGCCTGCACATCTTTGGACTGTGGGAGGAAACCGGAGCACCCGGAGAAAACCCACGCACACACGGGGAGGATGTGCAGACTCCGCACAGACAGTGACCCAAGCCAGAATCGAACCTGGGACCCTGGAGCTGTGAAGTAATTGTGCTATCCACAATGCTACCGTGCTGTGTATAAGTTGTATGTTTGTACTCACTTTAAACCTGTTCAAACAAACCATCTCCAATATTATTCCAATTCTGATGAAAGGTCATTAACCTGACAAATTAACTCGGTTTCTCTTTCAACAGATGTTGCCTGACCTGCAGAATTCTCTGTTTTGAGTTTTTCCTGGGTCTGGTGTTGTATCTGTCCAATTCAGACACTTCTCAACCAGATCACTTAAAAGGTTTTACCAATGTGTTTTTTAATAGTGAGGAGAACAAAGGACAAACACAAATATAAGTTCAACCATCTTTATTAAACAAAGTTAACCTGTAAACCAATCCAAATATGTGCACAAGAAACACCCAAGAATCGGCTATAATACTCGGTTGAAGAGTAGGTCCGATTCCCGAGTCCCTTTAGTCCATCATCACGAAGATGGGTCTCGCTTTCAGCTTCTTCCTTCCTTCCTTCTCTGGTCAGTCTTTGGATGGTCAAGGCCACCTCCCATGTCGAGTCTTCGCTTTCTATGTGCCTCAGGTGTCTATTTTTATCCCCTTTTCCTTCACACCCTTTTGCCACTTCCCTTGGCCTCCTGCCAATGAGGCCTCGGGAGGGGAGTCTCAGCACCCAATGTCCAGTTGACAGGACACCTAGGCCCACTCAAAGTGTCCATCTTTGATAGTGTGTCCTACATGTACCCCTTACCAAATAAGATAATGGCCGAAACTGTGGCACCCAGGAGTCTGTCTCAATCTAGGCTGCGGACAATAGACCGGTGCATATTAATAGGGTGTAATAATCTTTTGATGGGCAATTGACATGACAGGTCTGGACGTGCCCAGGCAGCCTGTCTGAGTTCTGTACATTCAAACTTGACCACGTCCCAATTCCCAGCAGGCCATTTGTTGGAGCTGACTGTCGTTTAAGTTAGAGTGCTCAATTCTTTCATTTAGGGTTTCCAATTTTACTCAGGCTCAAAACTAGGCCTGCTAGGTCTGGCGCACTGGAAAACCTGGGTGCAGCGAATATCAGGTAGATCTCAGCTCTAAGTATTAATTCATAACATATGTTCCTACATAAATATGGATGGACAAAAATCAGGTGGATTTCCTGCAAGCGTGCATTCTACATATGACATAAAACAACTGGAATCTGTGCATTGCATATTTGTAGCTCACACAATTTCATGTTTCCAGTAATTACCAGTATCAAATTGTCAAGCCATTTATGCCATTTTGCTATTGCCTCCAGATATTTCTATTATTTGATACATTTCAGCGTGTTGTTACAAAGGCATTCAAGCATGATCCAATAAATTGTATTTATTTTGTGCCATCTGAAGATGCTTTATAGAAGCATTATTCACAAAATGAGACACTGAACTACAGAATGCTATATTAGGTCAGATGACCAGAAACTTGGTCAAAGAGGTGGCTTTAAGGAGTACCTTAAAGGGAGGAAAATGAAGTGTAGAGCCACAGAGGTGTTTGATGTGTATTTCAGAGCTTGAGACTAGGCAACTGAAATCATGGCTATTGATGGTGGAGTGATTAAAATTGGGTATGCTGAAGACTTCAAAATTAAAGAAGTGCAAATATACTGGAGGGTTGTGGAATGGAAATTACAGAGATAGATAGGGCAATGGAGTGAAGTGGTTTGAACACATGGATTATAATTTCTAAATCAAGATAATGCTTGACCAGGAGATAATGTAATTAATAATAATCTTTATTAGTGTCACATTAACATTGTAGGAAGTCTTACAACATCAGGTTAAAGTACAACAGGTTTGTTTTGAATCACTAGCTTTTGGAGCACTGCTGCTTCTGAGGAAGGAGCAGTGCTCTGAAAGCTGGTGATTCGAAACAAACTTGTTGGACTTTAACCTGGTGTTGTAAGTCTTCTTACTATGCTCACCCCAGTCCAACACCGGCATCTACACATAGAACATAGAACGATACAGCGCAGTACAGGCCCTTCGGCCCTCGATGTTGCACCGACATGGAAAAAAACTAAAGGCCATCTAACCTACACTATGCCCTTATCATTCATATGCTTATCCAATAAACTTTTAAATGCCCTCAATGTTGGCGAGTTCACTACTGTTGCAGGTAGGGCATTCCACGGCCTCACCACTCTTTGCGTAAAAAACCCACCTCTGACCTCTGTCCTATATCTATTACCCCTCAATTTAAGGCTGTGTCCCCTCGTGCTAGCCACCCCCATCCGCGGGAGAAGGCTCTCGCTGTCCACCCTATCTAACCCTCTGATCATTTTGTATGCCTCTATTAAGTTACCTCTTAACCTTCTTCTCTCTAACGAAAACAACCTCAAGTCCATCAGCCTTTCCTCATAAGATTTTCCCTCCATACCAGGCAACATCCTGGTAAATCTCCTCTGCACCCGTTCCAAAGCTTCCACGTCCTTCCTATAATGAGGCGACCAGAACTGTACGCAATACTCCAAATGCGGCCGTACTAGAGTTTTGTACAACTGCAACATGACCTCATGGCTCCGGAACTCAATCCCTCTACCAATAAAGGCCAACACACCATAGGCCTTCTTCACAACCCTATCAACCTGGGTGGCAACTTTCAGGGATCTATGTACATGGACACCAAGATCCCTCTGCTCATCCACACTACCAAGAATTTTACCATTAGCCAAATATTCCGCATTCCTGTTATTCTTTCCAAAGTGAATCACCTCACACTTCTCCACATTAAACTTCATTTGCCACGTCTCAGCCCAGCTCTGCAGCTTATCTATGTCCCTCTGTAACCTGCAACATCCTTCCGCACTGTCTACAACTCCACCGACTTTAGTGTCGTCTGCAAATTTACTCACCCATCCTTCTGCGCCCTCCTCTAGGTCATTTATAAAAATGACAAACAGCAACGGCCCCAGAACAGATCCTTGTGGTACGCCACTCGTAACTGAACTCCATTCTGAACATTTCCCATCAACCACCACTCTCTGTCTTCTTTCAACTAGCCAATTTCTGATCCACATCTCTAATTCACCCTCAATCCCCAGCCTCCGTATTTTCTGCAATAGCCGACCGTGGGGAACCTTATCAAACGCTTTACTGAAATCCATATACACCACATCAACTGCTCTACCCTCGTCTACCTGTTCAGTCACCTTCTCAAAGAACTCGATAAGGTTTGTGAGGCATGACCTACCCTTCACAAAACCATGCTGACTATCCCTAATCATATTATTCCTATCTAGATGATTATAAATTGTATCTTTTATAATCCTCTCCAAGACCTTACCCACCACAGACGTTAGGCTCACCGGCCTATAGTTACCGGGGTTATCTCTACTCCCCTTTTTGAACAAAGGGACCACATTTGCTATCCTCCAGTCCTCTGGCACTATTCCTGTAGCCAATGATGACCTAAAAATCAAAGCCAAAGGCTCAGCAATCTCTTCCCTGGCTTCCCAGAGAATCCTAGGATAAATCCCATCCGGCCCCGGGGACTTATCTAATTTCACCTTGTCCAGAATTGCCAACACTTCTTCCCTACGCACCTCAATGCCATCTATTCTAATAGCCTGGGTCTCAGCATTCTCCTCCACAATATTATCTTTTTCTTGAGTGAATACTGACGAAAAGTATTCATTTAGTATCTCGCTTATCTCCTCAGCCTCCACACACAACTTCCCACCACTGCCCTTGACTGGCCCTACTCTTATCCTAGTCATTCTTTTATTCCTGACATACCTATAGAAAGCTTTTGGGTTTTCCTTGATCCTACCTGCCAAAGACTTCTCATGTCCCCTCCTTGCTCGTCTCAGCTCTCTCTTTAGATCCTTCCTCGCTTCCTTGTAACTATCAAGCGCCCCAACTGAAACTTCATGCCTCATCTTCACATAGGCCTCCTTCTTCCTCTTAACAAGAGATTCCACTTCTTTGGTAAACCACGGTTCCCTCGCTCGACCCCTTCCTCCCTGCCTGACTGGTACATACTTATCAAGAACATGCAATAGCTGTTCCTTGAACACGCTCCACATATCCAGTGTGCCCAACCCTTGCAGCCTACTTCTCCAACCAACACATCCTAAGTCATGTCTAATGGCATCATAATTGCCCTTCCCCCAGCTATAACTCTTGCCCTGCGGGGTATACTTATCCCTTTCCATCACTAACGTAAAGGTCACCGAATTGTGGCCACTGTTTCCAAAGTGCTCACCTACCTCCAGATCTAACACCTGGCCTGGTTCATTACCCAAAACCAAATCCAATGTGGCCTCGCCTCTTGTTGGCCTGTCAACATATTGTGTCAGGAAACCCTCCTGCACACATTGTACAAAGAACGACCCATCTAATGTACTCGAACTATATCTTTTCCAGTCAATATTTGGAAAGTTAAAGTCTCCCATAACAACTACCCTGTTACTTTCGCTCTTTTCTAGAATCATCTTCGCCATCCTTTCCTCTACATCCCTAGAACTATTAGGTGGCCTATAGAAAACTCCCAACAGGGTGACCTCTCCTTTCCTGTTTCTAACCTCAGCCCATACTACCTCAGAAGAAGAGTCCCCATCTAGCATCCTTTCCGCCACCGTAATACTGTCCTTGACTAGCAGCGCCACACCTCCCCCTCTTTTGCCCCCTTCTCTGAGCTTACTAAAACACCTAAACCCCAGAACCTGCAACAACCATTCCTGTCCCTGCTCTATCCATGTCTCTGAAATGGCCACAACGTTGAAGTCCCAGGTACCAACCCATGCTGCCAGTTCCCCTACCTTATTTCGTATACTCCTGGCATTGAAGTAGACACACTTCAAACCACCTAACTGAACACTGGCACCCTCCTGCGAAATCAAATCTGTGCTCCTGACCTCTATACTCTCAATCTCCCGTACCCCAAAACTACAATCCAGGTTCCCATGCCCCTGCTGAATTAGTTTAAACCCCCCCAAAGAGCACTAACAAATCTCCCCCCCAGGATATTGGTGCCCCTCAGGTTCAGATGTAGACCATCCTGTCTATAGAGGTCCCACCTTCCCCAGAAAGAGCCCCAGTTATCCAGAAATCTGAATCCCTCCCGCCTGCACCATCCCTGTAGCCACGTGTTTAATTGCTCTCTCTCCCTATTCCTCATCTCACTATCACGTGGCACGGGCAACAACCCAGAGATAACAACTCTGTTTGTTCTCGCTCTGAGCTTCCATCCTAGCTCCCTAAAGGCCTGCCTGACATCCTTGTCCCCTTTCCTACCTATGTCGTTAGTGCCAATGTGGACTACGACTTGGGGCTGCTCCCCCTCCCCCTTAAGGACCCGGAAAACACGATCCGAGACATCACGTACCCTTGCGCCTGGGAGGCAACATACCAAACGTGAGTCTCTCTCGCTCCCACAAAATCTCCTATCTGTGCCCCTGACTATTGAGTCCCCAATTACTAATGTTCTACTCCTTTGCCCCCTTCCCTTCTGAGCAACAGGGACAGACTCCGTGCCAGAGGCCCGTACCCCATGGCTTACCCCTGGTAAGTCGTCCCCCCCACAAGTATCCAAAACGGTATACTTGTTACTCAGGGGAACGACCGCAGGGAGTCCCTGCACTGACTGCTTCTTCCCAGTCCCTCTTACAGTTACCCATCTATCTCCAGTCTTTGGTGTAACTACTTCCCTGAAGCTCCTATCTATGACCCCCTCTGCCTCCCGAATGATCCGAAGTTCATCCAGCTCAAGCTCCAGGTCCCTAACACGGTTTTTGAGGAGCTGGAGTTGGGTGCACTTCCCACAGATGAAATCAGCAGGGACACTGACGGCGTCCCTCACCTCAAACATTCTGCAGGAGGAGCATTGTACTGCCTTCCCTGACATCACCTCTAGATTAAAAAAAAACAAGAAAAAGAAAAAGAAAGGAAGAGCTTACCTGATATTACCTCAAACCCTACTCCTGCTGAAAGTTAAGCAAATTTAAAGGCACTCACTCACCTTCACGACAGGCCCCTGCTCCCGCTTCCCAACCACCGTGGGGTGGGGGGGTTGGTTACAGGAGGAGGTAGGGTGGGAAACACTCACGAAGTGTTTCGGGTTTAACTGTCACTTGCCAACAGCCCTTCCACAAACCACCTTCAACTTAGGCTGACCGCACTGCACGTATGCAAATTTCCCCAGAACAGCTGATCAGTAGCTCTGCTCTGCTGCCCTCTGCTGGATGCTTGCTTTCACTCAAACTCCTTGGGTCTCCTTCGCCGGTTCACCTTCAACTTAGGCTGACCGCACTGCACGTATGCAAATTCCCCCAGAACAGCTGATCAGTAGCTCTGCTCTGCTGGAATCATACATTAACATTGCAATGAAGTTAATGTGAAAATCTCTAGTCGCCATACTACGGTGCCTGTTCAGGTACACTGAGGGAGAATTCAGAATGTCCAAATCACCTAACAGCACGTCTTTCGGGACTTGTGGGAGGAAACTGGAGCATCCGGAGAAAACCCACGCAGGCACGGGGAGAACGTGCAGGCTCCGCACAGACAGTCACCCAAGCTGGGAATCGTACCTGGGGCCCTGGTGCTATGAAGCAACAGTGCTAACCACTGTGCTACCATGCCGCCCTAGGTTGGAGAGCTGGTGTGATAGGAAAATTGGGGCGAACTAGGGCATGAACAAATGAGTTTTGGATGACTTCAAGTTGAGAGAGTAGAAATGTGAGGACCGGCAAGGAATGTGGTGAAATAGTGATGTTGAGAGGACACAGATGTGTGAATGAGGTTACTACAGAAAATGAGCTGAGGTAGGGCTGAAGTTCAGTCATGTTACATAGTTAAAATTGGTGGTCTTGGTGATGGCATGAAAATGTGGATAGAGCTCATCTTGGGCTCAAATATGACAATAAGATCCTAAATGACCCTCTTATTGACTGACCTCATTAACACTACACCCTGTATGCTTCAACTGATGCCAATGCTTATGTAGTTACATTGTATATCTTGTGTTGCCCTATTATGTATTCTCATGTATTTTCTTGAATTTTGTTTAATTCCCTTTTCTTCCATGTCCTGAATGATCTGTTGAGCTGCTTGCAGAAAAATACTTTTCACTGTACCTCGGTATATGTGACAATAAACAAATCCAATCCAATCCAAGATTGTGAATAGACTGGCTTAACCTCAGACTGTTAACCTGGAGGACTGATAACAATAGCTTCAGTATTTCCAATATTAAATTGGGTGAAATTTTTGTTTATTCAGAACTGGGTGTTGGATAAGCAATCCGATAATTTAGGAAGAGTGGAAAAGTCCAGATGGTGTCGTCAGCAATAATGTGAAGACTATTGCTGTGCTTTCAGATAATGCTGCCAAATGATAGCATTCAGATGGGTAATAGGAGGAGGCCAAGGAGAGATCCTTGGGGACAACAGAGGTGCAGGAGAAAGAAGCAATTCTCTGTCTACAATTAGATAGCTAAGAATAAAATTAAGTGAGAACAATCCAGTCAACTGAATGACATTGGAGAGATATTGGAGAAGGATGACGTGGTCAACTGTGTCAAAACCTGCAGACAGATCGAGAAGGATGAGGAGGGACAATTGACTTTTGTCACAGTCATATAGAATGTCATCTTGTCCATTGATAAGAGCTGTTTCAGTAGGAGAAGGCGAGAAGCTGAAAGTGTGGGCACTGCTTAAAAGGGATGATTCAGCCATTATTGTTGCAGCTGTCTTGAAATGTAGTGGCAGGCAGAAGTGACAGAGGCCAGGCACACATGGCAGGACTGCACCAGGGTTTAGTGATGCTGTCCTGGAGTTCAACTTAGAGGTAATGAAAGAATGTTGGAAGTTCTTCTCAAAGTAGCAGGAGAAGGCTATCCAGCCAAAATAATCTGACTTGCTGGAGGTGGCAGAGCAAGTGAGTATAGATGCAGTGTTGTGAGGTGGTCAGGGTACAGGTATGCAAGAGATGTCCTTCTTCATTTTGGCAAGATGCGTGCAACACCTAGATTACAGGCCTCCAGGTCTGCAGCCACCAGCAAGCACAGCAGCTGAGCAGCCTGAGGGTACATGCTGCTCCTGATCAGCATGTTGGGAAATGTGTGCCCAGGGTGATCACTGATCTGTGAACAAAGCTCAAAGACTAGCGCTATTGAGGAGCTAGAAGCTCTGCTAAATTCAATATCTCATTTAAATGAACTGCTGGAACGGGTGAGCAAAATCTTTTCTCTTCTTTTCTTGCAAGAGGGTGTACAATATTAGGATTGTTTGGCACAGGGAGCATGCACAGAAGAAGGAATCCCCCAACTCATCAACCTGACTACAATGGAGAAGGCAGCACTGAACATCGCTTGGCTAATGAAAGTGGGCAAAGGAGAGATGAAAATACCTGTAAGAGAGTGAAAATATATCGAATTCTATAAATGAAGGTGTTGGACTGCAATCCTCTCCATGCAACAGCAGACCAAAACTTCAGCTGCATTGGGAAGCTTTGCATCTGACAGCTGATGCCTCTGCGAACCTATTTCTCATGTTCCACTCATATCTTCCACAGAGGGAGCTGTGGGGAGGGGTACTGTGGGGTGAAGGTGGGTGATGCTGATGACATAGCAACATCACCTGAGTCCTCATTACCACATAATTCAAATACACTCTCCTCCAGTTAAAAAGAGTGACACTGGTTGAAGAGCATGGCACGAGTGAGTAGGAGGAGGCGAGAGAGGTAGAGGCAGTTGTAAGCAGTTCCCCTTGAAGGACACAAAGTCATGCTAGCTGGTACTGATGCACAGCCTCATGAGGCATGAGCATTGCAGTTCTACTTTGACTAGCATTGTGGGATATGTGCCCATTAACAGGTTCCCTGAGAATTATGCGCTGCAAATGGAGGGGTCCACAAAGTTCAAGTATGCCAACATGGCATAGTGTATGAGCTCTTTCACTGAGCAAGTGGACAACCTCATGGACATCCACATATGACAACACTCAGTAGATGCAGGAACAGCGCACTGACATGTGTAGAATGCATGCTATGCTGTCTAGCATTGATCAGTCATTGATGCTGGTGGTGTAAAGATGCACGCAGTGGATGCCAGTGCTGCCAAAATTGCTGGTCCCTCTTGCAATCCAGAGCACCAAAGAGCTAAGGCAGTCACCAATGAGTATGAATGTGCTGCCCCCTCACAAAGTACCACATCAGCCTCCTTGGGACCAAATATGCAACAGGGCCCTGTGAAGGAGGCTGCTTCTGCATTGATACCAGTGCAACAGCCTCTGGAGGTGCTGCCTTTGACACCACAATGAGGAGGATAACGTCTATAAGCACCTCACCTGCAAGCAGGCACACGCGAGCAGGCTACCTCTGTGACAGAAATAACCAAAAAGGTAGAATTCATATATATTTCAGATATTGTACTTTGGAATTGATATAGACCAACAGCTATTTTTACCCAGAAACCTTCATACAAGGAATGGGCAACACTAGCCTTAAAACTGCACATTATCTCATTTGTAGCATACATCAGATATCTCTGGGCCTCCTTTGCTATTTGGAAAGAAAGATTAGCTTAATTGTGTTGTTTACTGGCAAAGAAAATTTAGGAAAGATAAATGATGGCACAATGAAATGAAATGAAAATCGCTTATTGTCACAAGTACGCTTCAAATGAAGTTACTGTGAAAATCCCCTAGTCGCCACATTCCGGCGCCTGTTCGGGGAGGCTGGTACAGGAACAACTTGTTACTACAGCCATTATCTATTAAGAAGACATACCTAGAGCTTAGCTCAGTAAATCAGAATTAGTCTCTTAGGACGGGATTCTCTGTTGCAAGTCAGCCCCGCTACTGCTGCTAGCGAGGGCCAACATTTTGGCCCTCGGCCAAATCTCCCATTCGCTGCAGCATGACCGGAGAATCTACCCCTTTCAGGAATGCAACTTTATCCAAGTTGGAGAAGAAAGGAACTTATAAAAAAATATCTCTTTCTCTTTCAAAGGTTTAAAGTCACTTTATGAAAATATAAAGTCAATTACAAGAGATCAAGAATATTAGAACATATTATTAGCCAACATTGACCAACGGATAAATAACAATATGTTCAACAATTAAATAATAAATGAATTATAAGGACGAAGCAAAAAGAGTGAAGTTTAACCAAAGAGGCAGCACACATAGTTGCTGAAGATGCAACTATCCAGTTTTTAAAGGTAAATAAACGTACTGGTTTTTCTCTAAGAAATCATGGGTGAAATTATCCGCGGACCGACGTGACGCCCATTTCCGGCGGGAAAAAGCGGTGCGGATGACTCCGGCGTCAGGGCCTTCTTTTAAGCTGGTAATCTCCGTTCCCGAAAGCACTAGCAGCGGACTGACGCGATACGCGTCAGTTTCACCCGCTGCGGAAGTGGCGAGTCCCGGCGTTTGTGTGGTGGGGAGAGAGAGACCCGGCGTTTGGGGGGGGGGGGGGGGGGGGGGGGAGAGGAGAAAGAGAGACCCAGTGTTTTTTGGGGGGGGGGGAGAAGAGAGAGACCCGGCGTTTGGGGGGGGGGAGGAGAAGAGAGAGACCCGGCGTTTGGGGGGGGGGGGGAGGAGAAGAGAGAGACCCGGCGTTTGGGGGGGGGGGGGGGGGGGAGAGAAGAGAGAGACCCGGCGTTGGGGGGGGGGGGGGAGGAGAAGAGAGAGACCCGGCGTTTTTGTGGGGGGGGAGGAGAAAGAGAGACCCGGTGTTTGGGGGGGGGGGGGAGAGGAGAAGAGAGCGACCCGGCGTTGGGGGGGGGGGGGGGGGGAGAAGAGAGGGACCCGGCGTTGGGGGGGGGGGGGGGAGGAAAAGAGAGAGACCCGGCGTTTGTGGGGGGGGGGGGGGGTTGCGGAGTTGAGAGGAGAGGAGAGAGGGGGAGAGGGAGGGAGAGAGGGAGAGAGGGAGGGAGGGAGAGGGAGGGAGAGAGAGAGAGGGAGAGAGGGAGAGAGGGAGGGAGAGAGGGAGGAAGGGAGGGAGGGAGGGAGGGAGAGAGGGAGGAAGGGAGGGAGGGAGAGAGGGAGGGAGGGAGAGAGGGAGGGAGGGGGGTTGCGGCGTTGAGTTGAGAGGAGAGGAGAGAGGGGGAGAGGGAGGGAGGGGGAGAGGGAGAGGGAGGGAGAGAGGGAGGGTGGGGGGTGTTGCGGCATTGAGTTGAGAGGAGAGGAGAGGAGAGGAGGGAGGGAGGGAGGGGGGGGTTGCGGCGTTGAGTTGAGAGGCGAGGAGGGAGGGGGATTACCTGCGTTGAGAGGAGAGGGGGGAGTTGCAGCGTTGAGTTGAGAGGAGAGGGGAGAGGGGGGTTACCTGCGTTGAGAGGAGGGGGGGGGTGCCGGCGTTGAGAGAGGGGGGGCGGCGTTGGAGGGGGTAGGGGTGGTGAGGGGGGTAGGAGCATTGGAGGGGGGTAAGGATGGTGAGGGGGGGTTGGGGTAGGGGGCACGGCGTGCAGAGGGGGGGCGATGGATGGCCGGGGCCAACGCACCGTCACCCCCCCTGCAGGCCGCTGCCCCCTACCCCAACCCCCCCCCTCACCACCCCTACCCCCTCCAACGCCCCCCCCCAAACGCCGCAACCCCCCCCAAACGCCGCACCCCCCCGCACTCCCCCTAGGTCACTGAACGGCGTCAACCATCATCAATGGTTGACGCCGTTTTAAAGCTACTCTGTTTTTCGCCGACGTAAGACTTTGGCCCATCCGGGCCGGAGATTTGTTGATAGTAAAAAATCAATGACATCCTGCCGGCGCCAGCTGTTTTCAGAGGCTGCCGGCGGGATTTGCACAACGCCGGTTTTTGGCCGCTCGGAGAATAAAAAACCCGGCGGGAGCGGGATTAACGCCGCAGCCGGCCGATTCTCCAACCCTGCGTGGGGTCGGAGAATTTCGCCCCAGAAGTATGTCGGATGCTTGAAATGTATTTTGAATACTTCAATCTTTCTTCCGTTGTTGAGGGCTTGGCTTTCTTAAAGTAGATAGCCTTCTGTGTCCAGCTATTTGGCTTCATCCACAGATTTCCCTGTTGCTCCCGAATGGGCCTAACTGTTCCCCGGTTATCCTTTTCCCATTAATATAGTTATAGACTATCTTGGGATTTTCCCTTTATCAGTCAAAGCTTTCTTATATCCCATTTTTGTTCCCCTAATGCTGCCTCCCCCCTGTTACCCATTCCTCTGTCTCGCCTGAAGAATCTATATCATGGGATTTTGAGCTGGCAATCCTGTCCTTCCCTCAACCATGTCTCCTTGATGGCTACTATATCACAATTCCTTGTCCTTAACTCATCCGTTTTACCTGTAATACTCACGGTATTAGGTAGAGGCCATCCAAACTTGTCTTACTCCCTTGAAACGTACTACCGCTGTATTCCCTCTTACTTGATTGCTTTTCCGTGTTATGCTTTTTCCGTGTTATGCTATGTCTCTATTCAGCTAACACTCTGCATCCCCTTGCCCTGCTGAATTCGGTTAAACTCCTCCCAACAGTAAGAAGTCTTACAACACCAGGTTAAAGTCCAACAGGTTTGTTTCAAACACGAGCTTTTGGAGCACTGCTCCTTCCTCAGGTAAATTACCTGAGGAAGGAGCAGCGCTCCAAAAGCTAGAACACATTCTGGAATGTGTCTGGGCCTGGAGCCTTACCCGACTGCATCAAATCCATGCATTTTATGACCTCCTCTGGGTTCAACAGGGACTCCAATTCCTCCCTTCTCTCTTGTTATACCACTGGGATAGACAAGCTATCCAAACATTCCGACATAGACAACCCATCGGCAGTGGGCTCTGACTTATAAAGGCGACAATAAAAAGCCTAAACAACCTTACTGATCTTACCTAGGGTGGAGACCAACCTGCCACTCGAATCTTTCACCTGCACTATCTCCCAGGAAGCAGCCTGCCACGTCAACTGGAACGCTAACAGATGACTGGCTTTCTTCCCATGCTCCTTCCAAGCCCCTCTCGAATGTCGTAGCTTCTTCTTTAGTGGTACACTCAATGCTTTGTTTCTTTCCTACTCCTTTTGCTATCCTCTGTCCTTTTATATCCTGTGCTCTGCATCTGATATTGAAGCCCATTATTATTTGTCCCTCATCTCCATGTACCTTAATCCATGCCCAGCTGTTGCCTTGCTTGTGATCATGTGCACTCACAATGCTAACTGTTCCTTATCTTATGGTGTCATGATTCCTGAAGGACCATCATCTCAACCGACTGAGCGCACAGGCCACTTTCTTCACCAATTCTGCTTACACAATGGCAACATGTTACTAATGGGTGAGTCCCCTTTCAAATACACACCATTTTATGATACTATATCATTGAATGGCACAGCCAAGACTGACTCTTATGATGCCTTCTACTTGACTTGTCTCAGATCCATTGTGGCTCTCGTGCCTTCTGACAAAAATGCAGACTAGTCCTCAACAAGCGGACAAGTTCATTAACAGGTTTAATTCAGCATTCCTGAGAATTAGACGATTTGCTGGTTCCCACCTTCCTGTCACCTCCGCAAAATCGCTGATCATGGGAATGGTATTGGAAAACTCATGACAGATGATGTCAGGAAATTAACTGCTACCCGCCTCAGTTCCCGTCCTCAAAAGTTCACACAATGAGTCTAACTCAGGGTGGGATGACATGCTAAATTTCCTCAGAGTTCTTCTGATCGCTTGCTGGAAGTTTGGCAGAAAGCCTGGTGAAATGGCACTGATAATGATTTTTAGCCATTTGTACTATTTCTCGAGGCATTCCACCATTATCCTACAGGTGAACTAAAATACAAATTCCAGAATCAGGCATATATCTTGTGTTTGAGCCACTAAATGATCAATTTTGTGGCTTCAAGTTCCAGGCAGGTGAATATTCCTGTGCGCAGCAAAATGCTACAAAATTACTGTATTATATTCATTTCAGCATGAAATAAGGCCCATCAAACAGATTTATTTGCGTTCACCCCTGCTGTTAAGATATAATGATTTCCCCTTTATATGAGATTAATGGATAACATTATAACCATTTGTTCAAATTTAAATACCTAATGAAAGGACCAAAATGAAAATCCACGACCCAACCTGATATCTTTCAACTTGAACCCTGCTAATTTAGCAGAACAGTTCAGCATTCTATTTTTCTTACTTCACACTGCTTCACAATGACTGGGCATGTTAAGTGCCAAGCCCAATAACAACTCTTCCAATGTGCAGTAACATATACTTATCTATATTAAATTTTTGTGCCATTTTCTAACCACGTACAGACTATATCAAGCTCATTTTATTGATCTTTCATTGCTTCATCGAGCTTGACTGTCACCCTCCCAAAGCTTAATATCATCTGAAAATGTTTTTCTCTTTAGTTGCTGATAGACCTGTGGCCATTGTCTTAGTTTTGTAATTGAACAATGAATTATGAAATTTGAATGGAAACATTGAATATTAAAAGGAAAAGCATCAAAGGTTGTTGTTGCAAAGTACTAACAAGGTTGTGGTGAAATAATAGAAAGGTTAAATATATAAATGTTACTTTGTTTGATACAAAGTTTTTTGACATTAACTAATAAAAACACTTGCATTTATACAGCACAAGTACCTTTAAGAATCAAATTACTAAAATAGATTATAAATGGTTTAAAGAATATTGCTGATTTGTTTGATGTTTACGCTGAGAAAAAAAAGCTGAAATGTAAAAAGTTAATTACTAAATTTGTAGTTTATTCCAAAGATGCGCAGGTTTGGTGAATTGACCATGTTAAATTTCCCCTTAGTGTCTAAAGATGGGACGGTTAGGTGGGGTTACGGGATTAGAGGGATTGGTCAGGGGAGTGAGCCTCGGTAGGATGTTCTTTCAGAGGGTTGATGCAGAGTCAATGGGCTAAATGGCCTCCTTCGGCACTGTAGGGATTCTACGAATTCTAAATATATTCATGCACTGTGGGTGTACCTACACCACATGGACTGCAGCTGTTTAATGCGACGGTTCACCATCACCTACTCAAAGGCAATTGGAGACGGGCAATAAATGTTGGCCGAGGCAGTGACACCCACATCCCACGAAAGTATATATTTTTTTAAAAATCATAAATTTTAATTTTACATCACATTTTGCTTTTTTTTAATGATTGGTGTAGATTTTGGCATAAACTGCCAATCGTGCCATTTCAATAAATTACAGGCTCACATATACGTAAATGAACTAAAACAGAATTACCGGTTTTGTTCAGCAAATACTGGCTGCTGGAATTCTGAAATAAAAACAGAGAACTGAGTTCCGTAGCAGCATGAGTATTCATAGCTTTTTCTGTTTATTACATTTTTTTAGCCATCACTCGATAAATGAAGCTTAGGCATTATACAGATGAGTTCCTCTGGAGATACTTCTACTCTTGAATGTAACATGAGAGAGCCACAGAAACCTGGAAGAGAGTCTCTCTTTAACTTTAGGAACACTAACCACAATTATCAAAGTCAATAATAACCAGGGTGTGAAGATACTGGCGTTGGACTGGGGTGGGCACAGTAAGAAGTCTTACAACCGGGTTAAAGCCCAACAGGTTTGTTTTGAATCACTAGCTTTTGGAGCGCAGCTCCGTCCTCAGGTGAATGAAGAGGTGGGTTCAATAGTAACCAGATACTGGCTCTTCAGGGCAACGTATCCAATAGTTTGGTGCCCCATGCTGTTTGGCTCTATGGTTTTTTTCTCCCCCAGGAGTTTGACGATAAACCACTTCAGGTTCTTTTGTTACGATATGGAAACACAGATACAATTGATTTTACAAACCTTATTTGAATTCAAGAAAACAAATTTATTTTAGCATACCTATTATTTGAAACAGTTGGGATGAAGTTACTGGAGAATCCCATCAGAAATTCTGTCCTGTGTATTTTTGACGAAGTTGGCTGAAAGAGGAACATTAGTCAGATCATTTGGAGAAACCCCTTCTGTGCTTCTGCATACAGGTGGCACCCTGATTTAATGGTGTATTTGAAGGACAGTTCTGAAGCGTTCCAACAGATTATGTGCTCTACATCCTTCTGCCTCAAGGATAAGAGTTATAACAACTCAACCAAAGCTGTTGGACAAGAAGAATGTTCCATTGATTTCGGGATGAGAGGACTGTCCTCTGAGAAGAGATTGAACAGCATCTATATTCCCTGGACCTTAGAAGAATGAGAAATATTCCCACTGCAACAACATTCTTAGAAAGCTTGACAGGGTAAATGCTGAGAGGCTGCATCCCCTAACTGGAGAGTTTAGAACCCGGAGTCATAGCCTCAGGATAATAGTTTGGTCATTTAGGACGGAAATGAGAAGAAATTCCTAAATTCAAATGCTTGTGAATCTTTGGACATGAAGGAAATTAAGGGAGATAGAGACAGGGCGAGAAAGTGGAGCTGTGCAAAAGTGCAGTCATGATCTCATTGGATGATGGAGCAGGCTCAAAGGGCTGGTCTTTTTGACTTTGCTCCTATTTCTTATGTTATGTACAGTGTGTAGGGAATGAACAGCAAAACAGATTAGATTAGGCAGATTGCAATGATTGTGGATGATTTTATTCTTTTATTTTTAGGTGTTATAATAGCTGTTTGGGCTCTTGGAAAACATTGGTTGAGAGGTTAGACATCTATTTAAATACAAGTACACCAGCTCCCCAGAGGCAACATTGTTTGATTGACAACTCAGGCTTGCCGATTTCCACAGTCAATTTCATAATGTTAGTTAACACAAGTGAAGTAGTTTCAAGGGTTTGGGGTTTCTGAGATGACAGAGCATGGATGATTTATTTGCTTGGTTCAGATTTTGTTTCAAGCATTGGATAAAGCGATGAACAGATTACATGTTTTCAAAGCTTTTCTTTCCACACATCCTACTGTACACTGTTACCCTGTTATACACCAATGAAACCAATGAGCATGTAAGTGCCAAAGCTTGGCATAGGGGATATGAGGGTACATGGGGGATGGAAGGGCAGACTTTGGCAGAGAATCATAGAATCCCAACGGTGCAGGCGGCCATTCGGTCAATTGAGTCTGCACCAATCCTCCAAAATAGCATTCTACTCGAGCTTACTCCCCACCCCACCCTACAACTCCATAATCTAACTTACACATCTTTGAACAGTAAGGGGCAATTTAGCATGGCCGATCCACCGAACCAACACATTTTCGACTGTCGGAGGAAATCAGTGCATCCAGAGGAAACCTAAGCAGACATGGGGAGAATGTGTAAACTACACAGTCACCCAAGGTCAAAATCAAACCTGGTCCCTGTGAGGCAGCAGTTCTAACCATTGTGTCACCCCAGGGGTACATGAGTGGACATAGGGATGATGTGGGGTCTTGAGGTGGATTGGGCACAGGAAACATTGAAGGGTAAAAAGGGTGTGAGGGGTGAGGGTCTTTGTTTTTATTTCACAAGGACTATTTCACATGCCAGTGAGGCAACATTTAAATAGCCCATCTCTGCACCTGGCAATACCGTGGCTGCCTCTGCACTTCTTCCCAGAATGGCTGACTCAACTCCAGCTCGCATCCTGCCCCGAGCAATGCCTTTGCAGGCATTTTCTCCCGAGATGTGTGGGCCAAACCTTAAATTTTCCCACTCCCCCTACCCACCTCGAGGATTGAAAATCCAGGCCATTTGACCAGTTGGATAAATGGATCGGTTTTGGTTGGCAAGCTGTAACTAGTGGAGTGTCGCAATATGTTCTTCTTAAATGGCCTACTCCTGCTCCTATTTCTTATGATCTTTTGAGGAGAATAGCTAGTTTGAGCACTGGATGATGATCTGGATGGCTTCCCACTAGGCTTTAAAGTTTATGATTCCGTGGCAAGGTTACAGTTAGGTAAATTTGGCAATGACTATCGGCCTGTAAGTTTAAAATTTATATTGTCAGTTATATCTTGTATGAACATCGTTCAAATGTAATGCAACATAAAGATTGCAATACCTTACACATACTCATTGTCCCAGAATATTTACTGTTGGGAAGAATCATCCTGTGAAAAACACCTAGACAAGCAGCAACCTTGATTATCAGTGTCTGGATGGAATTTAATTCCCAATCCACATTTCCATGCACCAACTCCCACCCAAACTCACTGAGAATCATTGCCTCATCAGCAAACGGGAGTAAACATTGTGAAGTCGCAGGTTGCTGTTAGGATCCTGCAAGGGTGACCCCAATAGTCAGATCAACGGTGCAGTTAAAATTGCGATTTTTCAAACTTTTATTCTTCCAGAATTTCTAGAAAACATCACCTTGAATTCCACTAGATGGAGCCAAAGCTATCAGTCCAAAATCTCTTGTATTTTTGTTTTCTGTATCTTCACACATTGCCTTGGAGAATAACGTGAAATATTGAAATAGTGGAATGATTCACAGGTTGATCAACAGGCCAAGACTCAATGATAACCCTTCCATGGCTACACCTGCCGGTATAATAGTCACAATAGCAGGTAATAGAGTGTGAGGGTTAAAATGCACCGGAGTGGAACTCCAGATCAGTATGTCACATGAAGGACGAGTATTTGATCAGCATTTTGATTAATATAAATTGTCAATCTTCAATTAATTGATTGTTTTGATTCTTTCACTGGATGTGGACATCACTGGCTAGGGCAGCATTTATTGCTTGTCCTTAATTGCCCTTGAGAAGGTGATTGTGAAATCCCTTCTTGAACTGGGCTAAATCGCTGGCTTTTAAAGCAGACCACGGCAGGCCAGCAGCACGGTTCAATTCCCGTACCAGCCTCCCCGAACAGGCGCCGGAATGTGGCGACTAGGGGCTTTTCACAGTAACTTCATTGAAGCCTACTTGTGACAATAAGCGATTTTCATTTCATTTCATTTCATTTCATTATAGGGGATTCAATTGTAAGGGGAATAGACAGGCGTTTCTGTGGCCGCAAATGAGACTCCAGGATGGTATGTTGCCTCCCTGGTGCTAGGATCAAGGGTGTCTTGGAGCGGGTACAGGACATTCTGGAGGGGGAGGGTGAACAGCCAGTGCTCGTGGTACACATCGGTACAAACAACATAGGTTAAAAAAGGGATGAGGTCCTAAAGGCAGAATATAGGGAGTTAAGAAGAAAGTTAAGAAATCGGACCTCAAAGATAGTGATCTCAGGATTACTACTGGTGCCACGTGCTAGTCAGATTAGAAATGACAGGATATATAGGATGAATACGTCGCTGAAGAGATGGTGTCAGGGGGAGGGTTTCAGATTCCTGGGGCATTGGGACCGGTTCTGGGTTAGGTAGGACCTGTACAAACGGGATGGGTTACACCTGGGCAGGACTGGAACTGATGTCCTAGGGGGGGCTATTTGCTAGAGCAGTTGGGGAGGGTTTAAACTAAAATGCCAGGGGGATGTGAACCTACGCAAGGAGTCAGAGAAAGAAGGAGCAAGGACAAAAGCAAAAGGTAGAAAAGTGAATAAGAAAAGTGATAGGTGGAGAAAGCAAGGACAAAATACACTATTACTCCTCCCCTCTGCAGCAGAACCAACTGTGGTGCCACGGGTTTGGCTGTTGCTGTTTTCCCTGAGAGGCCATCCCCCTCAACAGTATCCAAAACGGTATATCTGTTCTTCAGGGGAATGGCCACAGGAGATTCCTGCACTACCTGCCTAGCTCTCTTGCTCTGTCTGGTGGTCACCCATTCCCATGACAAAGAGAGAGAGCAGATTTACTTTAGCCATAATGTCAATTGCAATGGAAGAGAGTTGAGCAGCTTCATAATGCTGCATGAGTGAAAGGTTTCAATGTCATGTTTTACTGCAGGTCAGGGACACTGAAAACCACAATAAATTACAGAGAAGCATCATAATACCCAAGGTCTTCATTAAAGATTAAATTGTAATGATCAGTCACATATTATTAATAATCAATATATTAGTCTTCATTTTTCTTGGCAGAGAAAGATGATCATTTTGCTGAGAAACCTCCTACAGAGAAAAAATGATCTTTAATTTACAGAAGCATATAGAGGAGCATGAATGGATAATAGGTGAGATGAGAGTGTTTAAAATAAAATCAAGTCTTGACTTTCACTTTTTTAAGCAACGGCTTCACCCAAATTGATTAAATTACAAGAATTCCATCTTATTAGACTTTAGAGCTCATATAGAACAATTAAGGCTGCCACTCCTATTTTCGGATTTTTCCATCAATTCAAAAACTAGTTGGCTGAGGACATGTGCATGATATGGTCATTAGCAACAATAATTCACATGCACACCTGTACTGCAGTGTTTTTCCCTGCACCCACTTTTACTAATCACCTACCTTCGGGACCCATGCTGGCCGACCTTCACGGCCCACGTGCGGTGACAAGCACATAGCCCAGCCTCACGCCGGCCCACCAGTCGCAGTTGCTGGGCACTTTTTAAAAAAAAAATATAAGTTTAGAGTAGCCAATTATTTTTCTTTTCCAATTAAGGGGAAATTTAGCATGGCCAATCCACCTAACCAGCTTTGGGTTGTGGGGGTGAAACCCACACAGACATGGGGAGAATGTGCAAACTCCACTCGGACAGTAATCCAGGGCTGGAATTTGAAGCTGGGTCCTCAGCGCCGCAGTCCCAGTGCTAACCACTGCGCCACATGCCCCCCCTGCTGTTGGGCACTTCTTCCCACTCAGGAACGCCATGACTGATCATTCCGGGATCCTCCCGACACCCGCGCGTGACCCACCCGCGGGTTGCGACCCTGAATTTGAAAATTCCTGATGTACTGTACGATATATTCTGGTAAAAGGAAATAACAAGCTAAGTATTAGCGAAACACATGGATGAATAAAGACATAAGGGGATGATTAAGGATTAGCAAAGCAAACATTAAGTACGGGGACAGCAGAAGAAGGCAGATTAGATGAAAAGTCAAAAAATAGGAAGGCAGAGGAACATTGAAATCAAATGTTCAAGGAACACCAAATAATAAAACGTGTTACTGGCACATCAATTTTTTAAAAATGGTAGAAAAACTGCATTGGCAATAGGACCATTAACAGTCAGACAAAATAGTAGCACAAGAAATGATAAAGAGTGACAACAGAAATATCAAATAGTGATTTTGCTTTGGTATTTACCAGGGAGGTAGAACTGGTAGATGTGACATTCAATGATAAGAGGAGCATGGAATAACTGCATTGAAAATAAATAAAGGGAATATATCCCTTCTCAAATTCTTCCAAAGCAATTAAGATAATTTGTTTTCAACAGCTTTCATCAACTGCACTCAATTTCAATTGTTTTGCCATCATTTCATGTAAATTGTTTTCAAGTGCTCTCATTTTGCAATAATTTTCAAACACTTGCAATCATAAGCAATCCTCTGGCTATCACTCTGGGCACGATTCTCTTGCCGCGTTTCGCTCAAGTGAAAGCAGAACGTTGCCGAAGAATCCAGGGAAAACTCTCCAGCAGACCCCGACAGCCAACGCTTCTCATGGCATTCACCCAAGTCCCACGTCAGAGTCAGAACTCCGCCCAAAAGGGCGGGAACAAATGACGCTCGTGGACCCTGCCAGGATCCACCGACCTCCCCAGGAAGGCTGCGGCCGGGCGCCATTTAGTACTAGTCCACACAAACGTGGACCAGAAGGAACGACACCCAGGGGGATTCCCAGGCCATCGAAGATACCCTGAGTGGCCAGGGTAAGTGCAGGATAGCTCCCTGGCCCTCCCCCTGGAATGCAGGCACTTTGGCACTGCCATCCTGGCACTGCCAAGGTGCCCAGATGGCAGTACCAAGCCGATAAGAGCATTGCCTGGGTGGAAGTGCAAGGGTGCCTGGGCAGAAGTGCAAGGGTGCCTAGGTGGAAGTGCAATTGTGCCTGGGTGCCAGGATGACACTGCCAAGGGTCAGGGGCTGATGGGGCCATGCCCATGAAATAAGTGTGGAGGGGGTGTTTCAAGGGTGGGGGAGTGCAGAGCAGGTAAATAGAGAGATTGGGTGGGGGTGACAGATGAGGTCCTGGAAAGGAGGGAATGCTGTAAGGGAGCTTGGGGGAGCCTGAAGAGGGAGTACCTCAAGGGATTCCTTAGCAGGGTGTCCTCACTTGGGTGGTGTGGAGTAGTGCCCATGTGTGTGGGGGGTGACTTTTCCCATGGGTGGGGTGGGGGGTGTGGGGGACCCACAAGCTCACTTAAGAGATCGGAGCACCTTTTCAAAATGGCAGTCCGATCTCAGAGTTCAGCTCCCCAATGCTAAAAGAAATTCTAAGTGTGGGCTAAACCGGTGAGAAACTCCTTAAGGCCCAAAAAAGTGACCAAGTGTCATTGGATAGCGATGGGGAACTCACCAGCAGAGCCGGTGGGAAACTCCCTGAAAAACCCACCACAAATTAATTTAGAAATGTTTCTGGACAATCGCGTCCTCCATTCCATTTTTGTGAAGAATTGACCATTTAACTATTATTTTCACTCAGAACCATACTTGCAATGTGAAATGCACGCTATCAGCTGACATCAGTGTCATCAATGGCTATCACCTGCTGTCCTTTTAGTGACATAACGTGACTATGCAAAACTTTCTCAAGTGCCAGCTGTTTATATATACAGTAATTTGGATCACAACTACCCACCACCGCCATCCAAACTCCCACTCCCCTACCTTCCACCATATCGCTTCTATCGCTCTCCAAATACCTCGAGCACTCTTCACCTCTTTCACCGTTCCCCACTTCCTTCCCCATCTTCCCTGCCCCCCTTCTCCATCTCCCCACCCTACCTCCTCCGCCCTACCAACTGAAGGTCTCCATTTACAGAGCTGGCTGAAAACTGAAAGTGACACGTTCCAGGGCAGCCCTGTGAAAATTTAAAGGCTAAAATCAATGATTACCTCACTTTTACGACCCCTAAATCAGAGCTTTAGCAGAAATACTGTAATCATTAGCCAGGGTTTTTACTAATATTACTGCTGCAAATAGAAAAGAAAAGAAAATTATAGCACAGGAACAGGCCCTTCGGCCCTCCCAGCCTGCACCGATCCAGATCCTTTATCTAAACCTGTCTCCTATTTTCCAAGGTCTACTTCCCTCTGTTCCCGCCCATTCATATACCTGTCTAGATGCTTCTTAAATGATGCTATCGTGCCCGCCTCTACCACCTCCGCTGGTAAAGCGTTCCAGGCACCCACCACCCTCTGCGTAAAAAATTTTCCACGCACATCTCCCTTAAACTTTCCCCCTCTCACTTTGAAATCGTGACCCCTTGTAACTGACACCCCCACTCTTGGGAAAAGCTTGTTGCTATCCACCCTGTCCATACCTTTCATAATTTTGTAGACCTCAATCAGGTCCCCCCCTCAACCTCCGTCTTTCCAACGAAAACAATCCTAATCTCAACCTTTCTTCATAGCTAGCACCCTCCATACCATGCAACATCCTGGTGAACCTCCTCTGCACCCTCTCCAAGGCATCCACATCCTTCTGGTAATGTGGCGACCAGAACTGCACACAGTATTCCAAATGTGGCCGAACCAAAGTCCTATACAACAGTAACATGACCTGCCAACTCTTGTACTCAACACAGACCCTTCCATTGACCATATAGTCCGCCCTTGAATTTGATCTTCCAAAATGCATCGCCTCGCATTTGCCGGGATTGAACTCCATCTGCCATTTCTCTGCCCAACTCTCCAATCTATCTATATTTTGTTGTATTCTCTGACAGTCCTCCTCGCTATCTGCAACTCCACCAATCTTAGTATCATCTGCAAACTTGCTAATCAGACCACCTATACCTTCCTCCAGGTCATTTATGTAGATCACAAACAACATTGGTCCGAGCACGGATCCCTGTGGAACACTAGTCACCCTTCTCCATTTTGAGACACTCCCTTCCACCACTACTCTCTGTCTCCTGTTGCCCAGCCATTCTTTATCCATCTAGCTAGTACACCCTGAACCCCAGACGACTTCACTTTTTCCATCAACCTGCCATGGGAAACCTTATCAAACGCCTTACTAAAGTCCATGTATACGACATCTACAACCCTTCCCTCATCAATTAACTTTGTCACTTCCTCAAAGAATTCTATTAGGTTTGTAAGACATGACCTTCCCTGCACAAAACCATGCTGCCTATCACTGATAAGTCTATTTTGTTCCAGATGTGAATAGATCCTATCCCTCAGTATCTTCTCCAACAGTTTGCCTACCACTGACGTCAAGCTCACAGGTCTATAATTCCCTGGATTATCCCTGCTACCCTTCTTAAACAAAGGGATAACATTAGCAATTCTCCAGTCCTCCGGGACCTCACCCGTGCTCAAGGATGTTGCAAAGATATCTGTTAAGGCCCCAGCTATTTCGACCCTCGCTTCCCTCAGTAACCTGGGATAGATCCTATCCGGTCCTGGGGACTTGTCCACCTTAATGTCTTTTAGAATACCCAAAACTTCCCCCTTCCGTATGACAACTTGACCGAGAGTATTTAAACATCCATCCCTAGCCTCAACATCCGTCTTGTCCCTCTCCTTTGTGAATGCCGATGCAAAGTACTCATTAAGAATCTCACCCATTTCCTCTGAGTCCACGCATAAATTTCCTCTTTTGTCTTTAAGTGGGCCAATCCTTTCTCTAGTTACCCTCTTGCTCATTACATACAAATAAAATGCTTTGGGATTTTCCTTAAGCCTGTTAGCCAAAGATATTTCATGACCCCTTTTAGCCCTCTTTATTGCGCGTTTGAGATTCGTCCTACTTTCCCGATATTCCTCCAAGTCCAAAGCTTCATCAGTTTTGAGTTGCCTCGATCCTATGTATGCTTCCTTTTTCATCTTAGCTAGTCTCACAATTTCACCCGTCATCCATGGTTCCCTAATCTTGCCATTTCTATCTTTCATTTTCACAGGAACATGTCTGTCCTGCACTCTAATCAGCCTTTCCTTAAAAGACTTCCACATTTCAAATATGCAATAACAAATATGCACTATCAAATAAACAAAATATGCAATATATAATATATAACAATGTCCTACATTCATCATAACCTGGAATCTTGGGCAGTGGGTGGGTGCAAAGTATCGACCCTGAGATTAAAGTTAACGAAGGACTTATGAGGACCAGGTAGTGCTCTCAAGCATGTATTGTATTAACAGAACACATTTTCTGGACTAAGTGAACAACTGAATGAATCAGATATTATTTAAGTAATTTCCTTGTCCTTTTTGATGTAGTTTGCTGAGTGTATTTAATAGCTTTATGCGTGTAGGGATAACTGTCAGCATGCGACAAAATTTGATATCAAATTAGTTCCAAATTAGAACTATTGATGTCAAATTGTAATTGAGAGCACGGAGTACACATGAAAGGAACAATTGTGTCAAGTTTTTCAGGCAGGAATTAAATAAACAAATGAAGATAAGTTCCCTGGTCTGGATGGATTGAATTCAGTATTTTAAAATAATCTAGGGAAGAAATCGTAATGGCCTTACTATATTCAGTAGAAAAAGGGTGGAGTGGTAAAGGACGGGTGGATAATGTCATTCCTATAACTAAGGGGACAGAAAATTGTGATGATAGGTCGACTATCATCTGTATATAATATGATTTATCTGTATGTAATATGAATAGATCTTCATCATCTGTATGTATATTACAAGTTATATGTTTTACTGTTGTAGCTCTAGCATCTGACCAGCAGATGGTGCGAAGATGCAGGCACGAAACCTGGACGCACCATGTGGTCAGGCAGAAGGTGCTCGTGTGAAGTGTATAGAGTTGCATATGTGAGTAGCTCTGTAGTTTCTTTGTGTTAATTAGTGTTAGTTAGTGTTAGACCATTAGTTCCCACTGTTTCTATCTAAAACATTGTAATAACCCTTTAGTAGTAATAGTTGGCAGTAAATAGTTTTTGTTTAAATTCTTCGTTAAGATGACCAAATTGTGATCCATCGTCGGCGTATCAAGAGAAAATGACAAACATGTCCAACGAATTATAGACCAGACAACTTAAGCTTCACCAATCTATATGCATAACTGACATGTCTCATCCCTCGAACCATTCTTTGAAACCTTTTCTGCACCCCCTCTAAAGCCTTCATATCATTCTGAAAGGACACTGACCAGAATCAGAGTTAATCCTTTGGATGAGGTTAAATTGGTGGTTTAGAAAAATTGATTTAAAGTTCCTTGCTTTTATATTCTATGTTTCTACTTATAAAGCACATGATCTCATATGCATTTTAACTACTTTGTTAATGTGCCACCTACAACGATTTGTGTACTTACCCCCCAGGTCACTCTAATACTCTACCACCTTCACAACAGTAGTTTATAGATTATAGGCGCAATTCTTCGGCTGTGTTGCGCTCAAGTGAGAGCAGAACACGGCAGGAGAATCCAAGAAGAGGCCTGCAGCGAGCCTCCCGAAAGCCTCCCTCGCCTCAGCTCACACTCTGTTCACATGCAAGGGCGCACCGTCACGACTCTAACAATTCAAGGCGCCAGCTACTCTAATTTCCAGCTGTACGTACTCCCCGAACTCTGCGCCCCACTCTTACTGGGACTCGACTTCCAGTGTAACCTCAAGAGCCTCACACTCTGCTTCGGCGGACCCCTACCTCCACTCACGATCTGCAGCCTAGCAACGCTAAAAATCGATCCCCCTCCACTCTTTGCTAACCTCACTCCGGACTGCAAACCCGTAGCCATTCGCAGCAGGCGGTATAGCCTGCAGGAGAGGGTGTTTATCAGAACCGAGGTCCAGAGGCTCCTAAGTGAGGGAGTCATAGAGGCCAGTAACAGCCCCTGGAGAGCTCAGGTGGTGGTCGCCAAGACCGGGGAAAAATCCCGAATGGTAGTGGACTATAGCCAAACCATTAACCGGTTCACGCTCCTCGATGCGTACCCCCTCCCCAGGATTGCAGACATGGTGAATCAGATCGCCCAGTACCGCATCTTCTCCACGGTGGATCTGAAGTCTGCTTACCACCAGCTCCTAATCCGCCCGGAGGACTGCCACTGCACGGCGTTCGAGGCCGATGGCCGCCTCTTCCATTTCCTCCGGGTTCCCTTTGGCATCACGAATGGGGTCTCGGTGTTCCAACGAGCAATGGACCGAATGGTGGACCAGTACGGGCTGCGGGACACGTTTCCGTATCTGGATAACGTCATCATCTGCAGCCATGATCAGCAGGGCCACAACGCCAACCTCCACCGATTTCTCCAAACTGCCCAGAAACTTAACCTCACCTATCACACGGAGAAATGAGTTTTCCGTACGACCAGGCTAGCCATTCTCGGCTATGTCGTGGAAAACGGAGTCCTGGGCCCCGACCCAGACCGTATGCGCCCCCTCTTACAACTCCCTCTCCCCCATTGTCCCAGGGCCCTCAAGAGGTGCCTGGGATTCTTCTCTTATTAGGCCCAGTGGGTCCCTCAGTATGCAGACAATACCGCCCACTATACAAGGCCACACTCTTTCCTCTGTCAGCTGAGGCCCGCCAGGCCTTCAACTGCATCAAGGAGGACATCGCCAAATCGACCATGCGGGCGGTAGATGAATCCGTCCCCTTCCAGGTGGAAAGCGACGCCTCTGTGGTTGCTCTCGCAGCCACTCTGAATCAGGCAGGGAGACCAGTCGCCTTTTTCTCCCGAACCCTCTCCACTTCGGAACTTCGACACTCCTCGGTCGAAAAAGAAGCACAAGCCATCGTGGAAGCCATACGACACTGGAGGCACTATCTCGCAGGTAGGAGGTTCACCCTCATCACCGACCAAAGATCGGTTGCCTTCATGTTTGCCAACTCACAAAGGGGTAAAATTAAAAATGATAAAATCCTGCGGTGGAGGATCGAACTCTCCACCTACAATTATGATAGTATGTGTCGACCGGGTAAGCGCAACGAACCCCCAGATGCCTTGTCCCATGGCACATGCGCCAGCGCGCAAGACGACTGCCTCAAAGCTATCCACAATGACCTCTGCTACCCGGGGGTCACCCGGCTTGCCCACTACGTCAAAGCCCGAAATCTGCTTTTCTCCACCGAGGAGGTAAAAGCCATCACCAGGGATTGCCCGATCTGCGCGGAGTGCAAACTGCACTTCTATAGACCAGACAAGGCCCACCTGGTAAAGGCACCCCAGTCCTTTGAACGCCTGAGCATCGATTTCAAAGGGCCACTCCCCTCGACCAATCGAAATGTGTATTTTCTGAACGTCATCGATCGAGTTCTCCCGCTTTCCGTTTGCCATCCCGTGCCCCGATATGACCTCCCACACAGTCATCAGAGCCCTGCACAGTATCTTCACCCTGTTCGGTTTCCCCAGCTATGTACACAGCGACAGGAGTTCGTCCTTTATGAGCGACGAGCTGCGTCAGTACCTGCTCGACAAGGGCATCGCCTCGAGCAGGACTACAAGCTACAACCCCAGGGGGAACGCGCAGGTGGAGAGAGAGAACGTGACGGTCTGGAAGACCGTCCTACTGACCCTCCGGTCCAGGAATCTCCCGACCTCCCATTGGCAGGAGGTCCTTCCCGATACGCTCCATGCTATTAGGTCCCTCCTATGCACCGCCACCAACCAAACCCCTCACGAACGGCTATTTGTTTTTTCTAGGGGCACTACCACGGGGGTTTCGCTCCCAGCTTGGTTGAAGACACCAGGCCTGGTTCTCCTCCAGAAGCACGTCCGGGCACACAAAACTGATCCGTTCGTAGAAAGAGTGCTCCTACTCCATTCAAACCCCCAATACGCTTTCATCGAATACCCTGACGGCCGTCAGGACACTGTTTTCCTCCGGGACCTGGCGCCTGCAGGCTCCACCCCTCCCGCTGAGGTACCCCCACGCTACACCCCACACAACCCTCTGCGCCCTGCGCCCCCGCACCTATAGGTTCACTGCCCATGCTCCGTGCCCCTGCGCCTATAGGTTTCCTGCGCTCCCTGTCACCCGTTGCACCGGTCGGGTACGAAGCTCGGACCGAATCACCCCCGGAGTCCACCATCGTACCCTCACCGACTGCCACCACCCAGCCACCCGAAGAGGCTGCAACCCCGGTGCTCCGCCGATCCCAAAGGACGACATGGCCACCAGACCGGCTCAATTTGTAGACCCGTCACCCCCGCCGGACTTGTTTTTTTTTTTTACAGGGGGCGAATGTGGTGAATTATATGCCTCTTAATTCACACTATTGCCTTGCGTGTATTGTGTCCTTGTGGGCTCTGTATGTGAGCCATTGCGCGGCTCTGCCCATAGGGGGAAATGAGGAGTTTGTACTGGGCTCCACCCTTGGCTCCGCCCATGGCTCCGCCCATGCCTCCTCCCACTAACCGGAAGTATAAAGTGCTGCAGCTGTAAGCCTGCTCTCAGTTCCTCTGGTTGCAGGCCGGCTTAGTTGTAAGGCTGTTAAAACCACAGTTTACTTCCAATCGTGTGTCTAGTGAATTGATGGTCACATCAACCCCCTACCCTAAACATCCCATCTTAACAACTGTCAGTGACTAACTCTTTACAGAAGGAAATGAATGGCTGCCATCCGAGGCAGAACCCTTCTACTGACCTCCTAACGGGGTACTTCATCTTCTCCAAATGTAGAAACTCCATGACGTCATCTAACCAGGCAGAGACACTGAACAGAGTAGGAGACCTCCAACTAAGCAGAACTCGCCTTCAGGCTATTAACAAGGCAAAGGAGGAGATATCTGCCTTCACTCCCATCTGCAACACTGCAAATCCAAAACCCCCAAAATGGCCTCCATGGACAAGCACCAGTACGACATTAAGGATCTCTGGCATGGTGTTAAAGAATGAGACCAAAAAGCTTAACAACTTGGGACATGACCAGAACATATGAATATGATTAGCCGGGCCCTAGAAATATCACCCACACCAGTCATCCACTCCCAAACAAACACACTCATCCTTGGCTTAGTCAGATGAGCCCAGTGTACCCCCCTGAACTGGATCAAACTAAGCTGACCACATGAGGACACAGAGTTGACCCTATAAAGAGCATCGCTCTGTACCCCCTCATCCAGAATAGGACTCAATTCTCCCTCCCATTCTATCTTCACCTCATCCAACAGGGTCGACTCCGCTGGCAGGATCTGACCATAAATACCAGAAATACTACCTGCAACAGACCCGTCCAAAGATAAAACCCTCTTCAGCAAGGAGGGCAGTGTTGCCAAGGGAAATGAAGGAAGTCTTCCTCAAAACAAATCACAAACTGGAAGTATCTAAACTAATTGGTCCCAGGGAGTTGTAATTTTTCCGACAGTTCCTCAAAAATGGCAAACCTTCCCTCCATTAACAAATTTCCAAACCTCTTCAGGCCCTTCCCCTCCCTTGCCCTAAACATCGAGTCTAGACCTGCCGGCACAAAGTGATGATTACGACAGATAGGGCCAACAATGCCATGCAGCTGAATTTAAATTACTGCATGAATTGCTTCCAGATCCTCAGGGTGGACACCACCACCAGATTCGAAGAAAGTCCCGCTGGAAAGACGGGAACAAGGCAGTTATTAAAGTACCTAAACTAGAGCCCCTACAAGAATCTGCTTCAGTTTGCCCCCATATGGAAATCGGATCGCTAAGACACCCCAACACTCTCTCAATATTGACAGTCCAACAATAAACCAACAAATTGTGTAAAGCAAACCCACCTGACTGGCTATCCCTCTGGAGAAAGGCCCAACGTATCCATGGGTTCTGTTGACTTCTTTATTTCTATGTGAGCCACAAGCTGTTTCTTATATTGACCGAATGACCACACAACCGGTATATTTGTCCAAAAGACAGTTTATTAACAAACACACTTGTTTTATATGCAATCATTCACGCGGCTACGCACTAAACTAAACCTAATAACTAAGATTACCTTTACTTAACTTCGGGATGACCGGCTCTGTGCGGGAGATAAGACCTTTATTTGTGTCCATGTGGGTCGATTGGAAGTCTTCAGGTTCGTCTCGGCTGGACTCGTCCTTCAGGTAACGATCGCGGGTCCTTGAACTTGGCTGGTTGATATGTTGCAATTGGTCGCACACAGGCCGGTCCAAAAGAGGCCAATCCCTAGTGCGCAGGGCTTCTCATCCTTCTCTTTCACGCCCTTTTGGGTGGTCCTATCTCCAGCTCCAATGGACCAAGAGGGTTTTGATCACCCTCATTGATTTTGGCCAATTAGGGGGCGGATACCTCGGTGGTTGGGCAGGTCCTAGCTATCATTGTCCTAGGCGCGTATGCCTTTCCAAATAAGGGGAAGTGGCGCCAGTTAGTCTGCTACTGTTGTAGCTCCTTGATTCAAACTCAATTGTCCCGGGGAAATTATGATTTTCATGGGTGCAAGTTACGGTCAGGTCTGGCTTCTTTGCACAATACACAGAGGCTGTGTACATGTCTGTGCCCAAGTTGACCACAATTTTCATGGTCGTTTGCAGGTGGCCATTTCTGATGGCTACAATTCTTGCCCACCTAAATAAAAGAGGACACTATTTTGTTAACTCTTAGAAAAAAGGATTTAGGGAGAAAAATGGGGAGACACTGAAAAAAAATAAAAACCTCAGGAGAACATTCATTTTAATACTCTGAACCCTGTCTGCCAAGAATAGGAGGAGGTTCTCACACTTCTGCAAGTCAGATTTGACCCCATTCACCAGACTAGTATAATTTAATTTACGGAGTTAGGCCCAATCATGAACCATCTGGATTCCCAGATGCCAAAAGCTCGATCTGGCCAGACGAAAATGCAATATGACCAGATAGGCTCTCCTCCCCGGGTGGGTTAATTGGAAGGTATTCACTCTTGTCCAAATTCAACTTATACCCAGAGAAGGAGCCAAAATTCCTCAGTAGCTTTATTATCTCATCCATAGTAGAGACTGGGTCCGTAATATAAGGAAGCAGATAATCTACGTACAAGACACCCTATGTTCCCTCCTCCCAGACTTAGCCCCTTCCACTTACTGGAAGATTTTAATGCTACGGCCAGTGGTTCAGTTGCTAAAGCAAATGGAAACGGAGACAATGGACATCCCTGCCTTGTATCCCTATTCAACAGAAAATATCCCAAGCTCAATGTATTAGTACAAACACTGCAAGTGGGGGCTCTATACAGTAGACGAATCCAAGATATGAGCTTTTGCTTGCCCAAAACCAAACCTCTCAAGTATCTCAAAGAGAGATCCCTACTCCACCCTGTCAAATGCTTATTTTGCATCCATGGGCACAATCATCTCTGGTTGGGACATCAGAGAGGGGGAAAGGACAATATTTAACAGCCTCATTGGCTGACAAGTGCTGACCCTTAACAAAGCCTGTCTGGTCTTCCACGATCATCTCAGGGAGACAGGGCTCCAACGGCAGAGCCAGCAACTGTGTGAGCAACCTAGAGTCCACATTCAAAAGTGAAATGGGTTGAAACAACCCACATTCCGTTGGGTCCTTGTCCTTCTTCAGGATCAGGGAAATAGAGGCCTGTGTAAGTGTAATGGGCAATGAACTCCGGGACAAGGAGTTACTGATAATATTTAAGGGATCAACTGACCTGCAAACACCTTGTAAAACACAATGGGGATTCCCTCAGGGCCGGAATCTTTACCCATCTGCATTAGCCGATGTATTTTGTATTTCCTCAGGGCTCAACAGGGATTCTAACCTTTTTCTCTCCACCAATGGGAAGGATAAACCATACAAGAACTCTGCTAAAGCTGAGCTCTCTTCCTGGGGCTCCGATCTATAGAGGTCCCTATAGAATGTTTCAAAAGCTGCACTGATTTTAGATGAGTGGCGATCAAACCGGCATCTGAGTCCCTTATCTGTACAATTCCAAGGAAGTTTCATAGAATTTACATTGCAGAAGGAGGCCATTCAGTCCATCGAATCTGCACCGGCTCTTGGAAAGAGCACCCCACTTAAGCCCACACCTCCACCCTAGTGCCATAAACCAGTAATCCCACCTAACCTGAGGGCAATTTAGCATGGCCAACCCACCTAACCCACACATCTTTGGACTGTGGGACGAAAACAGAGCACCCGGAGGAAACCCACGCAAACACGGGGAGAACGTGCAGACTCCGCACAGACAGTCACCCAAGCCGGAATCGAACCTGGGACCCTGGAGCTGTGAAGCAACTGTGCTAACCATTGTGCTACCGTGCTGCCCTGCCACCTCAGCTGATGAGCTAAAAGACAACTGGCATTCTCCAGCAACTGCCTATAGAATACATGCACCAGGCTCATCTAATAAAAATCTGTAGTCCCAGTCATCATACTATCCCTGTCCCCCAAGCCCCAGCTTCCCCCCCCCAAACAATACCGCACCCAAATGAACATATCAATAACTGTAAAGCTAACAAAACCCCCTAAACCCTACTTCTAGTAACCCTAACCCCAGCCAAAACGAAAACACTAAACCAAACTAAAGTCATGAGCTACAGCTACCTCCATTCCTGTTAGCCAACGCTTAGGATAGCAGGGCAGCCCCACCCAGGGTGATGAAAAATACTAATCAAATCGAAAACATAGAATAGAACAAAACTCCTTAAAGCTTCCTACTCCAACAGAGAGCCATATATTTCCCAATACATTAAAGTACCAAGCCCCCTACCCAAATCCAACTTTTGAAACAATCATCCCACCCAAGAACAAAGAAATATGAATACGTATAAGGAACTCCAACATACCTACTTGCCCACCCACCATATTTAAAAACCTCACAGAAACCACAATCAACTCGCACCCAGCCCATGTGTTTTTACAAAAGCATCCGCATCCTCCGGCACATCAAAAAAAAGCGTTTCACCTCAAAGTCACTCTTAGCCGTGCAGGGTACACCACCCCAAATCGAACTCCACTCTTATACAGGGAGGCTTAAGCCTTGTTAAATGCTACCCGCATCCTTGCCAGCTCCGCACCAACGTCTTGATTAAGTCTGATAGTATGGCCTTCCCATTTATAGCTGCGAAGTTCCTTAGCCCATTTCAGCACCTGTTCTTTCTCCTGGAAGCTGTGGAACCTTATAATGCATCCCATGATGGTTCGTTGGGATGGGGCTTCTGCTGGAGAGACCGATGGTTTCTATCCAGCTTGGGAGGGTATGTAAATCCACCCTCACAACCATCTTCCCAAACATCTTTGAAAAGTATTCTGTGGGAGATGGGCCTTCCATTCCTTCTGGCTACCCCATGATTCTAATATTCTGCCTCCTAGGAAGATTCTCCAGATCATCCACCTTGGTCCTCAGTGCCTTATTTACAGGAGCCATCAGGGACATCTCTGGTTCCAGGAAGGCAATCTGGTTGCTGTGCTTTGGGAGAGCTGCCTCCACACTCTTTATCACAGCACCATGTGGTTTTACTGACCCTCTGGATTTTTTTAACAATGACCAATGGGAACAAGGGCATCTTTCATCAACTTAGTGGTCCTCGGAAACAACCTGCCACTGTTTCCTGAATTCCACCACTAAGATCCCGGAAAGCATCTCGGCCATTAGTGGAGTGGCTGGAGTCGCAGAAGCAGCCTCCACCTTTTCTCACCAAGATGTGGAGATGCCGGCATTGGACTGGGGTGAGCACAGTAAGAAGTCTTACAACACCAGGTTAAAGTCCAACAGGTTTGTTTCAAACACGAGCTTTCGAACGGAGCACTGCTCGTTCCTCAGGTGATTGGAACCATTCACCTGAGGAAAGAGCAGTGCTCCAAAAGCTCGTGTTTGAAACAAACCTGTTGGACTTTAACCTGGTGTTGTAAGACTTTTTACTTTTCTCACCAAAGAACCCCAAGCCCCTGATTCCATCGATGAATTACTGTCATCAACTTTCTTTGTCCTTGTCTTTATGGCCATTTCCCTTATGTGGGCACCTAACGTATCTGTACTTTTTAAATATATTTATGTGTTGCTGCACTATATATTAATCAACAGACCTTGAGACTGAGCTTCTTGGGTGAAGTAAAGTATAGCTTTATTTGTGTCAGTTTTTAAAGTCTACTGATCAAATCAATTAAGTGCGACAAAAGAATTTCAAAAGTTTGTTTGTCCAACACAAATACAGATGGTCGAGTTGAATTCAAAATACAAATCAGTTCGTGGTAATTTCTTCAGATCAAAATGTACAATACAAAAATGAAACGATAGGAAATAGCGTTTTGCAAAGCAAAGTAAAAGAATAGGTTTCAAAGGTTAGGTTAAAGGTCATTTCAGAGAAGAAAAAAGGTTCTCTCACAGTCTATTAAGGAAATCATAATCTTTAAGGTTCTGTCCCCTTTCTGGCTGTGATTGGGTTCAAATAATTATAATTCATCTGATTTGACCGAAATGTCTATCAAGTTTTAAGAGACCATGTGGCATGAGAGAATTTCTGTATGTTCCATAATATAGCGTGATCAAAACACCAGTTTCCCACGATCTTTTCTAGAACTGGGGGGCAAAATTTTTCCATCAGGAGACTAAGTGCCGACGCAGCCGGCGGCGCGTAAATGACGTAACCCGTGCATGCGCAGGTTGGCCAGCGCCAACCCGCGCTGCGCGGTTACCGTCCTCCCCGCAGGCGCCCCGCAAGACATGGAGGATTGATCTTGCGGGGCAGCGGAGGAAAAGAATGCGTCCTTTAGAGACGCCGGCCTGCCGATCGGTGGTCGCCGATCGCGGGCCAGACCCCTACTCAGCACCCCCTGGTGCTCGATCCCCCCTCCCCCCCCCACAGGCCGCACACGCAGTGTTCGCGCACTGTTCATGCCGGCAGCGACCAGGTGTGGTTGGCCCGTGAACCCGTTGGATTGGGCGGGCCGCTCAGCCCATCCAGGCCGGAGAATCGGCGCTCGCCTGTTAGAAACGGCGAGCAGTGATTCTCCGAGTGGACTGTCGTGAAACGCGGCATGCCGTTTTGGGGGGGGGGGTGGGAGAATCGTGTGTGGGTGCCAGGGCGGCGTGGGGGGAATCGCCCGGCACTCCCGCGATTCTCCCATCCGCCGTGGGGATCGGAGAATTGCGCCCGGGATCTTTGCCCAGTAATGATATCAATGAGTTTATTCTGCAGCATGGCCTTGCATTGTATAGTCAGTTTTCAAACTGAATTCCTTATTTGATCCTTTCCCATGCTCTTCGCATTTTCTGCTGTCATGGTTAATATATGACTGTTAATAGTATAATGTCACTAAATAATTTCTTCCTTTTAACTTTATAACCTATAAGAAAAGTAGATTTCTATCAGCACCTTATCCCATCGTTTAGTTGAGATTTTAAACAGAAATACCCCCAGAAACTGGGCGAAAAAGGCTAAAAAAATAAGTACCCTAGCAGGAGCCATCTTGTGTGTGACTTCTGCCCACATACCGGCACTTATAAATTTTATGGCACTTCTGAGAACAAGTCACTTAGCACCTGGGAAGAAAAGAAAAAAAAAACGAACACTTTGCATGCAAATTGAAAATACTGAAAATGGTAGTAAGGGAGGCTTCAAGAAGCATGAGCGCATTTCAAATTACATTAAAATGACAGTTGGGTGGCAGGTGCGCAGTGGTTAGCACAGGGACTGCAGCGCTGTGGACCCGGGTTCGAGTCCCAGCCCTGGGTCACTCTCCGTGTGGAGTTTGTACATTCTCCCCATGTCTGCGTGGGTTTCACCCCCACAACCCAAAGATGTGCAGGTTAGGTGGATTGGCCATGCGAAATTACCCCTTAATTGGAAAAAGAAAAATAATTGGCTGCTCTAAATGTATTTTTAAAAAGTGACAGTTTCCGAATATGGAGAGTGTGAATGAACCAGTTCAGGTAAATCTTAAAGTTGTAGAGTTCAGGTGGATTTTGATTGCGGGGTGGTAGTGGGGAGAGGGGGATTTACAGAGGTATTTTTTAAAATCCAAGTTTCCTGCACCTGCGAGAAAAAAAGAATGCTCGTCTCATCCATCAGTCACCATCAGAGGCACCTTTAGATATTTTGACTATTCTTTACCTCACCATTGCAAGGAATATTATATTAGAGATGTAAGCCCCAATTGTAACTCTGGCATTCCTACATGCTGCTGTCAGCATGCAATTTAAACTACCAGGTCTTATTAACTTTTGAAGGACAATCTGCCCTCTTGCTCTCTGCAGAATCAGGCAGCCTGCCCAGTTTCTGGCATATCCCTTGATTCCACTTAAAGCAAAAATGCACCTCTTCAATCAAAGTTGGACATCCTGCTTGCACTGTTAATTAGACAATTGTTGAAGATTTGTTGGCTGTGAAAAAGTAATATATTGCTTGGACCCAACAGTAAATAATACTGTGATTCTCCATTTATATAGCTTCAGGATATCCTGAGTCTGACAGAACATGTGGGGTTATATTAGCCCCCATAAATGGATGGGTTGAGTCAAAAAAGCTAAAAAGTTCAACAGGAACTTTGATCACTGACTTCAAAATTTCAGAGAAAAATTAGGCTGGGGGTCCAATTTGCTCTAAGGAGGCAGGCCAGTTGCTCAAACCTTTTAAGTATCTATATGCCTTCTTTTTGACAAGATTGCTAACTTTAACCTATTGTGACTAGGTTTCCCAAGTTTTGAGAAATTTGGCAAGCAAAATGATGTAAGAAAGACTCAATCGATTAGTTAAGTGTCTTCTTGGCGTGGAACGTCTGGTGGCGGCTATGAAGGAAATGGTCGCACATTTGGTGGCTCCCGCTCAGTTGGAACTTTGGACCTTTTTACCCGATTTTTTGTTGGATCTGAATTGGAAAATTGATGTCGGATGCAACTGTGATGAAGAATCCTACATCAATGCATGGAGAAGCGGACCAGGAGTGCTCGCAACGGAAGCAATAGGCGAACGAAAAAGGCTTGGGTTGAGGCTGCAGTGTGAGAAAGCATGGCGGACGACCGGAGCTCTGGCTCGACAACCCAGTGGTCGACAGAGCAGCTGATGCAGTTCATACAGGAGGGCTTCACCAAGCAGAAACAGGAATGCTTGGACCCGATTAAGGAATCGATTGCACGGCTGGAACTCAGACCGGATGCTGAAGATTGGGCGATCCAGAAAGTGGAAAGGCACTGACTGAGCAGGAGGAGCACCAAGCTGCAGTGGAGTTGGAGGTGGGGATGCTGAGAGACCAGCAGAAAAGGCTCCAGGAGAAGGTGGATGGCTTAGAGAACAGGTCCCACCGGCAGAACCTGAGAATCGTAGGAAGGGGTGAGAGGAAACACAGACTGAGGAGCTGAGAGACAAATGGGAAGAGGAGTTAGGAGGAGAGATAGACAATGGTCTGGGCGGGTGCGTTGAGTAGTGTCAACGCGTCCACAACATGTGCCAGACTCATCCTGATACAGTTTAAGGTTGTTCACCGGGCTCACATGACAGTGGCCCGATGAGTTTTTTGGGGTAGAAGACAGGTGGGCAAGGTGTATGGGAGGACCAGCGAACCATGTTCATATGTTCTGGGCATGCCCGAAGGTTAGGTGATTCTGGCAGGGGTTTGCGGATGTTATGTCCAAGGTGTTGAAAACAAGGGTGGCGCCAAGTCCAGAGGTGGTGATTTTCGGGGTTCGGAAGATCCGGGATTCCAGGAGGAGAAAGAGGCAGATGTTCTGGTCTTTGCCTCTCTGGTAGCCCGGAGATGGATATTATTAGCTTGGAGTGACTCAAAGCTCCCGAATTCGGAGACCTGGCTAACTGATATGGCTAGCTTTCTCTGTCTGGAGAAAATCAAGTTCGCCTTGAGAGGGTCAATGTTAGGGTTCGCCCGGAGGTGGCAGCCGTTCGTCGACTACTTTAGGGAAAAGTAACCGTCAGCAGAAAGGGGGGGGGGGGGGGGGGGGGGGGCTGTGGGGTTAGTTTAGTTTCGAGTAGGGGGTTAGAAAAGGTGGGACCTGTGTGAGAGGAAGGCAGCTTTTGCACTATGTTTAGAATTGTATGTACACTGTTTCTTTTGTTACTGTTATAAAACCATAAATACCTCAGTAAAATGTTTATTTAAAAAAGTGTCTTCACAGCAGTGCCTGGGGGCCAGGAGGAGCAGGAGTGTTTCCTTGAGGCCCAACAAGCAAATATCGTACACCATCAATCAATGACCTTTCCTCCAACACTGACAACCTTATCACAGCTCACCACCCAAGTACAATGATCAGCCTCATGTTCACTAACACCCCGTTTCCCATTTTCCTTACTTGACACTGCTGTCTTTGCCCAACCTCTAATCCACCCCTCCGATCTCTCCCTGACTGCCCAAGATTTTTGACTCCACACTCTCCCCACATAAATTTCCCAGCCCCTCAAACTACATTGTACTTCTCCAGCATGGTTTCTACCTTCAACAACCAATAAAACTGGACTGTGGCCTTCATAGAAATGTTCCCCATCTGATGGGCAATAAAGTCCATCAATTAGGTTGACTTCCAGCCGTGGCAATTGTTCCAAAAACACACATGCAAAATTCCATAGTGTACAGGGATCCTCATTCATGTGGAGTTAAAATGCAATGGGGGTCAAAATTATTGAACACAAATTATTGAACACAATTTTGACTTGTTAATTTGGACTCTGCTTTTCTGGAGTGAACATTTGCAACCAGAAACTGGTGTGCTCCAATGGCAAGAGGCAGGAACTGTGAGGGAAGAGTGCAAGAAACTACCAGATTCAAATTTAACTCCTTTCTGACCCACCCCGCATTCTGTTCATACTGGGCAGGATGAAATTATCCTTTGCTTTTTGTGATTTTTCTTTGATTTATTGTCTTTGATTTTTCTGCTTAGGACCAGATGATCATTGGAATATTTAGATTTACAATCCTGAATGAAATAGTTTCACTGAATTTCAAAAACAGCTGGTGGTGATACTCCAGAAGATCTTTTTTGTCGAAGCATTCAGTAAACTTCGCAACACTACTACCCGATAAAATAGAAATACAATTTGTCCAAGACATTTTGGGGCTGCCTACTAGCCACAAGATTTGCGATGGCCTGTGGAATCCTGCATCTGGCCAAAAGCAGGATTCGCATCGAGCATCAAACTGGTCGTGAGTCTCCCGCCTCACTGGCCATGAAGGGTTTCCCAACATTCCAGCCAATCTTCCAGTCCCAACCTGGCAGAACCATGCAAATAGCTGATTAGAGCTGATTAACATCTAATTGACAGGCAGGCCGCCCGATTCACTTGTCAGGTGGGATGCTCCAGCCTCCCTTCCCTCCGCTCCCACCCAGCCAAGAGTCCCACTGGTGTGAATTAGTGCAAGTCTTGAGGAATGTGGACCTGGCACCTTGCCGTCAAGGGGTGACAATAAGTACCATTCCAACAAATGCTTCCTGGGTGCTGAGTGCAATCCTTCATGAAAGGTGGGAGTTAGGGTGCTTGTGCCAGGCTGGAGGGGCTCAAGTCAGGGGTCTTTCCAGTGATGGGACTCGTTTGGTTGCTGTACCCATCTGCAGCCTTTAAACCCTTTAAACACTCAGTCAGCATGTAAAAATTAATATTTTCTCATAATAAAGCGAAAGTGATCCTATCTGTGTCACTAAACCCACCGAACAGTCTGTCAATATGCCAAGTTTAAAGGTCTATTAGAATAAAGTAAAAGTAGCCCACTTATAGTGGTGGAAGCCTTTGAAATGGTTTTCGTACTGTAAATTTCATTGCTCTTGAAATGTAAAAGTCTGCGTGTATGCCTAGAAGCCTGAAAGCTTTGAACTGTCTAGTTTATATTTAATTTTATGTCTCATTGCCTGGTAAAAGCTTTTCGACCGACAGATTGAGGCAGTTTCAAAGGGGCGATTCAGATTGTTTAATTATATCGCTCTGCAGATATCCATAAACTAAAGGGAGCAGGTGTTTTCCTAACCACAGTTTCTTTTCTAAGGCTGCCTTTCTTCTCAAGTGCTTCCTATAACAAACATCTGTGGGGGACAATAGGGGTAGCTGAAGGGAAGCGTACTGATGAGAGGTTGAGGGATGCTGGAGGGAGGTTCTGAGGGGGGTGCCCTTGCCAGTGATCCGAGGGCGGGCTGCAGCAGCTGTTTAGATCATAGAATCATAGAATTTACAGGGCAGAAGGAGGCCATTCGGCCCAACGGGTCTGCACCGGCCCTTGGAAAGAGCACCCTACATAAGCCCGCACTTCCACCCTGTCGCCGTAACCCAGTAAACCCACCTATCCTTTTTGGACATCAAGAGCAATTTAACATGGCCAATCCACCTAACCTGCACATTTTTGAACAAAGAACAAAGAAAATTACAGCACAGGAACAGGCCCTTCGGCCCTCCCAGCCTGCGCCGATCCAGATCCTTTATCTAAACCTGTTGCCTATTTTCCAAGTATCTACTTCCCTCTGTTCCCCGCCCGTTCATATATCTGTCCAGATGCATCTTAAATGATGCTATCGTGCCCGCCTCTACCACCTCCGGTGGCTTTTGAGATCAGAGTCCCCCTTAAAACAGCACTCCAATTTCAGAAATGCAGGACCTGTCACAGAGATTAGGTCCTGCCCCTCTCCGTTCCAGTGCGGACACCACTGTGCCATGGAATGGCACGGAAAATCCGATTCAGGTTATAAAAAAATTCAAGCGCTATTGTTTGGCACGTCAGGATCGCTCCTAGCACCAGCGGGAACCACTCAGATTTTCCACACTGACACTTAATTGTGGATCTGGAGAATCACAGCCTTTATTTAAGGAGGAAAATTTTGTACATAATACTTTTCACGGCAATTGATTCATCCTGGATTGATGAACACGCCGATCAATTTTCTACGAACTTCACTGTATCCCACTCATTAATACTGCTGGAAATCTATAATACCTTTGCACAACAACCACTGAATAAGATGTATTTATTTTTTGACAATTCATGATAAAGCACAAGACGTATCACTCAGAGATCTGGACCTCTCCCGCTTTATGTAACCTTCTGTAGAAAAGAATAATCTCAACATTTTCATCACAGTCAGGAAAATAAGAAAATGTATCCCACAAATAAGCTAATTGTGGGAGTATAAATTAAAAATTAACAACATTGCAATGTTTATAACCTCAGTTCCAATGAAATATTTCTTTCTGAGTGTAGTGTTCCACACAATAGAAATTATGTTGAGTACCTGAATATTTTACCACCTTCAATTTGTAATGATTGACTGCAGGGTAAGCAGAATGTGCCATCTCATCAAGCAGCACTGCATATTGAAACTACAGGAGAGAAATGTTATTACCAGCTCACTGGAATCAGGCACAAAGCTAATGTAAAGCTCATATATTACATGCCAGCATACAACATCTGCTCCTCTAACACCTGAACTTTCCTCAGCCCTCATTCCTCCTTCTCACTGTTATTTGCCTCCCCTTCATTCATTACTTTTCTGTTTGCTTGAATTCCTTAACCAGTTTCCCCTGCCTTGCCACCTGTCCCCTGCTTGTAAAAACATCCTCAAAATCTCTCATTTCAATTATTCTTCAGTTCCCATGTCTAGCCGCTCCATTCCTTTGCCCTTTCCCTGCACTTCGTATCTATCACATCATTTTTCTCTTCTTGTAATATGTTCTGAGATATATATCTGTAAATGAGGAATACAATATAAATGCAGCTCATTATTTTTAAAAAATTCAGCTAACTAGGAGGTCAGGGAGGGGAACTCAAGTGGTGGGGAAGGGTGTTGTCAAGAGGTTCAGAGGAGAGTTTGGGGCGGGGGGGGGCGGGGGTGGTGGTGGTCAGTGTGAGTGACTGGGTGAAATCAGCTTTACGGTTACCCAGGTGTTAGATACGGTTTTGATTTGTCCAGTCTGACTATCCAGAGACTGGACCATGAATTCATTGAAATTAAAGGGTACGTCACTATAAATCCAGTTGAAGGTCACAAGGTTCAATTCTATTTTCTTAACTAAAAGGAAAATATATATACAAAATGGCAGCATCCGCATCCCTCCTGTGTTACTGGGCCAGCTTGAGGTGGGTTGGAAGTTGGAGCCTTTCTATCCTTTGTATTTTACATGCAGCCCCCCTCACCGGAAACATTCCCATCAGAGAGGTCTTAAAATCCAGCCCATTAACTCTGTTTCTTCCTTCACAGATTCTGCTGGATCACTATTTCCAGTGTTTTTTCTTCTTATTTCCATTTTTCAGCATCTGCAGTGTTTGGGCTTTGTTAGGCCTTCCAGGTGTTGATCATGGAGAAAAATGATCCCTAATCTCTGTAGGTGCATGAAGAGTGATTGGAATATGAGCGAACCGAGAGACACTCAGGGTACAAAGCAAGAAAATGAGAACTACATGCTCCACTGAGCTTTGCGGGAAATGGCTCAACATCCTTCTTAATTAACATAAAGTAAATAAACAGTTTATTATTTGTTGTATAAATGAGATATCCATTTTATTACAACACTGGTCCTTAACTTGGCAGCACGGTAGCATGGTGGTTAGCATAAATGTTTCACAGCTCCAGGGTCCCAGGTTCGATTCCCGGCTGGGTCACTGTCTGTGCGGAGTCTGCACATCCTCCCCGTGTGTGCGTGGGTTTCCTTCGGGTGCTCCGGTTTCCTCCCACAGTCCAAAGATGTGCGGGTTAGGTGGTTTGGCCATGCTAAATTGCCCGTAGTGTCCTAAAAAGTAAGGTTAAGGGTGAGGGGGGTTGTTGGGTTACGGGTATAGGGTGGATACGTGGGTTTGAGTAGGGTGATCATTGCTCGGCACAACATTGAGGGCCGAAGGGCCTGTTCTGTGCTGTACTGTTAGATTAGTTTAATCACAATGCTGCTAAATTGCCATTCTTCTTGGTATATGACAAGGAGCCATCTTTCAAAATTCAGCTGCCTTAATATCACTAGCGGCAGTGCAAAATTTGGCTTGCAATATAATACTCTTAACAAGGCATGTCAGAACTTATCAAAAGATTTAAATTAACAAAGTGTACATATGTATTACAATTACTTGATCAAAAGTAATCAGGCATTGCAAGCATCATACTCTAAATACCAGATGTCATACTCCAGATGGCACAATTTGTTAAAGCCCGAAACACGGCACTTTCCACTCTAAAAATTCCCTCACCGAGTAACAATTAATATGAATTGTCCCATTGTTTACTGAGCAATTACATGTGTTGCTCTTAAAGGGACACGGTTTGACTGTTGTAGAAAAATATTGTTCATAACTGTCTTTGCAACATGTATATCATGAAAAATATCAAAGGCCGAATTTATATTCTCTAGCGCTTACAAGAATGAGAAGTGATTTCATCGAAACACACATGATTCTGAAGTGTAGGGTAGCGACTAAGAGGTTGTTATAGGTTCCCTAGTCAATGGAAACATGGAGATACAATAAAGAGAAGGTAATTTAAGGCTGAGATGATTTAAGGGCAGCAGGGTAGCAGTGGTTAACACAGTTGCTTCACAGCTCCAGGGTCCCCGATTCGATTCCTGGCTTGGGTCATTGTCTGTGCAGAGTCTGCACGTTCTCCCCATGTAGGCGTGGGTTTCCTCCTAGTGCTCCGGTTTCCTCCCACAGTCCAAGATGTGCAGCTTAGGTGGATTGGTCATACTAAATTGCCATAGTATTCAAAAAAACGGTTATGTTGGGTTACTGGGTTGTGGGGATAGGGTGGAGGTGGGGCCTTAGGTGGGTTGGTCTTTCTGGTGCCGACTCAATGGGCCCAATGGCCTCCTTCTGTACTGTAAATTCTACGATACTATGAGGAAAAATTTCTTCACTCAAAGGGCTGTGAATCTTTGACATTCTCTACCTCAGAGTGTTGTAGACATTCCTTTGTTGAATATATTTAAGGTTGAGATGAACAGCTTTTCGGTGTCTCAGGGAATCAAGGGCCACGGTGAGCGGGCAAGAAAGTGGAGTTTAAGTTGAAGGTCAACTATGTTCATACAGAATGGTAGAGAAGGCTTGATAGACCGTGTGGTCTCCTGCTAAGTTCAATGCTCTTATATTATGTGGAAGGGAAATTTAGGATTTGACAACTTAGAAGCATGATGTGAAATGCTCGACTATAGTTTAACACCGCTTTTGAACAAAAATAAATAGGTCAGGTAACAAACGAAATATTGCTTAATTATTTGGTCTCGGCCTTATTATGAAAACACATTGTCCTCTGAAAGATAACAAAATGCATACTTGAGTTGTTTTTTAGCCAAGGGCAAGAACATATGTACTACGTATTTCATCTTATGTACTTTCCAAGGTATATTTAATATAAACATGGCTGTTTACTTCAAACTGTTATTTCAGACTATAAAAATATGCTTTCTTGGGTCGAATCTCAGAGTGCAGTGGCCTGGCTATGCAGTCGGAACACTCTCTCTCCGCAAATATATTTGTGTAAATAAATTTCCTGAAATCGAACCTTGAAGAATTTGTCTTTATTATAATTTTCACAACAAATTATAATAATGATTTTTGTTCCATTTCATGTCCACATATTATGTTTAAATTCCTGTCATATTTTCTGTGCACCTTTTTTTTCATATTATGAATTCCAATCTCTGTGTTTCAATGGACTTTATTTTGGTAAATAGGCCATAGTTATTGCTCAATTGGGTGACAGTGGAGCAAATCTCTTTGCTAACTGTGCACCGTGATTTTTCATCAGGTAATCATTTCCTGGAGTCAGGCAATGATCCTGGAACCTACAACATGATAACATCAGAGGATTAGATAGGGTGGACAGTGAGAGCCTTTTTCCTCCGATGGTGATGTCTAGCACGAGGGGATATAGCTTTAAATTGAGGGGAGATAGAAATAGGACAGATGTCAGAGGTAGGTTCTTTACTCAGAGAGTAGTAAGGGCGTGGAATGCCCTGCCTGCAACAGTAGTGGACTCGCCAACACTAAGGGCATTCAAATGGTGATTGGATAGACATATGGATGATATGGGAATAGTGTAGATGGGCTTTAGAGTGGTTTCACAGGTCGGCGCAACATCGAGGGCCGAAGGGCCTGTACTGCGCTGGAATGTTCTATGTTCTGACCCCACTGTAGTAGTGAAGTCAATGGGAGATTACACAAACTGAACATTCATGTCAGATGTCCATGTTACTGTGGTGCTTCTTGGGCACCCCAAGAAATCTTGAAAATCCAATGATGACTGTGATTTGCAGTTGTCTGGAAGGAGGAGGGAGCAGGAGGTGGTGGTGGTCAGGTCTCTCCTGTCCAACCAACAAAGATTAAAATTATACCTCTGTTAGCCATTTAGCTGCTGTTGTATAAAGAGTCAAAAGTCCTGCTCCTTCTCACAAACACCTTATTTTCCTTTAACACAACTCCGTACAAAACTCTATCATCACATCACATGCCCCAAAGGCCACCTGAAGCTTCTTTACATATCAGTGTCAATTATTGGATGCTTAACATAAGTGAGACGTTTAATTGGAATGTCTCTTAACCCATTCCAAAACAACCTCAGCATCCTTTGAAACCGGTAACATTACATATTTGGCAAAATCATATATCTTTTTGATATATGTTCCTAGCAAATGAAATATATAAGTGACCTGTTTGGTTTTTGAGGAATGAATTGTATCTGCATTATCCCCACCCTGTGTTCATTCGAAGAGTATGTTTATTCTCAACTCTCCATGTGTAATGCCATTCAAGATTTACTGCTATTATACTAAATGCTTTACATGTAGCAAACACTTTTTCTCAAGTTGCTCTTCCAGTTTTTTTTCATCATGCTATTTCTGGCGTGCCGGTCTGTCACATATTCATTAAGTCCCTTTAATTTAGTTCTCTCACATCCATCTCAAAAGTAGGGAACACTGTGGCATTGTTTTCTCCTCCTTGCTGATATCCTCAACCCCCTCTGTGTATCCTGAGCACATTTTGAGTGCAATTTAATGGTCACGCTGCGCCCGAAAAGTAGCTCGCTGCGGCGCAATATGGCTGATAAAAGCCAGGACACCCCGCTCCCAGGATCTACCCGATGCCTCGAGAGATCCAACACCTCACAATGCCTCGAGAGATCCAACACCTCACAAGACATCACAATGTAAATCTTGCCCATTGTGAGCGGGATCACCTTTTAGCAAATCTGCATATTAAGGCAAGACAGCTCGCCTCACTTTAATGTGCAAGATTTCGGAGTTACCCGAGGCGTGGGATTAATCTCCCTCGTCTCGGAGACTTGGGGAGAGCATTGTTCAATACTAGTCCCTACAGGGACCAGGCGGAACGGCACTTGTGGAGGTCTCCCAGTGGATCGGAGACCCCCCCCCCTCCCCCCTGGTGCATGCCCTTTGGGCAGGGTGGCACCCTGGCACTGCTGGTGCAATCTTGGCATCCTGGCATCCAGGGGGTGGGGGGTAGCTTCTGGGATCTCGGAGATCTGGTCGCCATTTTTAAATGATGTCCCAATCACTTGCCACACTGAGGAGTTCCAGCAAGCAGAGCTCCATAGTGTACAAAATGGGGCTATGTGCAGCCTCGGCCATTGAGGCCCCTTATCAAACACGAATCGCATTTTATGGCCTTATGTTTCTAGGCACTGAGTATGCCCGGAAACATGTGGCTGAACGTGCTCGCTATGGGACTTTGTTCCCATTTTGTTAAATTGCACCCATTATTTCCACATCTTTCTTCTCTTTACATTAATTACTGACTTTCTTTGCCGTTCAATTTTATTTGCTTCTGTTCACTCAGCCCTGTTACCTTCTCTCTTTTTGAGTGGCTTCACCTTCCTCACAGTCCCATTTTTCTACTCTGACCAGCCCCCAAATATCTACAGCATCTTCAGTGCTTTGCTGCATTTTAATTCTGCACTATACTATTTCGCTTTAATGCTCTATAGCTCTGCTCATTTTACTTGTCTGTCGCACTCCCTCAACATGGTCTCGGCATACCATTACTTTATTTATCTGCTTCAACAGCTGGAACACACTATTGGGTGGAATTCTCCTAAGTCCCCACCAGTGTGTTCAATGGTGGCAGTGCGTGTGTGTGGGGTGGGGGGGGGGGGGGAGAGAATATGATGGGAAACCCAGAAATCAGTTTCAGGCTGACGTGCCGCCTTTATATTGCAGTTCTCAGGTTACAGCAGGATCTTCCACCGGTGCCTGCCATTGTGAGTTGGAAAACTCAGAGGCCAACGTGACACTAATTTGCACCTCCTTAATGGAATGCAAAGGTCTGATCCCCCAAGTCGGATTTTCCGCAATGTCAGCAGGAAAGCACACTGGCAGGAAACATGTTTGGAACAACATCGTGTTCGGATGCCAGGACTCACCTGAACAATCCCTACGGCTGCATCCAGAGTTCAGGATGGAACGACACTCAACCCTGGACCATCACAAAAGTAAGTGAGGAGGAACATCTGCTGGTGGACCTTCCAGATTCTGCTTCCTGGAAGGGGTCCTCCTTCAAGTCTCCCCATATTCCTGGGGATCCATTTTCTATCTCAGGAGGTCTATTTTCTGGCCTCAGAATGCTCCTGGAAATCAATCTTAATTTTTAGAAGGTCCACCTTCTTTTTCCAACAATGAGTCAATGTGTTGGGCACCTTTTCAATATGCCACCCTGATAGCGCATGGTCTGCTATCCTATCAGACCTGCGCCACTACTGAATACGTTGCCAAACACCCAGGTGCATAATTGATGAGGTCGACACCAGAAAATAAGGTGTGTTTTCCCTCTGGCATCTGCAGCAGGAAACATTCCATTTTCCAATCTCCATCAGGACATAGTCCAAAAATGGGAGAATGCTAGCCATTAATTCTTTGCTTACCTCTTTACACTGCAGTTCTCAGCTAATTTACTTTTATTTCCTCTCCAGCTGATTCACTGAGTGGAATCTTGTGGAGATGATGGGGGTTTCAGCCGCCAACTGGAGTACAGCAGGTGAGAGCCCTGTGCCGCCTCTTTTAGGGTAGGTCTACCACATCTTGTTCAACTCAGGCACGTTATAGAACAGTGGCAAGCCTTCCCCCACTGGGATGAAGGACCCCAGGACGCAAGTCCCATCTACTGAGAGTTGCCAGCCAATCAGACACCCGGCAGCTCTTTGAATATCACCACCAGGGAAAACACCCACCCAAGGCCTAAGATCATCGCTAAATTCCATGCAAGAAATGAGTGATGGCAGGGGTGGGATCCATAGGGGTGAAGATTGCAAAGGGCAAGTGGTGTCGGCAATAAAAACAGGGGGCTAGCTCTCAGCGGGTCCCTCCTCACCTTCATGCTAGGACTCTCAAACAGACAGAGTTGCTTTTGAAATATCGTACACCCCTCCCATACCCAAGGGGCCTGCAAGTAATCCTGAAGGTGTTTGCTCATCAAGGACCTCCACATCGAGAGCCATTGCTCAAGTGCTGCGTTTATGGCCTCAGTGATGCTGATGAGGCCCATAACTGGGCATTGATTGGGTATCAGCCTGTCCTGTCCCCGACTACGCGGGGGTTTCTAATGCACTCTGAGCCCACCCCCCACACTCCAAGGTGGTGTTATGCCTGGTCCACGTTTGTGTGAACCAGTACCACAAGGCACCCTGCTCTCACGGGCTCTTTAGGCTCATTTAAATATGCAGATCTTCACCTTGCCCAGAACTATTTATCGCCAAGACCTCATGGTTAGTACACTATTTGTTAAACACATTGTTCTGTGTTTTACTCCCTTGGAGTCTCTGGTCATTTGATTCGGATGTCATGCTGTACATAATTGACTAATTAACCTTTAACCCTTTACAGTATACTTGTTTGAGTGAAAGTGTAACTGGAATGGAAATTCAGTTCTGAGATGCCTGCTTCCTCTTGGCAATGTACAACAACACACTTTTCTCTTACACTGCTGTGTGGAAAATGTTCAAATCCCACATAACCAATGAGATGAAGAGGTGCCTGTGAAGCAAAAACACCACACTTGCAATTACACTAGGGGCTATAATGTCTGTAGATAAATCTTTGGGCACATGTCTCATCAAGCCATTCAAGAATCGTGTTCACACTGAATAGAATAGGTGGATGGTTGTTGGAAAAAAGATTGGAAATATCTATACTGCCCTGCTTGATACATTGTGTGATTTCATTATCAAATCATGGAATGCTATCCATGCACAAAGTGCAATCAGATTGCTAAAAATAAAGCAGTACATCCAATTCAATACATTCAGAGCAAGATGATTTGATGTGGAGGGCTGTTTCTGAAACCAGAAGTGCCAAATCTGATGTAGAATAGGATACTTAACATGATGACAAAGCAATTCAGGATGAATTAAATTAGTTTGCATCAGATGCTGAAGACAATCTCTTTGATGGTTTTTAAATGTTTTGATTGTGATTGAGGTACCTTTGAACAGCTATTCATTCAATGAACTATGCTACATTAATTTGATATGTTTTTTTTCACATTTCAATATGGCAACTACCCACACTAGCGGGCTATGCTTCATACTCAAGCATATAATTCGACCCCCATTTTCTGAAGGAATTTTGGAGGCTTCAACAGTCAACCGAGACACTGTGGTTTGTAGTATAGGTCCACTGTCCTGCATCTATTTAATACTCTGATCGTGGATTGGCTGACAACCAGCAGGGAACAGTTCAATGGGTCCTCAACACAACCGGAATCTCCAACCCACACCACCCAACCTCCCACATTGCACACATTGATGTCGGCCCCCACATCTGTGATTCCCATTCAAGTTAAAATTACCACTTGAGAAATTAATGTGAATTATTGCAATCAATAATAAGACAGAATTTTAATTGCGCTCACAGCATTAAATGCAGAAATTATCAAGGAGGATGCTGACAGACTAATTCAGTTGCATAAAAGCACTTTGATTGCCAGTAACAATGAATGACTGGAATTAAGTTCCTGTGTGCTTTCATCCCAGTGTGCCAGAATTTTTCCGTGCTCTGTGAAAGAAATGACCTCACACAGTACAATAAAATAATCCTCCCAGACTGAAGAAGAAAATTTAATAAAAATAAATATGATACAATGCTTAACCCATTGAAATAGATCATGAACACAATTTTTAAAAAATGCTATTCCTGCAGCGGAGAAAATATTAACAAGTAAAAATGAACAGATTGTCATCGGTGGTAATTCAATCCCTGCATTAATTCAGCTTCTGCTCTTATCAGCAGACTGCAACCTGCAGGTGTCATCCTAAATTGAGCAGAGGTACACTTGGATCACTGGCAATCAATCATTGGTGAAGCCAACAAAAGTCGGCATTCTTTCTCCTCGCTCAAACCTTTCAGTTCCTAAAACTATTCAACCTCACCATTCTGTGGAAGGCTAACTAGCAAATCAACAGTCACTGATGAAGGTTAAAAACGTAATACCTCCTTTGATTCAATTGGTCGGTGCAGATGTGATGGGCCAAATGGCCTTCTTCTGCACTGTAGGGATTCTATGATAAAATGAATGTAGACAATTGCACAACTGTTTATCTTGAAATCCATTTGCCACAGTTTTGTCCCATTCACTGAATATATTAATATCTCTATAATTTTATGCATCCATCTGAACTGCTTCCCATTCTGCTGCAGATTCAGAAAATTTGGATATACAGCTCTCTACTCTTTGCACTAATAGTTGAGTATCAAATCAAATCCTTGTGGGGTGCACACGAGTCACAATCTGCCAGTTAGAGTATTTTCCCCCAGTATTCCTATTTTTGCAACTCAGCCAATTTCCTAACCAGGTCTGTAATTTTTCCCCCCTTCCAGAAGATTAAACTTTCTCTAAAAATCTCTTATTAGTCATTTTGTCAAATGTATTCTGCAAGTTCATATAAACAACATCCATAGACATTCCACTCTTCACTTCTGTATCATCTCTTTAAAATAGCAACCTGGTTTATTTGGTATGCTAGATTTCTCTGATTAGCTAAAAATCACAAGATGCTCCATTACCCTACCCTCAACGCTAGACTCCAGCAATTTTATGACAAGAGTCCCTTCTGCCACCTTTGAAAAACAGTAATATGACGCACACAATTTTACAATCTAAAGCGGTGGTTCTGAATTGAGAGAACTTTGGAAGAATATAGTTGCTGTTTCTGCAACATTCTCACCGATTTCCTGCAAAACTCTGGAATGGTAACCATCCAGTTGTAAGGATTTGTCACTTTATCTTGTCGTTATTTTCTTCATTTATATTGTTTTGCTTATGTTAATTTTGATGTGTCCTTGTTCTTTTGCTTCCTTTCATAAATCTTTCTCTTGGAATGTTTGATAATCGACAAAGGTCGCACAAGACGATTTGTTTTGGGCAGCACGGTAGCATAGTGGTTAGCACTGTGACTTCACAGTGCCAGGGTCCGGTTCGATCCCCTGCTGGGTCACTGTCTGTGCGGAGTCTGCATGTTCTCCCCGTGTCTGCGTGGGTTTCCTCCGGACATTCCGCGCAGGTTAGGTGGATTGGACATGCTAAATTGCCCTCAAGTGTCCAAAAGGTTAGGAGGGGTTATTGGGTTAGAGGGATAGGTGGAAGTGAGGGCTTAAATGGGTCAATGCAGACTCGATGGGCTGAATAGCCTCCTTCTGCACTGTATGTTCTATGTTCTATATCTTATTGCATTTTTATAATTTATTATCTTCTGCATCCATCAAGTGTCTCTCATAACCATTTCTGCTCTATTAAATGTGGTGGGTATCCCAGGTCTAACATTGTCAACTAGGGTTACTCATGCAAGACCAAAAGTCTTCTCAAAATCAATGAAGCACATGTATATTGGCTGCTGATGTTCTTGGCTGCTGGTGGTCTTGTACTTTGCACATTATGATTCTAAGAATCGTGATTTGATATCTGGTTTGTTTTCCATGCCGAAATCCAGCTTGCTCATAAGCAATCTCACTCAGTCCCATTCGTATGCAATGGAATTCACAATTTGTTACATTTTTTAATTTCTGAAAATAGCTTATTAGAGGTAAGGTAGTATTATACAAATGGGTATCGAGGCTGAAGCTTTGAGTTAGACGTTTTACAATTATACCTCTTTCGGCATACTGCAACCGTACCACCGTATCACATCAGAAATGCATAATTTTATACTAATGATCAGAAAACATTTTGGAAGATGGAATTCATCACTTGTAAGTCTCAAATTACCTCACCAGTAAATATGACCTGCATTCTTTTGAGGTCCAAAAAAACTCCTTCAGTGTCAAAATATTCATACAGCAGAATAACAATGGATGAGTGTCTTCAAATTTGATTATACTGGAGTCAAGGCATCCTTCTATTCTTCCCTCCAGGTAATACATGCACTAAGGTAGTCAAATTGAGATTTACATTCTACTAAAAGAAATTATGCATCCCAACTTCTGATATGTCCTTAATAGCTTCTGCCCATAATGGATCCTTATTTGCATTTTTAATTGCCAAGACCAATGACTTAATACATCTATTTAGTTGTTTGCTAATATAAAACTTGAGTTTATCTGAAAAATTACAAAAAAAATTCTCAGGCTACCTAAGATTACCCTGGAAGGGCAAGGTATCTCAAAAGTTTGAGCAACAGGTGAAGCTCACGGGACCCTGTACTTTTCAGACAGATAGAACATGGACACAAAATTGCATCTGTTTCAGTTAACAAAGTACCGGGTAGCTATACACTGGTTCATTCCTCAGGGCAATGCCTTGACCAGAGTAAAGGTTCAAATTTTCAAATAATGTTTGCCAGTCACCATTAAGTGGTGCATCCTCCATGGCAATTCTTCTATCAATCAGAATCCACTTGTCAACCAAACAACACTGTCTTCTCATGCAGTGTGAAGTTATTGCTCTCCCGACATTGGTATTCTTGCAATAGTCTTGTTGGGTGCAAGACAAAAAACATTGACAAAATTTATTTTTAAGCAATACTTGTGCTATATCTATTTTCGTGCCTAAGCATTTCAAATACAGTGGGCCTGATGTTAACTCATAGTGAATGGATTTGGAGCAAGTTAAAATATTGCTCAATGTAGAAAAAAAAATCAATGCCATCAAATGGCGGCCAGCAGGAATGGAGAAAATTTGGCTGCAGGCCAAACTGACGCTTGACCTCAATTTAAACAGAACTTAAATTTTACTGCCACTTTTAGATACAAGAATATGGCCCTACCTGAACACCAATCAAAAGCATGCATAATACGCCAATGCGGCAGAGATTCGCTATAACAGGTCTCTGAAATGTGCCTCAGATTGTGTTCATACCCTGAAGGCATATCAAGGGGAGAAAAGTTCAGCCTCTATGTGGGTAATTTTTAACCTCAGAGCTTGGTTGGTAAATTGGTGGAGAGAAAGCATCGCCTGTCTGTTGAGGAACCCACCAGATTTTTCACTTTAAACTGAGAAGTAAATCAGACAGGCGCAATGATCTGCTCTGCTAGGTTACCTCCCAAATTATACCCAGTCTCATTCCAAAATGTACATCTACATAATAATATCAAGCAGTCAAAATGAGCTGAATTAAAACTGAATAAAAATTGTACTGTACAACATTATGACTGAGACAAACATAATGGGGGTGATTCTCCAGTCGTTGTGCACTCGATGCATATCCCACTATGCCAGAATAGCGGGAGAGCTGCTAAATAGGGTTGCGCCAGGTGCTTTCCAGTGAGCGAGGTTCCCACCCACTATTGGCGGTCTAACTGAGTTTGCACCCTCAGCATTTAAATATGCTGCAATCATTTCAATTTGGATTTTCCCGATATTCACCCTATTCACCCGTCTCCACCACTGGCGTAGTGTGAGGCCACCGGAACCCAGACATGATAACTAGGTTGGGTGGGCAGCGACATAGCAGGGCAGTGCCATGGCACTATCCACCAGCACCCTGGCAGGCTGATCGGATTCAAGTGAAAATAGGTTGGGTGGGAAACCCATTAGGGGGAGGGTCAAGATGCCTGGGATCCTTGGCGGTGGACGGCAGTGAAAGGTGGAATTGATGCCAGTGACCAGTGATGATGGTGGGAGTGGGCCCTGAAGCCCCACTGCCGGCAATATGGGGGGGGAGGGGGGGGTAGTGGGGGATCTGACTGTCAGTTGGACATCAAAGATCAGTCCGCCCTTTAAAAATGGTGCCCCAATCTTGGTAAAGCCAAGTTTGCCAGCGAGATTCAGCCCCTCTCCTCGCCATGTCAGTGCAAAAATCACCCCTCCAAAATCTTTGTGTGGGGGTGAATTGCAATCTGGATCACACCCAACCACCCGGCAGGAATCCCACTGGAAACCACACTTAGAAATTTTGGGGGAGAATTCTGCCAAACATTTAATTACCACATTATGTTTGTTGGAATAAACTTTTGGAAAGAGATAAGATGCGAAACAGAGACAGCTGATGCCTGTCATTTTCAGTACATCAGTTTAACCAATTGTTCCATGCAAAAGAATCTGACTTACAACGTTCTCAGCAACTGTCTATGCCAACTCTGCATTTTAGTTAATTTTGTTTTTCATTAATGAAATATTTTATATTAATTTTATCTTGCCTTTAGCAATGTCTAAAGATCCTAAATGAATAATAGATGTTTGCATTTCCTTTATGAATATGCTACTCTGCTGTAATAAAAATATCTGGGAACAAACCAGTTCCTCGAGGGGAACCATTATTGCGCATAATTATTCTAATATCCTCCAGGGATGATCATAAAAATACATGAAAAAGAAAGCTGATGTAATTATGAATTTCTTGCACTTTTGTTCATCACCCAAAGGGTGACAAATTCCTAGTTAAAGCTGAATCAATTTTAAAGAAGAAACCTGTTTGAAGTTTTGTGATGTCCACGGGCAAATGTATCTGTTTCATTTCCCACTTATGGGAATCGTTGAAAATTCATGTCCATAGATATACATTACAAGAAAAGAATATAAACCATTTTGGTCCAAGGATAATTTTATAAATCCACATAAACTACATGTAGAAGCCAAAATGTATGGGACAATACATGCTTTAAAAGTATCAAATTCAAATTCTTACATTGTCATTAACTATCACAAACATTCAGTAGTGAGCCATAAGCTCCAAGTCGCCATTTTATGCCCAGTTCCGCAAAACCAAATGTGTTCCAGGCACTTAGTAAAGTAAAGTTGCTGTGGGCCCAAATGACCATAGGCTGCTTTCCCCTTTGAAGGGAAAAGCAGACTGGTGATGATTTAACCTGAAGATTGCCACACTTCAGGCGAAGGGCAAGGTTGAGAAGGTGGGATCTTCATGCATATCCTCGGCCAGTACGGGAATTGAATCCTTGCCTCACTCTACATTATGAATCAGCTGTCCAGCCAACCAAGCTAAACCACATAGGCAGTACAATCAAAGACATCAAGGTATTTAAAACAGGAAGTTTCATAGGGCGGGATTCTTCGTTTCAGAAACTAAGGGCACGATTCTCCGGCCTTGTTGTGCTCTAGCTCGAGAATAGCGGGAAGAGGCCGAAAACGAGAACCGTGCGATGCAACCGGTCTGCTCCAATAAACAAAATTGAGATCCTGCCATAGCGTAGAGAGAAGTCAATTATCGCCACTTAAACCCTATTTGCATACAAGTATCAGGAACCACCTCATAACCAACAACCTCCTGTGATTCAGCGGTCTCCCCGACAAGTGGTCACGCTGGCGCCAATTAGTTCTGCTTTTTAAAAACGTGAACGTGGTGGAAGGGTTTCTGCGGGGAGCCATTTTTGCTCACGGGCAAATAGCCTGGAGGCTCTGGGTAGGCCACCATGGGAGGGGGAACTGCTGGGGAGGAAACAACCGCATACGGCTCCACCATGCCAACACCTGGATAGTGTGTACTTGTTCCGGGAGCACACTTGTCCCTGCCTGTCTGCCCCACCAACCACCCATAAACCCCACCGACTGCTGAGGCCTGTGGCCATGTGGATAAAGGCTATTGCTGAATTGGCAATCATCGTCACGTGAGCACCTCACACAACCCAAGTGGGTGGGCAGGCCATGTAGCATGTGGGAGTCATTGCCTAGCAATCCAAGCAGACCACTTTTATTGCCCTTTCTTCCCATGTACTTAATGATCTGTTGAGCTGCTCGCAGAAAAATACTTTTCACTGTACCTCAGTACACGTGACAATAAACAAATCCAATCCAATCCAATCCACCTAACACATATTTGGACTGTGGGAGGAAACCGGAGCACCTGGAGGAAACCCAGACAGACACAGGGAGAATGTGCAGACTCCACACAGACAGTGGCCCAAGCCGGGAATCGAACCTGGGACCCTGGAGCTGTGAAGCAGCCATGCTTACCACTGTGCTTGGGGCAACAGCCACCGCCCCAATCACATTCCCCCCCCCCCCCCAGCCAAGTATTCTGTGAACCGGTGGTGGCAGCCAACTAAGAACCGGAACTAGGTCAGACATCACTTCAAATTGAGAGATATATCCATCGCAGCCCCCATCTCAAAAACAGTAGGTTCATCCCTGCAAAAATGGACGCCAGCCACATACAAAACCTGGAGAAGGGACGAACGGGAGTTGACAGTAGAGGACCTACATGTTGAGTAGTAACACTGTGAGAATTAACTGAGAAGCTCCAGGTCCTGAAAGGGAATGAGCTCCAGCACCTGCAATTATGAGATTTCCACCACAAGGAGGCCACAACATTTCCCCAAACACCCAGACACATCCTGATGGACAGACTTGGCGCAGGATGAATTAGGGGGATGATAAATACACAAACATTTGTATGGACACTGCTAAAGAAGGCATGGGCCCCACTGGACGAGGCAAGAGAAAGGTGTGAGGAAGAACTGGGCATTGAGATAGGGGGAGGACTCTGGAGTGAGATCCTGTATAAGGCAAACTCCTCCACCTCATGCACAGCGCTGACCCTAACATAGCTGAAGATGGTACACATGTAGCTCCTGACCAGGACACGCATGAATAGGTTCTTCCTAGGGGTGGAAGACAGATACGAGCACTGCCAGGGGGGTCTGGCTAACCACGCCCACAATCTGGTCATGTCCCAAATTAATCAGGTTCTGGACCACCTTCTTCGAAGCCATGTCCAAATTTGTGGGAGTGAGGATGGAGCCATGCCCATTAGTGGTGGCCTTCAGGTTGTCAAAGCAGCCAGAGCTCTTGGGGAGAGCCGACACACTGGCCTTTGCCTTCCTGATTTCCTGGCAGAGACTCCTGCTCCGCTGGAGGTCAAAGCACTTCCCAAGGCCTCAGACTGGTTGTCCGAACTAGTGGAAACCCTGAGACTCAAAAAAATAAATTTGGCATCAGGGGGTTGGAGGAAGTGTGCATTGAGGAAGTTCACCAACATCTTTGAAGACCTGTTCATCACCTGCAGCTAGGGGCGAGGGGGTTGTAGGAGGAGGAGGGAGTACCCATATCACTACAAAGAGAAAGCAAAATGTTTGCAGCACACCCAGGGTGCGGGTGCTCACGAGCAGCACTACAGCCACACAGCCCTACATAGGGCGAAATTTTCATGCTAAGTTTTATCTCCGTTTTTGCTTCTTCCTGTGATGCTGTACTGTGTGTCTATCTACCTCCTCAGGTTACAACGAGGTAATTCTTGACCATATATTTACTACATTTGTTACAACTGTGTAAATTGATCATATTTTTACTATCTTGATGACAGATGTATATTTTAATCATATTTCTTTTCTGTTTAACATAATGGTGTATTTTATTTATATCTTTTATTATTGTCGATACTTGTGAATTTGGATGATATGTTTAATATGTTTGCTTGACATAAATGAAAATCTTAACGGGGTTGTCATAATATCCACTCATGTATATCACGAGATGCAGACAGGCAGTGATTGACACACAGGATAACCAATGAACACACACGACACAGAACAACAAATCACCAGACAGGACACCACCACTATAAAGCCCACAGGGCATTAAGAATCTCCCTCTCTCACTGGACACAGCTACTGAGATAGAGTGCACAAGCCAGTGAACGTCATCACCATGTGGTAGAGAGCTAGTCTGGTCAAGGCAGTAGGAGGTTATCAGTTAGGTTAATAGAGTGTCAACCCACAACAGTTTATGTACAGCAATCAGCAAGTTCAATAAAACAGTGTATGTACAGCAATCAGCAAGTTCAATAAAACAGTGTTGGACCATCTCCTGTGTCAGAAGCCTGTTTCTAGTTTCACTACATCCAGTTTCAGTCGATGTTAGACCAACTCAGATAGCACATCAGGGGTAGGGGGGAAAAAGGGGGGAGGCATGGAAATGACCAAAAAGGGTAGGAAAACCAATGAAGGGAAGACTGTGAGACGGAGTGTTCATATGGACCATGCTGGTCTCTGTTTGGGCGGGGGAATAGCTATGCTATTGTGGGTTTTCTGTCTTTGTTGGATCTTTCCGTTTAAAAGTGTTAAAATCATAAATGCCTCAATAAAATATTTTCTAAAAAAAATACAATAATCTTCAATAAAAACTTTTTTAAAGAATGTTTGCAGTGAACCAGGAAGTTGGAGGGAGACAGCAACTGCAAAACCTGCAAATTAATGCTATCTATGTAACTGAACTCTGGCCACTGGGCTCCCAGCCCAAGCAGTAAAAAAACATTCAAAAACGTTTTAACTAATTACAAACTAGCATAGGGTTCATTTCAAAACTAGGATCTAAAATATTAGAGCTCATTAGTTGCATATAGCAGAAATTGTAACCTGTAATGACTATATTGGATGAGATGAATATAATGCAAATCTGCTTGGGGTTATGAGTAAAATGGGAGAAGAAAACAATTATTTGACATATCTTATTTGAACCGACAGCTGAAGGGAAAATTCCTTGCAATGGAAGGTGGGCCTTGAAACTTGAAGGATTTAATTCCATTGTCAGTATACAGATGTGCATGTAGCTGTAGAAATCAGGGGCAAAATTCTCCGACCCCCCACAGGGTCGGAGAATCGCCCGGGGCCGGCAAAAATCCCGCCCCCGCCGCGGCAGAAATTCTTCGCCACCCGGGAATTGGCGGGGACGGGAATCGCGGCGCACTGAGCGGCGAGCCCCTGCAGCGATTCTCCGGCCCGTGATGGGCCGAAGTCCCGCCAGTGAGAGACCTCTCGCGCCGCCGTGGTTTCAACCACCTCTGGTTGCGGAGGGATTGGCAGCGCGAGCGGGCCCCGGGGGGGTGGGTACAGTGCCCCCACGATGGCCAGGCCCGCGATCGGGGCCCACCGATCGGCGGGCGGGCCAGTGCCATGGGGACACTCTTTTTCTTCTGCCGCCGCCACGGCCTTGACCATGGCGGAGGCGGGAGAGAATCCCCCAGCGCGCATGCGCCGGTGGTGACGTCAGCAGTAGCTGACGCACCGGCACATGCACGAACCAGCGAAGGCCTTTCAGCCAGCCCCGGTGCCGGACGGCGGGTGTCATAGGCCGCTGATTCCGGTTTTGGCGCCAGTCGGCGTGACGCCAACCTACCCCCAAAGGTGCAGAGAATTCCACACCTTTGGGGAGGCCCGACGCCGGAGTGGTTGGCGCCACTCCGCTACGCCGGGCCCCCCCCCGCCCCCGCCCCCCTCCCCCTGCCCCCCTGCCCCCCCCCCGCCCCGCCAGGAAGGGGAGAATCCCAGCCCAGGATCCACTGATCCATCTTCTGAAATATACTAAAATAATTTACATTGAATTCTAAAGTTATGATTATACTTTTTTCTTGTCTGAATGCTAAGAACTATGCTTTAATATTTGTTCATATTCTCAAATTAGTTCTTCTAAGGTCAAATAAATTATTTGTTTATGGGATACATTCCTTTCTTCTACAATCTGCAAGACGAGCAAGGTTATTCAGAATGGAAATATCAATAATAAACAGTGACATTCTCCATATAAATATATACATATAAAATAATCAGATTCCAAATGGCCAGGAATGACTAACCAATTTAACTGGCAAACCAGATGATATAAACAACCACGATACACACAAAGGATTAATTTCCTCAATTCTTCATAGTACAGCAACTCAATCTGGTGTTAAGTGCACAGACACTTTTACTGGTTTGCCCAAATGGATATTCCTCATTTATAAAGCTGCCCAGCGAGTAATGTCAACATATTGTTTGATAATTGAGCAGGAACTTTGTGGGGGGGCAAGGGGAGAGATGCGGCAGAGCAGAGGCAGGATGACATTATGTTTCACCCTGATTTGTGTTCTTTCCTAAAGCGTATACATACACGTTTTCCAATAAGTGTGGCTAAGCCACATTCAGAAGCATAAACCTTCTCCTGCTAGCATGGGAATACTAAGTGCATTTGTATCATTCATTTAATATTGTAGCTAAAAATAAGGATCTGACCTGCAATATTCTTGAAACTATTGTTCATGTGATGCATTTGGTAACTGAATGATCAAGGGAGTGAGAAAACAAATTATGACCAAAGGCCCCAATTTTGTGGCCTCATTGCACTCAAGCGAGAGCATAATGCAGTCGGTCGATCTCTTGCAGACTTCCTGGCAGCCTTTGTGCCTTGCGGGATCTAGCTAAGTCCCATGAAGCATCAGAATCTGAAGCAAACCCAAAAGAGGTGTGACCAAACAGCATGCACCTAAGTAGGGTTTGAACCTACTTAGGCGCAAGTACCTGGGATCTATCGGCCTCGTGGGATCGACCAGCCTCCCCAGGGTGCCTGCAGGCGGAAGCTATTCAGTACTGGTCCACACAAACGTGGGCCAGGCAGAATGCCACCCGCGGATCTCCCGGGCCATCGGAGACCCATGGGTGGCTCCTTTGCCTTCCTCCTGGAACATGGGCACCTTGGCATGGCCACCCTGGCACTGTCATGAAGCCCAGGAAACACGGCTAGGTTGCAGTGCCAGGGTGCCCAGATGCCCGGATGGCAAGGGTCAAAGACTGAGGTGGGCCATGCCAATAAAGAGAGGTTGAAGGGTGATTTAAAGGGTGGGATGTCGTACAGCAGGTAAGTATGGGCCCCTGGGAGGTTGGGGAAGGTGACAGGTGGGGGTCCTAGAGAGGAGGGGGCCTGAAGAGGGTGAACCCCTAAGGGACCCCATAGCAGTGGGTCCTCATTTGGGCGGTGTGGGGTTGTCCTACGTATGTGTGTGTGTGGGGGGGTGACATTGCCCATGGGTGGGAAGTGTGGAGGACCTACAAGCTCTATTAGAGATCAAGGCACCCTTTCAAAATGATGGCCCGATCTCAGATTTCAGCTCCCCAGTGCTGAAAAAAATTCAAAATGTGGGTTAAACCAGCGAGAAACTCCCCAGAGCCCAAGAAAGTGACTGAGGGTGTGATGCATTGGAAAAGAAGCTCGCCGCGGTGCAGCATGACCAATGAAAGCCAGGAATCACCACTCCTGGGATCTACACGGCTCGCAAAGCTTTGCGAGATCCAACTCGACCTCGCGAATGTTGCAATGTAAATCCCATTGTGGGCGGGATCACGTTTTGGCAAATCTGAAAATTAGAGCGAGACAACTAGCCTGACTCTAAATTGCAGATTCCCGAGGTAATGGGAGGCTTTGGGATTCATCCCCTTCACCTCGGAGACCTCAAGTGAGAACTATTCAGCTCTGGTCCCCATAAATGGAGACTTGACGGAATGGCATGTCATAATATACTCGAGTATATCATGGTGCAGACACACACACTGATGGACATACACTAGGGTCAATCAACATGCACAAACACCGCAGCCAATCACCAGTTAGAACACACGCACTATAAAGACAGAGGGCATCACTTTTCCCGCTCATTCTGGATGCTGCCTCTCAGAAGCACAAGACCTTATAGTTTACAGCACAGACTCTCACCATGTGCTGAGTGATTCAACTGGTTTGGACAGGCACAGGTCTCTCGTTAATCTAGCATTGTGTAAACCCACAGTTATAGTATGTCTAGCATTTTATAAGAGTTAATAAAATAGTGTTGAACCATCTTCAGTGTTAGTGGCACATCTGCTTCACGAATCCACACTGCCCAACACTTCATGGTACCAGTAGTTGAGGGATGTTAGAACTTCTGAGACCTACCCACCAGTCTTCAGCCATCCTGCAACATGGACAGTGTTCGCCTGCCGCCACCCCTCTGCATTACCGGCAACCTGGGCTCCAACTGGAAGATTTTTAAACAGCGCTTCCAGCTGTACCTCGAGGCCATGGACCTGGAAGCTGCCTCGGACACACAGAAGATTGCTCTCTTCCTCTCCACAGCCCGGGACCATGCCCTCCACATCTTTAACTCGCTCACCTTTACCGACGGGGAAAATAAATTGAAGGTCAAGACGGTCCTCCTAAAGTTCGACAGCCACTGCAATGTCGAGGTGAACGAGAGCTTTGAGTGATACATCTTTCAGCAGTGCTTATGGGGTAAGGACGAACCTTTGCAGTCCTTTATCACCCACCTCCGCGTCCTTACGCAGTCCTGCAACTACGAGTCCACCTCTGACTCCACGATACACAACCAGATAGTTTTCGGTGTACAGTCGGAGCCCCTTCGCCAGCAGCTTCTTAAGGTCAAGCAGCTCATCTTGTCAACTGCCATTGAGACTTGCGTGTTCCACGAGCACGCCTCCACGCGATATTCCCGCATCCAGGCTGCTGAAACGTCATGGCAAGCTCCCCACGAGGCACCACGCTGGATCGCACCGCACATGCGTGGTGGTGTAACAAACGCACTGACGCAACGGCGTGTGGCAACTGTGAATCCGCCCACTTAAAGCGGCAATGTCCCGCTAAGTCCCAACGTTGTTTGCAGTGTGGCAAACGTGGCCACTATGCTGCTTTATGCAGGTCCACTCAGCCTGCTAGTTTCCGACAATCCAGCCAGCCTCACAGTGATGTCGGACAATGGCCCCTGCTTCACCAGCCAGGAATGGGCCAGCTTCGCCCGGCAGTACAACTTCGCACACGTCATATCCAGTCCCCAGTACCCTCAGTCCAATGGCAAAGCAGAAAAGAGGGTTCACATAGTCAAGAGGCTGCTCTGCAAGGCTGCCTATGCCGGCTCTGACTTCTATCTCGCTCTGTTGGCCTATCACTCCGCCCCGCTCTCCACTGGGCTGTCGCCCGCACAGTTGTTAATGAATCGCACCCTGAGGATGATGGTGCCGTCCATTCACACCCCAAATCTTGATCATGTTCCAGTTCTTCACAAGGTGCAGACGTCTCAGGCGCAGCAAAAGGCGACACACCACTCACGTGCTGCTGATCTCCCCGACATCCAGCTGAATGACAAGGTTCGCATTCATCTCCTGGATGGTGGCTGGTCTGCTGCTGCTGTTGTCCTTAGGCAGGTGGCCCCTGCTCCTTCCTGGTTCAGTTACCAGATGGATCCAGTCGGCGCTGCAATCGGCATGCCCTTCACCTTGTTCCACAATCATCACGGGATCCTCCGGGTAGCTTCTCTGCTGACCCTGCCATGGACTGTGCAGAGCTTCCGGTCACTCTGCCTCCTCCTGACTGTGTTGCAGCCCACCCAGCTCCTGACCTGGCAGCTCTCGACCCACCCTTGAGGCGGTCAACCAGAATTCGTCGCCCACCTCATAGACTGAATTTATGAACTTTGCAAATTTATGGACTCTGAGATGTTTCCTTTCTTGTTCAATCGTTTTCTATTGGTTTGCATATAGCACTATTCTTGTTCAGTTTGTTGCATCCTAATCATCTGCACCAGGCACCTTCCCTTGTATATAGCTTTCTTTTCCTGTATATAGCTCTGTACATATGTCTTTGCACCTCACGTGTAGTTAGGAACATTATTCACACACCCACACTATTTATTGTCACACACTCACATCAAATCTTTTTTAAAAGGAGGGGGGTGATGTCGTAATATACACGAGTATATCATGGTGCAGACACACACACTGATGGACATAAACTACGGTCAATCAACATGCACAAACACCGCAGCCAATCACCAGTTAGAACACACGCACTATAAAGACAGAGGGCATCACTTTTCCCGCTCATTCTGGATGCTGCCTCCCAGAAGCACACGAGCTTATCAGTTACAGTACAGACTCTCACCACGTGCTGAGTGATTCAACTGGTTGTTCGGACAGGCACAGGTCTCTAGTTAATCTAGCATCGTGTAAACCCACAGTTATAGTATGTCTAGCATTTTATAAGAGTTAACAAAATAGTGTTGAACCATCTTCGGTGTTGGTGGCATATGTCTGCTTCACGGATCCTGTAGCCACCTAAGATGGACACTGGGCTACAACATGGAGAACTGCTAAGGCTGCAGGGAGAAAACAGTCTTAGCAAGGACAAGCAGTTTGCAGAAGGCTAATTAGCATTCTGCACGTACAGAAACCAGTTTATGGCCAGGTGCAGGATCTCAGCTAAAGGTGTAAATGGCAACAACGATTTGCATAGTAATGAGGTGATCCAGATCTAGGCCCACACAATAGAAACATTTGGGTTTGAATGGATACTTTGAGTGGACGCCCAGACGAAACGGCACCATAAGTATCCATCACAAAGCACCATAGAGACCGCCGCACCCATCGAGAAGCGACCCTCAGATTGGGGGGTTTGGAAAATATCGATTGGGAGAAGACCCAATCGATATACAGCAGGTAGAGACCGCCCCGAAGAGGCACGGACTTTGGGGGGGGACCTATAAAAGTAGACCCCGCACATGGTCCGTTCTGTTGGCTCCGGCTCCGCTGTTGTTTGGCTCCGGCTCTCTGTTGTCTTCATCGCTTTGCTGATACATCGCATCCTGACTCCAGTCCCATCACCAGCCGTTGAGCCACCAGCCATCGAACTGTAAGTTTCACCACGACGCTCGCTACGTGAACCAGACTTGCTAGACCCTGACGACCTCTAACTTTCTGAGAGTTGCAGACCAAGAACGGGATGAAGGCCTCGCTCCCTGACCTTGCCTGTTCCTGTTTAGATAAGTATTTTAGTCGTTTAGTTTAGAAGTAACTTAGTCTTTAGCGTATGCATGTGTATTTATTATATTGGTTATAATAAATATCAATCGTTTGAACTTACTAATTGGTGTATATTTTTATTACTTTGAACCTGACCTTGATATACTTGTGAGGTGTCTAAATACGGCACCTGGCGACTCCGAGCAGAATTACATACACAGAGCTGTAGTAGTGTTAAGCACACGGCCTTTAAACGGAGGCGTGTTAATACACTCCAATAAAACGTGTAATACACTCAAGTAAAACGTGCAACAATCCATAGTGCCCAACACTTCATGGCACTCGTGGGGTTCTCCCAGGTAATTGGAGGCCCCTAGCTGCATCCCTTTGGGCAGGGTGGGGCCCTGGTGCTGCTGGTGCTATCTGGGCACTGCCAGTTTGGCACTGCTAAGGTACCAAGCTGGCATTTCTTCCCTGCATTTTTGTGCCGGTGCCCTGCTTGGTTATTAGGGGGGATGCAGGGACGGAAATGGGGGGCAGGGACACTCCCACAGTGCATTCAGGCTGGGGGGGGGGGGGGGGGGGAGGGGAGGGGGTGGTCGGGGATCGCTTTGGGGGCCTCGCTAAACTAGTGAACTCCAGCGAAGGGAATTGAAAGCAAAGATAAGACATTTAAAATTAATGTTTGAAATAACCAACAGATATAGATACAAGCAGATACATCTACAGATAGGGCATACAGCTCGGGGGAAAAAGGAGGAAATGAACCTCATTTGTAGTCAGCTGGCAGGGTAGGTGGGAATGGAGAACCGTGATGATTGATAATTCTGATAAAGAGTTTCCAAATTATTGCTTTTCTGTTTCTTGAACTCTAGGATTTCCCTGTCACCAAACAAAATTTAAATAATTGGCATTTCCATCCTCTAGGTCAAATCATATGTAACCCCGGGGGGAAATTGTGCCAGTAATGGTCCTCTACAGAGCTGATTCTTTTCCATTCCTATTGGTATTCTTAACTTCAGATACATCAATGAATGTGCAATGTTGCTTCCATGGGCAGTTATGGAACTACTTTCCTGGTCTTCCTGTGTCAATATTTTCTGTCCAAGACATGGATCAAAGAAAGTGACTGTATATGCATGCCCCTTGCTGCCCTAGCATTAACAAAAGCAAAGGAAGTAATTTAGGCCATGCTTGTAATTGTGTTCCTGGTCAAAGGGAAACAGCAGCCAGAAAGCCTCAACGTAGTGTTCATATTAAAATAATACTTGCCTTGCAACATCTTCAGGTATCTTCCACTACTGCTGGGACAACCTATAAAAATTCCATTTAATAGGGAGCCATGCACAAATTGTAATATCTGCTATATTTGGAAACCTTTTGCACCAATGAGGAATGTGTAGAAAAAGATCAGAATGAGCCACACCATTTTATTTAAATATCATCCTTCGAATACCAGGGCTGCGTAGGGAGAGATCTCCAGAGAAACAGGGCTCTACCTACAGGTTTCCTATGCTTTCTAAACAGGGATCAGGTGCTCCTTGGGCAAGCAGAATGAATGTTACATATATTGTAGTCTGGCAGGAAACGAGGTGCGATTCCCATCTTGTGGTTGGGCGCGATCCAGATTGCAATCTCCCCATCCCACTTAGAAATGCTTTTGAAGGGGGACAGGTTTTGCAAGGCACTGAGGGGCGCGGGGTTTAAACATGCCGGCAAGCCCAGCTTCATCGAGATCGGGGTGCCATTTTAAACCCCCTGCACCAACATCGCCATCATTGGGGCTTCAGTACCAACTCCCCACCACCCCCCACCCCGCCCGCTGCCACCACCCTCACTGCATCAATACCAAATGTTATCCCTTCAGATCCTTCTCGCCGACATCAGACCTACACCCCCTTCAAACTCACCGGTACCATCAACCCCCCAGGTGAGCGACACCCCACCATGGGGTCACCAAATCCCCACTTCCAAGCCCTGCCCCCTTTCAGGCCCCGCCCCTGGCAGTGCTAAATAGATGCCAGGGGACTGTGCCATGCCAAGTCCCCAACCACCCGGGGACTCAAATATCCTCCAGGATCCCCAGTGTGGTCATCACATCTGGACTCCGGTGGAGATTAGCAGCGATTCCCACCGGCCTCACACTGCACTGGTGAGTAGGGGAGAGGGAAGAATACCCGGAGCTGGGAGAATCCAGCTTGAAATGGCCGCAGCATAGAACCAGGCAATGTGCCTCAACAACTACTGTCCGGTGGCCATTGATTATTATGAAGTGCTTCAAGAGGTTGGTCATGAGACACATCAACTCCAAACTCCCAGAATGCCTTGATCCACTGCAATTCGCATACCACCACAACCGGTCCACAGCAGACGCCATCTCCCTGGCCCTACACTCATTCTTGGAGCATCTCAACAACAAAGCCTCCTATGTCAGACTCCTATTCATTGACAAAGCTCCAAAACCTAGGACTTGGTACCTCCCTCTGCAAATGGATCCTCGACTTCCTAACCTTTGGACCACGATCAGTATGGATAAACAACAACACCTCCTTCATGATAGTCCTCAATATAGGAGCCCCACAAGGCTGCGTACTTAGCCCCCTACTATAATGTATTTCCTATGTATGTGTGGCAAATTTTGGCTTCAGCTCCATCTACAAGTTTGCTGATGACACGACCATAGTGGGTTGGATCTCAAACAACGATGAGTCAGAGTACAGGAGGGAGATAGAGAACCTAGTGGAGTGGTGTAATGACAACAATCTCTCTCTCAACGTCAGCAAACCTAAAGAGCTGGTCATTGACTTCAGGAAGCAAAGTATCATACACACCCCGGTCTGCATCAATGGTGCCGAGGTGGAGATGGTTGACAGCTTCAAATTCCTAGGTGTGCTCTTTACCAACAATCTACCCTGGTCCACCCACGCCAACACTATGAACAAGAAAGCACAACAGCACCTATACTTTCTCAGCAAACAAAGGAAATTTGGCATGACCACATTGACTCTCACCAACTTTTACAGATGCACCATAGAAAGCATCCACCTGCCTGCATCATAGCCTGGTATGGCAACAGCTCAGCCCAAGACTGTAAGAAACGGCAGAGAGTCGTGAACACAGCCCAGTCCATCATGCGATCCCACCTCCCATCCACTGATTCTGTCTACATCTCCCGCTGCCTTGGGAAAGTGGGCAGCATAATCAAAAGACACTTCCCATCCAACTTCTTCCATCGGGCAGGAGATACAAAAGTCTGAGAACACGCACTAACAGATTCAAAAACACCTTCCTTCCTGCTGTTAACAGACTCCTAAATGACCCTCTTATGAACTGATCTGATCTTTTTACACATCCTCTCTACTGGGTAGTACTGCATTCTTGTATGCTTCACCTAATGCCAGTGTCTATGTATTTACATTGTTCATTTATGCTTGCCCTGTGTTTATTTTTCATGTATAGAATGATCTGTCTGAACTGTATTCAGAACAATACTTTTCACGATACCTTAGTACACGTGACAATAAAGAAATCCAATCCAATGTCCAACTATTTACCCGGTACCTGAAATGCTTCTTCTAGATATTTTAACCTTCAAAAATAGGAATTTCAGATGGCATGTATTGGCACACTGCAATGACATTTCAGTGTAGTAATATATACACAACATATACACACACATTTTCATTTCCAATCATATATTAGTATTCATCCTCCATGAAAATTCAAGCATTTCAAAGAAGGTTAAGAAACCAAAGGAAACTATTTTTTCAAACAATGCATTTGTGCGATATGCCACTGTGTATATATTTTAGATTGTGTTTATCCTCTTGAAACAAATAGGGCAGAACTAACGGAAAAGGTTTTAAGTGTCATTTCAGGAGGATTTGCCCGGCAGTTTCACCCCGGTTCTGTTGGCGAGGTCCCCACCACTATCTAACCACACTTGTAATCACTATGGGGCCCTGGGGAGTTTCTCTTCAGTCTGGAGGAGCAGCACGGTAACACAGTGTCTGCGTGGGTTTCCTCCGGGTGCTCCGCTTTCCTCCTACAGTCCAAAGATGTGCAGGTTAGGTGGATTGGCCATGATAAATTGCTATTAGTGTCCAGAAAGGCTATGTGGAGTTAGTGGGCTTACATATGATACCTCAGACAGAAGTATACAAAGTAGCAGCTGTTACTTCATAGAACACCAAACCACATCACAAGGCTTTAAACCCCCTCAGATCTTTGGATCTGTGAGGGTTCTATGCGCTGTCAAAGAGAAATAGCTTTTAATAGGCTGTAATTGACAGGAGGTGTGTTTTTTAAATTTCCCTTCATGCTTGAATGCATCCCAAGTGCCCTGCCATGAAGCCAACCACAATGTTTATAAAAATTTAGGAGATACATGCTTTCACTTACTCCTTTCGCAGCAGAAAGAACTCAACTGCTTTTGATTCGGTAATGATCTGTCAATCATAGCTTGGCATTCAGCACTGAGAATACAATCTGGGCCACTGTGCATAACTTAAAAAAGTAATTAAAGAGGTGGAACTTTTACACCAGATGTAATTTAAAGAACCAGATATAATGATTAATTATGAAAATGCTATATATTAAAGAGGCCAAGGACAGATATGAATATATGAATTCTAATAACCGCTACATAACAGATTCAACCAGAATTCAGCAAGGTGAATTGAAAAATATTCTGGCAGGGGACTTTGACATTCTAGAACATAATTTTAATTGATGGCAAATAAATTTCACAGATTCAATTCTAATAAAAAGAACACATTCTATTTAGATTAATTGATAGCCAAATAATAATCTGAACAGTAAAAATTGAAAAATATCCTAGCAGGGGAATTTGAGAGTGACATTCTAGAACAGGGGTGGGCAAACTTTTCCGTGCAAGGGCCACATTCAGAAATTCACAATTTTAAAGGGCCGCATAGTATATTAAGTAAAATAATTAATATTTAAAATAGCCAAAATAAAAGGTTTTTAAAGAAAAAAAAGCAATTAATTTTTATTAATTAATATTTTAAAGTAGAAACTTTACATGAAACACATTTATTTGAAAAACAAAGTAACTCAGTTTAAAGAAAAAAAAGCAACTAATTTTTATTAATTAATATTTTAAAGTAGAAACTTCACATGAAACACATGTTGTGCCGAGCAATGATCACCCTACGCAAGTCAACGTATCCACCCTATACCAGTAACCCAACACCACCATTAACCTTAAAATGTAAAAAAATAAATTATTATTTTTTTTTAATGACTTGATCTTGGTGGGCCGCATAAAGACCTTTGGCAGGCCGAATGCGGCCCACGGGCTGTAGTTTGCCCACCCCTGTTCTAGAACATCACGTTGTAGAATTTGAGTTCCTTATTTCTCACTGTCCAGTTAATAATAATAATAATAATCACTTATTGTCACGAGTAGGCTTCAATAAAGTTACTGTGAAAAGCCCCGAGTCACCACATTCCGGCACCTGTTCAGGGAGACTGGTACGGGAATTGAACCCGCGCTACTGGCATTGTTCTGCATTACAAGTCAGCTGTTTAGCCCACTGTGCTAAACCAGCCCCTAATTAGCAGCACTGATAGAAATAAATGAACTCAGCCTTGATGTAATTCACAAAAATACAGATGCTTTTCGATTTAGTTTCTACAGAATGTTCATAGAAACTAAATCAATGGTGGCATCGATCTTGCCATCAAGATCGATACGGTTCAGCTAAGATAACATGGGTGGTACTATATAATTATGACAAAAACATAAAAAGGCAAGTAGAATTGCACTTAAATTTTGTCACAATTGATTTGAGCACTGATATGCATTTTATAACATGTCATAAAATTAATTTGCAAAACATGTTATCGAATTGCATTTTGCAGATGTAAATCAGGCAACTGTAACGTGATTCCCGGAAATTCTACTCTTTTAGTCACATAATGACCCGTTATTATAACATTACTTAAGATGTGTTCATCAAGAATACAGGTTGTTCAGTGTATTGTTCAGGACTGAAAAATAAATGTCAAGAGATTTACCTCAAGCATACCAGAGACAAAATCCTTCAGTTACATGGAGATACTAGAGAAACTGGGATTGTCCTACTTTAAACAGAGATGGCTGAGAAATTGGGTAGTGTTATGCCAAATTTAGAGTTGTTCATAGTGTAAGCAAAGATAAATTATTGAAGTGTCGGTGACCAGACAAAAGAATGAGTGACATGAAGAAAACAACATTAAACAGAGAGCAATGATGATCTGAAATCCATTATCTGAAAGGGTGATGGAAGCAGACTCAATAACAACTGTCAATGGGGAAACTGAAATGATTATAGTGCTACGGCAAGAAAAAAGGGGGAGCAAAACTAGTTGGATAGATCTTTTAGAGCTGGCAGAGACGCAAATGGCCGAATGGATATTGAATATGATAATAGATTTATCCTTCAATTACTTAAAAGCTTCTATTTGTCTGAATTTGAGGGTTTTGATGATCAAGCTTATGTGGTATGCTTACCACAAGAGATACTTGAGAGTCAAAAGTTGGCACTAGCACTCTGTAGTAACTAACGACTTCACCATTCTGCTTAAATGTTTTTAAAATTAAAGTTCAATGGCATTCATGACACAGCATATATTGTCACAATTATTCCATGGCGATTCATTAATAAAGACATTTATCTCTGAGTATCTTGTGCTTTCCTTATGCTTCTGTTAGTCAATAAATTAACTATTAGTACATGAGGGCCATCACAAGCTATGCGTCTACAGAAGTAAGATCTTTAGAATGTTCTAAACCAATGACTAGAAGGTGAAAATAAATAAACCATTACAAGGTTCGATGTGTGAGTTGTGGCTCAGGCCAGCTTGCAAATTAGTAGTATGAATTTGTATCTAACATAGATTTGAAATATATCTGGGTTCAAAATGCAATCCCCAGCTAACCCACTGAATCATGGATTGTTGAAAACGCCTGGTGAGGTCTCCAAGATATAAACCAAACATCAGCAACCGACAAGATGTAGAAACTGTTTTATATCAACTTCTCACTCAAAAAAAAACGTGCACTTATGAGCAACCCAGTAATGACAAATTATCTCCTCTCTTGTTGAAGAAGACCTATTTACGCAAAATCAAGATTTTGCTTTATTAAATATAAAGGCATATATAATATATGGTGCTGATTGGGAATCATATCTTTAAATATAATTTTACAAAATGATAAAGATTAGATAGTTAATAAATTCAAATCAAGCTGCCTGAAGAAATGCAATAATCTGGGAAATAATTATCTCCAAAGAAAATAATTAAAAACCGTGAAGCATTTGGAGAAGCGTTGAGAAGAATATTTCAGACTAGTTGAAAATATAATTGATCAGAAGTGGAGGTCCTTTCGCAGTAGGTAGTGCACCTGCCTCTGAGTCAGGAGCTCTGGGTTTAAGTTGCATTCGAGAACTTGTTGGCCATGAAAGGTGCATTCATAGCATGGCTTAAGCAGGTTTATAATCATCCTTATGCTTGCAACACTTCCCCACTATTCCACAAAGGGAAAAATAAGCGCAAATGAACGTATGAAGCAAAGTAACAAACTGGGCAGTAGATAGCTTTAAGCCTATTCTCGACTCATTTGCTGATCCAGGCTTTGCTGCACAGGCAAGGTGCTTGGTAAAGGCTAGGAGTGCTTCAGAGAAATTTGGAAAGTGAAAATTCATGAACACAATGTTGTGTGCATTTTAATGGCTGACTGCAAGTTGACCTGGGAATGCACCTTTCCTTTTTTGGCAAAGGAGAAAAAAAGATGCAAGTGGAGATTAATATATCTTTAACTGCCCTCAAGAGAAGATGGTAGTGAGCCACCTTCTTGAATCACTGCTGTCCTGATGTAGGTATTCACACTTTGCTGTTAAATAGAGAGTTCCACAAGTTTGACACAGCAAAGATGTAGGAACTGCAATATACTTCCAATTTCCAAGTGGTGAAGAATGTTAATATATCAGGTGGAGGATCATTTAGCAATCAAGCAGCCAGTTCTTTTGGAGTTTCTTGGGTCTTGGTAGAGCTGATACATCCAAGCAAATGGAGAGTAATTGTGTCTTGTAGATAGTGGGGAGGCTTTGAGAAACCATGAGCTGAGTCACTAGCTGCACAGTACCCAGCTTCAGACCTGCTCTTGTAGTTACAAAATTTATATGGCTGGTTTAAATAAGTTTCTGGGCGAAAATGGCCCACAAAATGTTGATGGTTAGGAATTTTGAGATGGTAATATGTTGGATGTCGAGAGGTGGTAGTTTGCCTCTCTTGTTGGAATGTTTCTTCCAACTTATCCACCTAAACCAGAATATTAACCAGGTCTTGCTACTTATGAATGCAACCTTATGAGGAATTGCAAATGCAACATAATAGAGTGCAATCAACAGGAAATTTCTCTGAGGAACTCCTGCAACAATATCTTTGGGGTGAGATGATTTATCTCCAAAAACCCTAACCAATTTTTTTTGTGCTAAGTTTGACTCCAGCCATTGGGGAGTTTCCCCCCACTTAGGCTCCTTGATGCCACACTTGAGTGGAATGCTGTTTTTGCATTAAGATTAGGCAATGTCCCTTCACCTCAGTTCTTTTGTTCATGCTTGTATCAAGGCTAGAAGGTCCAGTGCAAATGAAGGGATTTACCTTGCATTGAAAAGTAACCTTTCAATGAACTTAAGTGGCAAGATGTACTTGCCTGATAAGCATGCTCTATGCTTGTTGACCCAGCATCACATTTCAGGATATTGCATTCTGGTTTGGGTTCCTGACATTTAGATCAAATGTGCATCCAGAGCCCAGACTCTCAGGAGCAGTCACCTGATATGGATCTTGCCTGGATTAGCCAATTAGTAATCGAAACGCTCATTTACTTTACTATTAAGGACAACAGACTCTCAAAGCTGGAGGGCCAATTGCAGCTCAAAAGAAACTGCAGTTCACCCCTCATGGCTGCACGGCAGAGAGAGCACCAGGGCCAGCCCAGGGATAATCCTGAACAAGGAGCCTTCCCCAGTAGAGCAGATGCTGGCTATCCAACAGGCAGAGGGGGAGGTGTGAAGGAGACAACCTATCAGCCCACGTGTATACCGTGGGTTCCGGTTCTTCAAGGAGTTGCCAAACTGTGTGTGCCACTGCCAACACCAGCTCACTAGGGTGACCGTACACTACCTGTGCCAGATGGAGGCACACCTGGCACTATGTGGGTATGGAGGAGGTCACCCATTACCGTTGGCCATCAACATGACAGTTACCCTGAACCTTTATGCCTCTGGCTCATTTTAGGGCTCGAGTGGGGACCTGTGTGAGATCGAGCAAATGTCCGCACATAGGTACATTTGTGCTATCATGATGCTCTATGCACCCTGATATTGGACTACATTATCTTCAAGCTGAACCAGGTCCAACAAGATGCCCACCATCACTGACATGCTCCACGTCCAGGGAGCAAATTGATGGCACACATATCACCCTCCAAGCACCAGTTTGACAAGGGGTGCCCTTCATCAATAGGAACAACTTTCACTCCATGAATGTGCAGTTGTTGCGCACCCATCAGCTGCAAATCATTCACATCTGCGCCCGTTATCCAGGCAGCGTCCACAACGCATACATCCTGGTGTACTTGCTGGTTCCCAGCACCTTTGAGGTGCTTCTTCAGGTAATGGGTTGGCTAGTGGGTGACAAAGCTTACCCACTCAGGTCAATGACACCTGTGTGGAGGCTCAAGACCAGGGTGGAGAACCGTTATAACGATGCTCATGCAGCAACGAAGAGTATCATTTGACTGGTGCATCGGCGTGCAGAAAATGAGCTACCAATGTCTGGACTGCTCTGGTAGGGCGCTCCAATATATTCCCCAGAGGGTCTCAAGCATCGTGATGACCTGCTGTGTTCTTCATATCATCACTCAATAACGAAGCAACATGCTGGAGGAGGAGGAGGAGAAGAAATAACAGCAGGTTTCATTTAACAAGGAGGATGAGGATGGTGTCCAGAACCTGGATCCTGAGCCGTCTGGTCAGGCCGCCCAATGTGTGATCCAGGGCAGCCGCATATAGGAAAACATCACCTCCCAATTTACCAACTGGGAGGCCAGGCCACCGGAGCTCCGTCACCCTACCACACCTCTTCCCCCCAATCCTACTTAAACCCCCTTCCCACCCAACACAGAATCAACCTTCCCCTGAGCCTCTCACCCCTTCACTCCTTCCCACTACCGCAGCTTGCCCTCCATGGGCTATACCAGTATTACCACAGGGTGTTGTCCCTGGGTTGGCAGTATCAGAGAGTCTTGTCAATGGGATGGAGGATAACGATGACTCGCTGTGAGATGAGCTCTGCTGCCCCTCATTGTCTGACAAAGTCTGACACCTGTCTTTAAAATAACAGGCCACTGTCTGCTTGGATGATCCCTGCATTTGTGCTAGCCATTTCTTCTCACAGGCCCAAAAATATGGATTGGAGGGAGGGGAGCAGGGGGAAGGAGTTGGTGAACGGTTAAGGCTCGCTCGCTGGGATGTAGCAATACAGGGTGGCCTCACATGGTTTCCCTCATGCCGTGCTACTTTTCAATAAGTATGAATCATGTGGGACCTTCATGTGCCATGGGTGCCATTCCTCCACCACCTCTCATCTCCTCCAGCTAGGCTTACAAACGTTGGAAAAATGCTGACATCCCCTCCTGTAAACTCTGGCTGTGCTCTGCATCTGCACCAGTGATGGGATGATCTTTTCCAGAGACGCAACATCTGTCTGTTACCTGGGATCAGGCAGCCCTCCAACTGTGAGTTCCCTTGGGCGTCCCTAACTCCACCTGATATGCTGTAGCCTGTGTGTGGTTCTCACCAGAGGGTGACCCAGGAGCCTGATTGCTAACATTATCCCGCAAGGTGATGGTCTCGGCAATGGTAAATGGTGCAGATGAAAGCAGTGGTGAGACGTCAGTGTCTTCCCTGAAGTGGAGGTCCGGAGTGCGCTGAGGGCCTGTGACCCCAGACAGCCTGATGGTGATCCTGCAAGACAAAAGACATGGGGTAAGATCTTGGGGTGGATTGGTCTGTGGGTGAGGAATGACTCACTTGTTATAGGGACATCTATGTTGCATTAGGCTCTCATGCGTTTGACGCATGCTGAACTCCATCGCAGCCACTGCCTCTCCTCGGCCTCCCCCACCAGTTGCAAGGCCCTTTCCTCTAAGAGGGTGTGGTCCTGAATATCTGGGATGCCCCCTCCCGTATTCTAACATACTGGCGATTATGGGCCACTTTATCCTTGGGGACACAAAGGACACAGTGAAATACTGGGACACAAGATTTTTGGGGGTTTGTAGCTGGTGGCATTAATGTGTACGGCTCTTGGCCAAAAAGGGCAATATGTGTGTTGAGGTTTTGTGGAGGGTGGATTATAAAGGTGATGCAGGTAGGTGGGATGCAGTTGACCTCTGGAGGATTGGGGTTAATGTAAAGTTTGAGGGGAGTGACACAGAGGTAGTGACTCACCAGAGCTGCCCGAAGGAGGTCGTTCATGTTCTTCTTGCATTGCTTGCCACTCCTCCTGGTGAGGCTGGCAGCTCTGACAGCATCTGTCACCTCAGCCCAGGAACTGTTGAGAATGGCAGGCTTGAGTCTCTGCCCAACCCTGGGGAAGAGCGTGTCCCTCCTCGCCTCAGTGGCATCCAGCATTCTGTCGAACTCGGACTCCCAGAACCTTGGAGCAGGTTTTTGGGCAGTTATCTTCTTGGCTGGAATGACAGTCTGTGGTGAGTGGAGCTCCAGCTTTTCTGATTATTATTGCAAATTCTAACTCCAGTGATCAAACACCAGTGGGCCAAGAATTGCTCAGGGGCACTATGCTGGCCCATTTGCATGACCTGAATTTCTCCTGGCTGGAGCTCACAGCACAGTTCCCGCGATTCAACTTCAGCGGCAGCACTTAAGTCTCCAGAATGGAGAATCCAACTTGTCATGTCTAAAAATCTCAGCCGGAATTCCCTGGCCATTCCTTTGCTCCTGCCGGCAGATTTCCCAGTGATGTAGGGGGCTTCAATGGGGATGGTGCACCGTCTCCTGCCGCCAAGAAAAACTGGCTGGGAGGCCGGAGCACCCTGCCCCTCATGTCATAATTATGGGATGTTTATCATCCAACCTACCCTCTTCTCTAGGTCTCGACTTCAAAATCTTGGCAGCTGTGTTACTGGAACCATAACTGTACCCCGATGGCTTAGAGTTGCATACATGCATCAGGTATTTGAATACTTGTAAATCATTTTTTTATTCTCCTCTGCACACAAAAATCTGTTGCATGATGCCTTTCCATCTCTGCCTAAAACACTTAAGTTTACAAAAAATAGATTCATCAATGTTTGTTTAAAAATAGATTTTTTTTAGTCTCAATTTGACAGCACATTTTGTTTGTTCATTTGACAACACAAAATCAAGATGTAACCTCAGCTGAAGGATTTGTGCAAAATCATTGCTTTCTGGCCTTTATAAATTTAAAATGCCTGACATTTTAAGATGTGATCAGTAAAAGAGAGTGTGTGTTGGTCCGTACGCTGCAAATTTTCATTTATCTAAATTCCATCCTCTGAACCAAAACAACAGATAATATGGACGGGAAAATTTAAGCACTGATTGCAGCAGCAAATATAAATACTTTTGAGGCTGTTAATTCAAACCTATCTGCAATAACAGAATTCCTTTTGCCAGAAAATAACCTATTACTCTTCTGGTATCACTTCAGAAGTACACACTTCAACAAAGACATTAAGTTGATTTGAAGACAGAATGTGTGCCCCTTACATTGGATAATTATCATTCGAAGAACAGTATGCTTGATTAGCTTCTTGTGCATATGAATGGAAAATTTCAATTAACTTACGTGTGAGTTACATTCCCAGCACAAGAAAATCTTGAGATATGAAATTAACATTAAGAGTTAATTATTAGTCATCAAATGAAATTAGTGGGCTTTACATTTCAGCTTTCTTGATGTTCATTAATGTGTGCATGCTTATGTTCTTTTCTATGATATAATTTTCTCCACATCAACATATTTCCCTCTGTGCAGAAAGCTCTAAGTCCAAGTTGGGATTTTCCAGCCATTCTCGTCAGCGAGATTTTCCAACCCCACCAACGGCAAATCCCCACCGTGGGTTTCTCAGCAGCAGGGACTAGATTCAATTGGAAATCCCAGTGAAAACGGCAGAACTAAGAGCTCCCACTATCAACCAGTGGCAGGCCACCTCCTGCAACACCACGGAGGGTGCGGAAAACCGCCCCTCCCAAAATTGATTTACTAAGTCGATTATTAAATTAGAAATTAGAAACAAGTTTTTCATTTCATTTCACACACTGATATAAACTATGTCCCAGTGTGATTTTAAAAATGTCATTGCTCAAATTATCATCAAGACAACTCATTGAGTGTTTACATAGCATGATGAATATCATTGATGTAGGCCACAATAGTTAGGTACCATAACAATATTTCTACTATAAGCGCCAAGGTAACCTGTCTTCAGCCTTTTGACGTAATTAATCATGCAATTCTCCACCAACACCTCTCCAATTTTGTCCAGCTGGGTGGAGCTGCAGACAAATATTTCCATTCTTATCAAACTGCAACAAGAATATCACATTAAATGATGTCTCTTCATGCTTCTACACCATTAACTCTGGTCCCCAAGGATCCAACATCAGCACCTTCCTATTTCTCATCTACTTGCAGCAACTCGCCAATTACAATCTATGATTCAATGACAGAGTGAACAGAGAGATTTCATCTTTATTTATTCTATATTTATTCTATACAGGATGTGGGTGTTACAGTGGCAGCAGTATGTACAATCTACAAGATGCACCACAATGGCTCATCAAGGCTCCTTTGACAGGAGCTTCCAAAGCCGTGACCTCTACCACTTAGCTGCCACTGTGTGTTGGTGGTGGGAGAAGGGAATGTTCAAATTAGTGGATAGTTTGCGAAACAAGCAGGCTTCTTTGTCCTGGATAGTGTTGAGCTGCGAGTATTTTTGGAACTGCATTCATGCAGGCAAGTGGAGAGTATTCTATCACCCTCCTGACTTGTGCTTTGTAGATGCAAGGCAACGCATTGAGGAGTCAGAGGGTGAGTTATTTGACACAAGATTCCTAGTCTCTAACCTGCTTTTGTAGCCCCAGTATTTACATGGTGTGGTAGTCACCACTGTTGTATTATATTATATATGGGTATTATGGTAAGGCCCCTGTACTACAGGTACGGGGGTAGATTCCTGCCTGCTGGTTCCGCCCAGTAGGCGGAGTATAAATGTGTGTGCTCTCCGAACAGCAGCCATTTCGTCAGCTGCTGTAGGAGGCCACACATCTCTGTGTAATAAAGCCTCGATTACATTCTACTCTCGCCTCGCCGTAATTCACAGTGCATCACATTGCCAGCCCAATTCAGTTTCTGGTCAATGGTGAATTCCAGGTGTTACACTCAAAATTTGCAACATTGACTGACTGCACTGTAATCTGCCCACTTACCATTTTACGCTGAACTACTGCACTTACTGTGTTCATTCCAAAAGTGATACAGTGAACAGAATGGAGCAGTCAACTGGTGAGTGTAATTCCAGCGATGCCACAACATTTTTTTGTCATAAGCTGAAGGGGTCTGTCTTCAATTCATTAACTTTAACCGCTTTAAATCACATCGTCAACCCCACACTGCACAACTCCCCTGACTGACGATACTGAATTCTCTTCTCAATTCCCAACAATGCTCATTAGACTTTGCAGTATCCTGTGCCCTCAGCTGTTATTGATACCACTGGAGTGAATCGAATTGGCTGAAGAAATGCATATGTGATGTTGGGGACCTCCAGAGGAGAACAAGCTGGGTCATCCACTCTGCACTTCTGACTGAAGGCTATTGCGAATGCTTCAGCCTCGTCTTTCGTACTATGTGCTGGGCTCCTCAATCATTGAGAATGGGGATATTTGTAGTGCATTCTCCTCCAGTGAATTGTTTAATTGTCCACCACCATTCACCTGGATATGGCAGTACTGCAGAGCTTAGATCTGATCCATTGGTTGTGGGATCGATTAGCTCTGTCGATAACTTGCTGCTAATATCGTTTGGCATGCAAGTAGTCCTGTGTTTTAGCCTCAACAAGTTGACACCTCATTTTCGGTATGCCTGGTGCTGCTCCTGGCATGCACTCTTCCTTGAACCATTACAAACTTTTTGAAGTTATAGTTAAAACCAAAATACAATATTTGGGTGGTATTATAATAACTAACTGTTGGAGAATCGCAAAAGTAAAAGCAAACTTACAAAAACAATTATTTATTTTAAACCTTTCAGCTTGGTTTATTGATGTAGAATTGCTCACTGAAATATATGGTATGAACAAAAGTGAATCAGTGTGGTAACTTTGATGAAAGAGTAAATATCAATTTTCAATATTTCTCAGGATAAATTACTTTTTGCCTTTAAGAAAGAAAAAATTATTGATGCAGTAAATTATTTTCTATTGTTTCAGAAACTATTTTTTAAATTCTATTCTGTACTAGTAAAGAACAAATGATGAAAGTGTGTGGACAATATTTCATCATTACAACTGACAAATTACTGTAACGACACAAATATCTACATTCCCTGACCAATTTCTTGTAGGTGATCTGCAAACAATGTCCATCACAAATACAACAGAAATATTAACTTGGCTATACATTTATCAACAACTGACAATTTAATTACACATGATGAGTTTCCACGGTCGATCTCCCACTCAACCACCATAATTTAGAAAGAAGGGGTATGACTTTAAATTGTGCAAATACCATTTACCGCACTTTCCTGAAGGGAAACTCCATGGGAATGCACCCCAAATTATCCAGAATCAGTAAGTTCTAGTTGAAAAAGTGCTGTTGTTTCAGTGAAGAATTGTGGCCGGTGACATCAAGATTGAATGAATAATCTTTTCACCTTGCACCAGATTCAGCTCTTTCTCAGATTTTCAAATATGAAACAATCAAATAGGTGTTAGTGATAGATATAGTTTAGCCTATAGTGTTATTGTGCATGAGTAGATCTTATTGTGTGTAAATAAAGTAGTATTGACTTTGAACCAACTAACTGGTGTATTGGCTCTTTGATCGGTATTCGGGTAGAACCTTGTGGTGGTACCGAGAGATACCTGGCGACTCTGAAAGTATACTCATAAGTAGGATTAAGAAAGGCGACTTTATTAACCGCCATATTTCTAACAAGTAAACAGAGCAACAGCAGTACAAATAAACTCTGCACATTAAGTTGCAATTTAAAAGCCTATTTCTTGGGGAACACTTGTCTTTTGATGGCTGCTTTAAAAGTGTCATAGGTGATGCAGATCAGTGTAACTTGGTGCAATGTCTTGTTACATTCAACAGATAAAATGAAGTTCAGCTTGCCATGGCCCACAGAGTCATACATTTTCCTAAAAGTGGAGTACATCAACAGGAAAGGATACCACACTTAAAGAGTCTTGATTCCAAATATTTAATGCCTCAATGATGGGCTCCTGTTGCCATATTGACTTTTTAACCCCCAAATAATCTACCATCATTTATGGACAAGAAGGGATTCCATTCCAGCAGCTTCCAGGTTGTATATCACCATCAAAATTCTTAACATATAGCTACACTAGATTCGCTGAAAGCTACGATGTTACATTTACTTTATTTTCCAGTTTCATCCCTATTTCATACTTGTCCCAACAAACCCAATTTGTTTGCTACAGAGTTACTCTCTGATGCCCTGACTGATGGAACATTTGTGGAATTCCAGAACTGCATCTTATATAAAACATAAGGCCGAAGATACTACCAGAAGCCAAACAATTCATACTCCTCAAAAACATACTCGGCAGTTTTATCTACTGTAAGAGATAATTAGAATGCTTACACCACCATTTTGGTACATTGTGGGCACCGCACGTATTTTGATAAGCTCTGTAAATGGGAGATTTAAACATTCGGTGGTGGCGCATGGAATGTCACTTTTTATGATCGAGGTTAAAAAAAAGACTCATCTAAGCACACTTACGCCTCTTCTTTATAAATGGGATACATTACACATTTGCTCTCTTTGGAAGGCAGTTCATTAGACCACAAGAACTAGGAGCAGGAGTAGCAATTCAGCCTCTCTAGCCTGGTCCACCAATCAATACAGTCATGGCTAATCTCTTCTTGGCCTCAACTCCACTTCCCTGCCCATTCTCCATAACCCCAACCTATTACTAATTAAAAATCTATCTCTTCCTTTGAACGGCATCCATCACACTCTGGAATTAATCTCGGTAATAAATCTGCAACCCCTTATCCTAAAAATCAGCAGATCAGCAGCTATGTGTCACAGAAAGATGCAAAGTCATATGCTATAAAGTTTGGGAAATATCCTGCGATACTATTAATATTTCATGCAAGACATTATGAAATTACTCTCTTTCTGCAATAGATTTAATCAACTAGATGCAAATTTCCCTTCTAATTTTCTGTGTATGGATTTGACTTATGACAGGTTCACACTTTGACCAAAAGCAAATAATTATTCCTTTTCAGTTGGAATGCCTACTTACTGCAATATTGGAAAATCTTATATTATTCTCCATCATTCCTGTAATGGATCTTCTACCTGACAGCAATGCTTTGGTGGAGTAAAATGACAACATCATCTAGTTCACATTTTTTGGATCTGTGAATATTCACTTAATAAGAATTTTAACTCTTGCATTCTTGCTTTCAACATTCTTATTCCCAAGTATCACGTATGCAAATTGAACTTACTGAAGAAAAGAATGTTCCAGTATCTTCACAAAAGCCAAATTAAATAATCAAGATAACCATGGTAGCAGAATGTTCTGACATAATCAACATTTAAATAGTACCCAAAAATCACACTCAACAATACAATGGGCTGAACTTTAGTTTCTGAAGGAATATCATACGTATAGTGGTAGGGAACCAACAGCGTGTTCTCCAGAACAACCTTGTCATTTCAAAGAGGTTAATGATCCCACTCCAGACACTTGCATACAAAGTCTAGGCTGAGACTCCAGCCAATGAGAGAATGCTGCACCTTTAGATGGGTGGTCTCCTGGATGTGTTATTAAACCATGGCCTCTTTTCACTCTAAAATACATATTAAGGACCCCATGGAACTATTCATTAGAAATGCAGGGAATAGCACCCTGGTGTCTGAACAACGTTAATCCTTCAACCAATATCATTGCTAGAATGATCAGATAATGGGTACGTTGTCATGCACCATTTGTTGGCACGTGTTTTATATTACAACAGTGACTGTACCCAAAACAGAAATGCAAGCAATTCTTTCTTGTTTTGTACCACTGGCTGATGTAATGTCACATATTACACAATGACATCATTAGAGCATTTTTCAGGCTTTTGTGGGGTTTACCATTGTACACTGTTTGAGCAGCATCTTGTAAACTAAATTCCTTGCACTGTGCTGTACAAACTCGGCGTGTGCCATCTCTGATTCCGTCTTTGCAGCTACAACAAAGAACATAACATGTCTAAGGAGACGAACGCCTTAAAGAAAAGAGGCTAGGCGTAGAATCACTGAATTTCTACAGTGCAGGAGGTCATTCGGCCCATCAAGTCTGCACCGGAGCACCCAGAGAAACCAATTCAGACACCGGGTCAATGTGCAAACACCATACAGTCACCCAGGTCAGAATTGAACTCAGGTCTCTAGTGCTGTGAGACAACAGTGCTAACCACTGTGACACGCATTGTCTTGAATTTTCTAAATAGCTCATTGGAGAAAAGGTAGCTAAGACGAGACTTTATAGAGGTATTCAAGGTCCTGTGGGGTATGGACGGGTGAACAGTGAGAAACTGTCCCCCTCAAGTCAGCATCATGAACTAGAGGACACAGACCCAAAGTAATGGGCAAAAGGAGTAGAAGTGATGCAAGGAAACAATTTTTTACCCAGAGGCTGGTTGGAATCTGTAACAAACGTCCTGAAAAGGGTGGTGAAGATAGATTCGATTGTGGTTTCCAAAAGGAAATTAGATTTCTATCTGAAAATTAGATTGCAATGTGCAAGGTTACGGGGATAAAACAGGGAAGCAAGACGAAGCAGAAGACTCTTTCAGAGTCAGCGCAGGCTCGATGGGCCAAATGGCTTCCTTCTGCAGTGTAAAGATTCTGTGATTCTACAGTGTTATTCTTTACCCTCACTGTGTGGGGTTCCTGCTCCATGAGGCCAGATAGCACAGTGGCCCATGGTCCAATCCTTCTCTTATGTCATCTGAGCATAGATGTACCCATCAAATATATTTACTCTTCATGTTAGCTCTCATGATCTATTTCTGTTTGGACATTAAATACCTAGAAAATAATTACCTATCAACTGTGCACATTCAACTTGTCCCCATCTTTCTGGCAGAAGAAAATCCTACCGTGTGAGGGAGATGCAGGCCACAGGAGGGCAACTGACATTTATATATTGACAACACATGAGTGAGTAGCCCTGTCGCTGCTGAGGAAACAATTGGTCCTTGCAGTTGTCAATAGAGAAACAGGATACAACTCTCAGATGGTTTTTGATTATTACCATGGCAGGAGAATAGCACCTGCATTCATTGGTTCAATCTAGAAGTACACAGACCAGTCTTGATGTGGAGATTGGAAGAGCAAACTAAGGTAAATAAACACTTACACACATATTTCTGTCCAACTTGTGAGGTCTGATTTTGGCACTCCCCCTTTCTCGTTTCTTACCTTATTCTGAAGTAGCAGCTCCTCACTATATGTGCATCCTACCACATCCTTAAACATGCTATTATTCACATTTTCACTTAACACATGGCAGTGAACAGAGGTTTAGGAGAGGTCAGCCCTTGGGTCAGGAACCTGCAGATTCAGGACACAGGGGTCCCACTCATCCAGAAGAATGTTAACCAACATTCACATATATGTGAAGGGACATAATAGGAACTTTCAGGTTACGGAACAGCTGGTTCAGAGAAAAATGAAGCCTCTGAAACAATAGCAGGAAAACACTGAATCTCTATGAGGTACAGTATAGGAAGTGGCAGCTCCGGCACGTACATTAATTTGCCCAATTTGGAAGCCTCTAGACCAGATTTAACAAGGAGGTAGGAGGAACACATTAAGCAAATGAAAAAAAATTACCTGCAGGCTTAATTTGTGGCCTCGACAAGGACTATTGGTTGCGTCAGTGTAAAACCTGCTTCAACAGAACAACTCACTACTCTTGAAAAAAAACCCACAAGTGTGTAAAATGGACACAGGAATGTGATTTTATTATTGATGCCTAAATGCTCTCTCCGTATGCTCTTTCAGCAATGTCAACCAAGATTATATGCTCAAGTACCAAAAAAAGACTGAACATGAATACAGGGAATTACTTCAGGTCCACTCCTGCTTCACTACATTCACATTGGAAATTATCCACAAAACCGATACCAAAAAAAACCCCATCAAAAGTAACATGCTTTCTCATTCATGGAAATTAATAGGGGAAATTCTGGCCAGTAGAGCAATGAGCTATGATGTGAATCATAGATTCGTAGTACAGTTAACTTTGTAAGGCACGACCTCCGGAGACAGCATGTGGCGATGCTGCAGGAGACTCACTTGAAGTTGAAGGATCAGGTGAGGCTTAGGAAGTTGCATGCTGGGTGGCTCCTACTTTAGATCCTCATTGTCTTCAGGTGATGTCCCAGAGGACTGGAAAATAGCCAATGTTGTTCCTTTGTTTAAGAAGGGTAGCAAAGATAATGCAGGGAACTACAGGCCAGTGAGCCTTACGTCAGTGGTAGGGAAATTATTGGAGAGAATTCTTCGAGACAGGATCTACTCCCATTTGGAAGCAAATGGACGTATTAGCGAGTGGCAGCATGGTTTTGGTGAAGGGGAGGTCGTGTCTCATTAACTTGATAGAGTTTTTCGAAGAGGTCACAAAGATGATTGATGCAGGTAGGGCAGTGGATGTTGTCTATATCCACTGTAAGGCCTTTGACAAGGTCCCTCATGGTAGACTGGTATAAAAGGTGAAGTCACACGGGATCAGGGGTGAGCTGGCAAGGTGGATACAGAACTAGCTAGGTCATAGAAGGCAGAGAGCAGCAATGGAAGGGTGCTTTTCTAATTGGAGGGCTGTGACTAGTGGTGTTCCGCAGGGATCATGCTGGGACCTATATAAATGATTTGGAGGAAAATGTAACTGGTCTGATTAGTAAGTTTGCAGACGACACAAAGGTTGGTGGAATTGCGGATAGCGATGAGGACTGTCAGAGGATACAGCAGGATTTAGATCGTTTGGAGACTTGGGCGGAGAGATGGCAGATGGAGTTTAATCCAGTCAAATGTGAGGTAATGCATTTTGGAAGGTTTAATGCAGGTAGGGAATGTACAGTGAATGGTAGAAACCTCAAGAGTATAGAAAGTCAGAGAGATCTAGGTGTACAGGACAACAGGTCACTGAAAGGGGCAACACAGGTGGAGAAGGTAATCAAGAAGGCATACGGCATTTTTGCCTTCATTGGCCAGAGCATTGAGTATAAGAATTGCCCAGTCATGTTGCAGCTGTATAGAACCTTAGTTAGGCCACACTTGAGTATAGTGTTCAATTCTGGTCGCCACACTACCAGAAGGACGTAGAGGCTTTAGAGAGGGTGCAGAAGAGATTTACCAGGATGTTGCCTGGTATGGAGGGCATTTGCTATGAGGAGCGGTTGAATAAACTCGGTTTGTTCTCACTGGAACAACGGAGGTTGAGGGGCGACCTGATAGAGGTCTACAAAATTATGAGGGGCATAGAGAGAGTGGATAGTCAGAGGTTTTTTCCCAGGGTAGAGGGGTCAATTACTATGGGGCCAACGGAGTACTTTGCCAAGATGTTGGCTGAACTGATGGGGGATGGAGAGGAACCCTCTCGGTATGAACTGGACTGAGCCCTTCGGCTGAGGCGGAAGCCAAAGTTAAATAAGCCGCCAAGGGCAGTGATCATCTGCTTCCACAGGTACCACATGAAGGAGAAGGTTTTGAACTGGGCAAAGCAGAAGCGGGAGGTGCAGTGGGCTGGTTCTCGTATTTACGAGGACTTGACGGTGGAGGCAAATAGGCGAGCAGCTTTCGGCCGAGTGAAGACTGCATTATACAACAGCGGGGTGTGATTTGGAGTGGTGTATCCAGCGAAGCGGAGGGTGACCGACAACGCCAGAGATTTCAAATTCGAGCCATTCGTGAAGGTAGAAGACTTGGGACAGAAGTGAAGAATGGAACTGAAGATGGGTTGTGGACTGTGAATGGGGAGTTGGGAGAGGGCGCAAATGGGTGGGGCGAGAGGAAGAGATCGATACTGGGCGAGGGTTTTTCAAGAGGAAGTGCAGGGGGGAGGGGGAAGGGGGGTTTGATGTTAACAATGGATAGGGGCAGGTCAGGCTCACGGGGCAGGGTCCGGATTTATGATGATGTTGGATAAGAAGGGAGGGCGGGGGGTGAGATAGTTAGGATAGTTACGTGGAACGTGAGGTGGTTGCGAGGCCCAGTCAAGAGATCAAGGGTGCTGGTACACCTGAAAGGTTTGAAAGCCGATGTAGCGATGCTGCAGGAGACTCACTTGAAGGTGAAGGATCAGGTGAGGCTTGGGAAGGGATGGGTTAGCCAGGTGTTTCATTCGGGATTTGACGGCTCGAGGAGTAGCGGTACTGGTTAGCAAAAGAGTATGGTTCCAGGTGGAGAAAGTAGTTGCAGACCAGGGAGGCAGGTATGTGACAGCGGCATTGGAGGGGTCGCTGATGGTGCTGGTAAGTGTATATGGTCCCAACTGGGATGATGTAGGATTTGTAAAGAAGGTGTGTGGGGCCATCCCCAACTTGGATTCATATGAATTGATAGTGGGTGGAGATTGGAATTTGGTGCAGGAGCCGAAATTGAACATGTCACGTCTGCGCTTGCTTGTCCCATCAGGGAGGGGTAAAGGTGTTGGCTGGACTAATGGAGGAAATGGGAGGGGTGGACTCTTGGAAGTTTCTGCATCCGGGGGAGCGGGAGTACACTTTTTTCTCCTCGGTCCATAAGGTTTATTTGCGGATTGACTTTTTTGTGGTGGCGAAGGCGCTGTTGGCTGTGGTCAAGGGGTTGGAATATTCGGCAATTGCGATATCAAATCATGCGCCGCATTGGGTGGATATGGTGCTGGAGAGGGGGGCAGTGCAGAGGCTGGGCCGGAGATTAGAAATAGAGCTATTGGGGGACTGAGGGTTCTGTGATAAGATTGGTAAAGTAGTCGAGGAATACATGGGGTTTAATTGTATCGGGGAGGTTTCGCAGGCAGTCGTTTGGGAAGCTCCAAAGGTGGTGGTTAGGGGGGAGGTGATCTCGTTTATGTCAAAGGTGGATAAGGAGGAGAGGGTGGAGCGTCAAAGGGTAATAGGTGAGATGTTAGAAGTAGACAGGAGTTATGCAGAAGACGGGGTTCCAGAGAAATTGGAAAAGACTAAGAAGTTACAGACAGGTTTTGACTGGCTGTGTACAAGGGTGGCAGTGCGCCAATGAGATGGGCAAGGGGAGCGGTTTACAAATATGGAGATAAGGCAGGGCGCATATTGGCAGGCCAGCTTCGGAGCGAGACAGCAGCGAGGGAAATTGATCAGATGCGGGATAGGGCAGGGAAGTTGTTGGTGGCTCCAGATCAGATTAATAGGGTGTTTGAGGAGATTGTATAGGTCGGAGCCACCTGGGGAGGATCAGGAGAGGCAGGAATTCCTGGATGGTTTGGTTTACCAGAGGTTGGGGGAAGGGGACAGGGCCATATTGGAGGGGGCGATAGCGGAGCAGGAGATAAAAGATGCGATTGGGAAGATGCAGTTGGGGAAGGTAGCAGGACCGGATGGATTTCCCATGGAGTATTGTAATAAATTTAAAGATAAGTTGGTGCCGCTGATGGTGGGGATATTTGAGGAGGCGATAGGGAAGGCGATAGGTGTTGCCACAAACTTTGGGGCAGGCATCGATCTCCCTGTTGCTCAAGAAGGATAAGGATCCGACAGAATGTGGGTGGTATAGCCCATAGCACTTTTGAATGTGGATGCAAAGGTGTTGGCGAAGGTATTGGCGGGTAGGTTGGAGGAGTGCCTCCCGAAAGTGATAGGGGAGGATCAGACAGAGTGTTTGAATGGGAGGCAGCTCTTCTCGAACATTAGGAGCGTATTGAATGTGGTTATGGCGGTGGTGGTGGGGAGGGAGACAGAGCTGGTTGTGGCATAGGACACTGAGATGGCGTTTGACGGAGTAAGGGGGGGGGGGGTTATTTGATGGCGGTTCTGGAGCGGTTTGGGCTTGGGCCACGATTTGTAGATTGGGTAAGATTGCTGGATAGGGAGCCGAGGGCGAGTGTCCACACGAATAACATGAATTCGGGATATTTTGCTCTGCACCGTGGGACCAGGCAGGGATGTCCTATGTCCCCCCTGTTGTTCATGCTTGCAATTGAGCCTTTGGCCATCGTGTTGAGGAGTTCGGAGGTGCGGAGAGAGATAGTGCGGGGGGAGGGGGAAGTGCGCAAGGTCTTTTTGTTTGTGGATGACTTGCTGTTGTATATATCAGAACCGAGTGTGTCGATGGGTGGTATATTGGAACTGCTTCGAATCTTTGGGTCTTTTTTGGGGTATATGCTAAATTTAGATAAAAGTGAATTTTTTTGTTGCCTCAGCCAGGGGTGGGGGCGCTACCATTCCTTAGGGCAGGGACTCACTTTAGATATCTGGGGGCGCAAGTGGCACAGGATTTTGGGGAGCTCCATAGGTATAATGATACAAATTTGGTGGGAAGGGTGAAAGTAGATCTTGCAAAGTGTGATGGTCTTCCTCTATCGCTGGCAGGTTGGGTACAGGCAATTAAAATGAATGCGTTGCCGCGAGTTTTGTTTATTTTTCAGTACCTGCCGATCTTTCAAACAAAGGCATTTTTCAAGGAGGTTGAAAAGATGATTACCTTGTTTATATGGGGGGGGGGGAGGTGGCCAGGATTGGGAAGGTGCTGTTGCAGAGAGGACAGCAGTCAGGGGGTTGGGTCTCAGGAATCTACTGTATTATTACTGGGCAGCGAATGCTGAGGAGCTGGGTTACCGTGGGGGACACTGACTCCCAGTGGGTTAGAATGGAGGAGAGTCTGTGCAAGGGATTGGGGTTGAAGGCGTTGGCAACAGCTCCGCTCCTGTTAGCCCCGGGTAAATACTCGGGGAGTCCGGTGGCAGTAGCGACGTTGAAAATCTGGAGGCAGATGCACTAGCACTTATGGCTGAGGGTGTGGTCAAGAGAAATGCCAATTCAGGGGAAATCATAGATTTGAGCCAGAGAACTGGAATGGGAGTTTTTGAAGAAGGGAGTCAAGGCATTAAAGGATTAATTTCTGGGGGGTGCGGGGGGGGGGGACGGTTTGCAGGACTAGAGGAGCTGGGGGAAAAATATAGGTTGGGGGTAAGAAAAATGTTTAGGTATATGCAGGTCCGAGATTTCGCTAGGAAGGAGGTATAGAGCTTTCTAGTGGTGGCGGCCCCCAAACTGTTGGAAGAGGTACTGACGACAGGGGGAATGGAGAAGGTGGTGGTGTCGGTGATTTATGGAGTGATTCTGGAGGAGGATAAGTTATCGCTGAAGGGGATTAAGGCAAAGTGGGAGGAAGCGTTGGGGGACAGTACGGAAGAGCGGTTGTGGTGTGAGGTGCTCCGGAGGGTGAATGCTTCAACTTTGTGTGTGAGGTTGGGGCTGATACAGCTAAAGGTGGTGCATAAGGTGCACCTCACAAAGGCGAGAATGAGCCTACTCTTTGAGGGGGAAGAGGATGTTTGTGAGTGTTGTGGGGTGGGGAGGGGGGGGGGGGGGGGGCGCAAATCACATTCATATAGTTTGGTCCTGTCCAAAGCTGGAGGAAGGTCTTCAGGGTAATCTCGAAGGTGGTACATATGAAACCGGGTCCTCTAGAAGCCATATTCGGGGTATCGGATCAGCCGCGGTTGGAAGTGGGTGCGGAGGCAGATGTCTTAGTCTTTGCCTTGTTGATCACCTGAAGGCGGCTCCTGTTGGGGTGGAGGTCAGCTTCTCCACCCACTGCCCTGGCGTGGTGGGAGGATCTGTTGGAGTTTTTAATACTTGAGAAAGTGAAGTTTGGGTTGAGGGAAGGATGGAAGGGATCTACAATTCATGGGCTTTGTTTATTACGTATTTCCAGGAGTTGGATGACATTGAACATTAGCAGCAGCGTTGGGGAGACGGGTGGGGTTGGACTGTGTATGCTGTTGGTGACTATGTATGGGGTGACGGTGGATTCCGGATTCCTTTTCTTTGATGTTTGTATTTAAAATGTTGAGGGTTGTTTGGGGGTTGGTGGGAGGAACGTATTGTTGACTAGGGGATTGACATTGTATTTGTTACCATTGCTCATTTGTTGGTGGGTGTAAATTTGGATGAAAATGACAAAAAGGAGGAGAATAAAAAAATTTTTTTAAAAAACTTTGTAAGGCACAATTTTAGTTTGCTAAAGGAGGCAGTATTACAAGACAATTACATATGTACCAGTTGAAAAGGAATAATTATAGCTGAAAATGAAAGGCATGACTTTGGGTGGTGCTTTTCACTCATTTACTTGGAACTAAAGATGATGATTAGCACCAGTGTCATTAGAAGTTTGCCTGCGCATCTCAGTATTCCATTTGAATCTAATTTAAAGTAATAGCATTGGCAGATACACAACCTAACTTTCCCTATTTCATATCACTATTTGTTCATAAGTCCTTTTTTCCTGTGTCAAGTTTAAATATAGCAGTAGAGATAGGTTCAAATATGCAGCCCTTTACATGCTAGATTGTGTCAGTCAATATGGCTCATTAACTGTGTGAAAATCCGTGAAACAAGAGTACAATGGGTTACAATCATTTAACTTTTCCAACCAGGTATAAAATTGGGGTTATGGTTTACCCCCTTGGCCCATCCCAGTTATAGAACCAGCCCAATTTTCATTTCCATTGAAATAATCAGGCAGTTCCCAAAAATGAACATTAGATTTGCGACCCCAACTTTACACCTGAGCCACAGCTAAAATTCTTATCCCAATGTCTCAAAACAAAAAGAACTCAAGTTGAGTTGTGCAATTCTAAGCATTTTGAACAATAAATTTCAAATATTAAAAAAAGAAATTGAAGTGTCTAACAGCCTAATAAAAGTAATTTGTTTCAGAAACTGCATTGAAATGATCATTATTTTATCTTACTTCAACTGTAGAAGTCACCCATCCAGTGTGGATGCAACATAACAAGCTATGCTACTGGGCATGTCCATGTAATGGAACCCATACACTGTTGACTCTATTTTAGTTCAAATTATGTGAATTCAAGCTTCTTATGCCCAAGAATCCAAGCCTTTTCTCTGCCATAAGCAGGTCTGACCCTGCTCAATTTCAATCACAATTACTTCTGTCCAACAGATCATACAGTACAATGGAAAAACAAACATGAAGCATATTCTGAAAATAAGATTGCTGGTTGAGTATTTATCAAGTTTAATTGTTCATACATACAAAACAATCCATATTATTCCACATAATAAAGCATTTTGTTCAATAGGAATAAAAATGAGAGGCTGGAATTTATACTTGACAATCTCATTTGAATACCTTTGTATTTAATTCCTTCGGCATCTATTATGTTAAAATTGTAGACAAAAAAATTTGATATGTTGTATTCTGCACTTATATGATAATATTGGACATCATTTCCAAATCCATCTTAGTTTACTAAAGAATTCCAGTGTACACAATAAAAATAATATGGACTGTACCTTTGGGAGCTGGGGATGCCCAGGCAAGGATTCGTTTCACAAAACAGCAATTCAGCAGTGCTACTTTGGAGAGGCCATGCTTCTTTCGAAACTCATGCATTTCTTCTCTCCATTTCTGGGATCTTTTCTCAGAAGTGGCCATGGACATCTTGCACCACTTGATACCTTTAGTACAGGAAATTTGCTTCAGATGGACCAAACCACAATCCTGTCTGCTAAACTCACCAAGGACAATGGAACAATTTAGAAAAAAGATTTCAATTTTTAAGTAATTCAATGACTTAAATTTCCACTATATTTCTGGCATTGGTACATAGAGGAAATTATAAAACATGAATTATTCAAGATATTAGGAATCTCAAACTACATTCTGTTGTGAAGTGCTAGGAATATTATTGGAGGAATACCTCTTGATACATTTTAATTCACAAAGGTTCTGGAATTATATTCAATTTTTCTAACAAGAATTTCTCTGCCCAATATTTTAACCAGAGGCATTCTCAGTTGTGACTGCGCTAAATTAGCAGAGAGGCTTTACATAGACATAGAACATACAGTGCAGAAGGAGGCCATTCAGCCCATCGAGTCTGCACCGACCCACTTAAGCCCTCACTTCCACCCTATCCCCGTAACCCCTCTTAACCTTTTTTGGTCACTGAGGGCAATTTATCATGGCCAATCCACATAATCCGCACGTCTTTGGACTGTGGGAGGAAACCGGAGCACCAGGAGGAAACCCACACAGACACGGGGAGAACATGCAGACTCCGCACAGACAGTCACCCAGCAGGGAATCGAACCTGGGATCCTGGCGCTGTCAAGCCACAGTGCTAATCACTTGAGCTACCGTGCTGCCCATAGACAAACAAATTCATGTGTTAATTGTCCCACTAGGTAATTTCAGAAACAAATTGCTTTTAGTAGTCACATTTCTGCAGGGAAAAGCCAATGAAAGTAGTTTTTATTATTGGTATCAGCATTATTAGCCAAGTGAAGACTAGTTTGACATTCTGTGGTGAAATAGATTCTTTCACAATTATATTATTTATTTCTTTAAACTAACAAATTTCACTGGACTGTAACATTTACAATTTCAACACTGCAATTACTAACATTATTGATTATAGCTTTACTTTCCATTGATAGTTTTGCTACAAAAGTATCTTAATTTTGAGAATACAAAATCATCTACTTGATCACTATTGCTCAATATCTTAGTAATTCAAAGGGCCAAAATGGAAGATGAAGAAAAAGTGACTCAACTTAAATGACATGGATGAAATTTAGAATTAGAACCAAGTAGATCAGGAAGGAAAGATTAAAAAATTCAATTTAAAATGTGTGTTTACAATGGGACACTGTATAGATACTCGAGGAAGTTTAAACTATTTCTAATTTCCTTAAAATATTACATTTCTTTTTTTTAAAATAAATTTAGAGTACCCAATTATTTTTTCCAATTAAGGGGCAATTTAGCGTGGCCAATCCACCTAGCTTGCACATCTTTTGGGTTGTGGGGGTGAAACCCACGCAGACACGGGGAGAATGTGCAAATGCCTCACGGACAGTGACCCAGAGCCGGGATTCGAACCCGGGTCCTTAGTGCCGTAGGCAGCAATGCTAACCACTGTGCCACCGTGCTGCCCCAAATATTACATTTCTACTTGATCAAAGGATTTCAGTAGTTAATTTCCTCGCTTTAATTTTATAACTTTTTTTTTCTTGGAGTGAAAACTTTTGTTAGCTGCTTGATGAGGAATTGCATGTCCAAAATAATTACGTAAAGTGCTCATATATTGCTGGATATTTTCTGGTGAATTTATCAGCTCAATCCTACAGTTAAGTCTGCCAAGGCAAGTACTGGCAGGACAGTGATGTGATTTCTACCTTGAATGGCATTGGTAAGTTTAACTGAGAATTACTACATCAAGGAGTTAACTTAAGTGCAAAAGTACTAAATTAGTGAGTCAACTATTCTAGAACAGATAGAGGTGGCACAACTTTTGATTACAAAAGGGTAATGTTCACTTAAAGGAGCCATTTTTAGGACAGAGCAAAAACAAGGTGATATGGTACTGCACAAAAGTGATCAGAATAATACATTGTGCTCCAACATTAGATGATTTTGTACACACAGCAACATTCTTTTTTCTTATTAATCCTATCAAATGATTCAATGTGTCATGGGTTATGTATCTATTTTTCAGAGGTGGCAACAAGTTAAAATGATACTGTCTATGCTGAATTAAAATTTAGAGTTGTGTCAGCAGCCCAGGCAAGTCAAGCAAGGTAAAATATGTGCTGGTGACTTCATGTAAATTTCAGCCATTATTTGAAGAAACATTGAGAATGGCCCAATATGGGGCAGTACGGTGGCATAGCGGTTAGCATTGCTCCCTCACGGCGCTAAGTCCCAGGTTCGATCCCGGCTCTGGGTCACTGTCCGTGTGGAGTCTGCACATTCTCCCCATGTTTGCGTGGGTTTCACCCCCACAACCCAAAGATGTGCAGGCTAGGTGGATTGACCACACTAAATTGCCCCTTAATTGGAAAAGAATAATTGGATACTCTAAATTTATAGAAAAAAAGAGAATGGCACAATATGGTCCAATATGCACAAACTATCTAATAAATAAGAAAGGCAAATGAAATCAGACAAACTCATTTCTGTGATTCATTATCCAATTCAAGACATCTCTAGTTTCCTGTGCACAACCTCATATATTTCATAGAATATTTCTATGTTTGCAGGAGATTGTGCATCAAGTTGATCTAGTGAAACTCTGGTAAATGAGGGTTGATGTGCTGTAAGATAGCACGACACTAACAGCATTTCAGTCTGAGTTATATAGTCCTGTTACATAATCAGGGAAATTATTATTAAGCTACAGCTCCCCCAAAACGTGGAGACAGAAATGAATGATTTAACCATCACCTTGATGAAAAGATATAAAGTATATTGTCAAAAAAATAAATATCTATTTTGTGAAAAAGTATAATAATGGGACCAAGTACAGGACATGTATTGTTGCATATTGGTTGTAATTTTGAGCAACAATTAAGTTGTGCTTGCCTGACAAAATTCTACAAATACATAAAGGTAAAATTGTAGTAAAATCAAAGCTCTCTGAATATTTACCACAAAAGCAAATTAAACATATATCCAATATTGAAAGTTGAGATTAGCTGTTACTGTTCTTGCAATTTTTAAATACAACTACATTCCTTGTATGCATGTGTCTGCAATTACTCACGCTATTTGTTTACATGGTAGAAATGCAAGACGAAAATAATGATTTTTAACATTAAAAAAAACAAAATAACAAAGATGCTTTAATACACATTTTGCAGAGCAAAGTCAATACTGTATCCAACAGCTTTCTTGTACAATCAATTATTTTAGTCTATTATTCTATCCCTAATTCAATTGTGTGCCAGCAATTAGCCTTATATGGAATCACAAACATAACACAACTTCAATAATACCAAATGATTCATATGGTACTGTATAATCAGGCTCAAATTTAAAACATTTAAAAATATAATTGTAATAACTTTAATTGCTACTATCAAAATTAACATTTCTCTTACCTTAATCTTGTGTCAGTAAAGATGGTCTATAAATTAATCTTCTTGCGACTGCAGCAATTATCCTGCCTACTCAAGCTTTCTTAGCGTTACAGAAAGGGGCTCACCCCTGTGGTTGTTATTGAAAAACCAGGCTACCAAAGCAATAGAGAGAATCACATATTATTTGAGCTTTACAGTGGTTCCACTTAGTAGATGAGAACATTAGAAGCCAGTTACAGCTTGTTGTACAAAATTGGGATAATTCCAATACTGTACGTTTCAGCTTACTCAGGCAACCAAATGAATCTCTCTGTGATCCCATTTATCATAATAACTGCTACTACACAGCAACTGACAACCCTTTAGCAGCCAGCCAATTACAAATAGGGGCCAACTGCTGAGTTCCAAGTGGGCGTGGGGGGGTAAAGCAGGGAGATGTTAAGAGTCTTCAATATTGCACATATATTTTATTCCTGTCAGCTTTGAATGAATTTATCTCCCAAACTTGATATTGCAGCTAATGATACAGAACAAGGCAGTTGTCTCATTCCTAAGAACAACAGCTGCTTGAAAAAAATTATTAAACTCAAAATTCATTGTCTGTGGATTTAGTCCGCTGAAACGTGGCAATGTTAACTGAAAAAACAAAGTGAATAAATACAAGACATCTCTGTCCTTGGGAAAAGTCACCAATACCTCAAGTATGTTAATTTTCAGCAGATTTGCCTCCTGCAGTATCAATCGTGTGCTGAAGGTGAATGAATAACTAAATTCTCACTGAAGGAATGGAACCATTTAATTTATCTCATGACTGTTTTTGAATCTAGCTTTCCAAAGGAAATGAAATCAGTGGACTTCTGTCAAACTGAATTAAAACCAGACAAGTTGGCATTTTAAAATTTATTTTTGTCTCAACCTGCCTGCTGCTCTGAGGCAAGACATTGACTATGTTTCCACCTCCACTCCAACTTCACTCAAGGTAGTCATCACAGTGCAGCCCAAAATCGTGCGACTGCCTGCCCAAAATTTCTAAATGTCTTTGATTCCTGAAAGTGAATGGAATCAGGTGTACAGCAGGTGGACAGACATCCCAACTTTCCATATACAAGGTGGAAAAATTTTTTTTAAATAAATTTAGAGTAGCCAATTATTTTTCTTTTCCAATTAAGGGATAATTTAGTGTGGCCAATCCACCTAACCAGCACACCTTTAGGTTGTGGGGGTGAGACCCACGCAGACATGGGGAGAATGTGCAAATTCCACACGGACAGTGACCCAGGGCTGGGATTCGAACCTGGGTCCTCAGCGCCGCAGTCCCAGTGCTAACCACTGCACCATATGTCACCCCCCCCAAGGTGGCAAACTGAGATCATAGGACATTAAGCATCTCGTGACTAAACCAACTGGCATTTCAAAATGGTGTTAAAACAATTCAATTTATTCCTTTGGTACAAAATCAGACTCCTCGGGCAGAATTCTCTGCTGGTAGCCAAAATCGTGGACGACGGCCTCGGGGCCCACTCCCAGCACCTAATTCACCCTCACCCGGGGGGCTAGGAGCGGGCCTCCGTCTTTCCCGGCCACGACCTCGTGCGCCGGAAATGACGTGCAAACGGCACATTTGTGAAGTCATCCACACATGCGCGGGTTGCCGGTTCCAACCTGCGAATGCGCGGATGACTTCATCGTGCAGACGGCGCGAACCGCGCATGAGCGGTGGCCGTCTTTCTCCTCAGCCGCCCGGCAAGACGTGGCAGCTTGATCTTGCCAGGCGGCGTAGGAGAAAGAGTGCGTCCGTGTTGGACGCAGGCCCAACGATCAGTGGGCACCGACCGTGGGCCTGTCCCCTCCCGAGCACAGTCGTGGTGCTCCCGTGCCAATCGGGCCCCTGGATGCCCCAAACGGGCATCTGGCGCCCATTTCACGAATGCAGCAACCAGGTGTGGTTGCTGCCGTGGTGAAACGGGCGTGAAGGGCCGGCCGCTCGGCCCATCGGTCTCGGAGAATCGCCGTTCGCCGTGAAAAACGCGAGCGACAATTTTTCCGAGCGGGGGGGGGGGAGGGGGGGGGGGAGCATGGGAGAATCGCTGGGGGCGCCAGGGGGACGCTAAAAATGTCGGGAGGCCCTCCCGCGATTCTCCCATGCCGCGTGGGGAGCGGAGAATTCCGCCCCTCCTCTTAATCCAAAATCACAAATCAAATTTATTTCTTAAAGCAAAAATCACTTTGGATTATCAGGAGATGACCACATTGCTCCATATTACAGACGCATTTGTGTAGCAATCAAACAAAATAAGGCAACAGTAGAGATTTTACTATTCCGAATGGTCCCTTAGAAGTACTGTACCCATAACATCAGAACAGGACATCAGGATGTTTGCTACTTTCGGCAACTACAGCGCATTGCAAATCTGAGCTCTGCATAGAGCTTGTGGTATTAATTTCCATGACATCTACTTTAACTTCATCAGCCCGAGAAATTGTGGAGTACCTGGAAGTGCACGATGAAAAAGGACTGAGTCAGCATGGCTTAATCAAAGGGAGGTCATGTCTGACAAATCTGTTAGAGTTCTTTGAGGAAGTAACAAGGAAATTAGAGAAAGGAGAACCAGTGGACGTGATTTATTTAGATTTACAGAAGGGTTTGACAAGGTGCCGCATAGGAGACTGTTAAATAAGTTAAGAGCTCATGGTGTTAAGGGTAAGATCCTGGCATGGATAGAGGATTGGCTGACTGGTAGAAGGCAGAGAGTGGGGTAAAAGGGGTCTTTTTCAGAATGGCAGACGGTGATTAGAGGTGTGCCTCAGGGTCGGTGCTGGGGCCACAACTTTTCACAATATATGTTAATCATCTGGAAGAAGGAACTGAAGGCACTGTTGCTAAGTTTGCAGATGATACAAAGATCTGTAGAGGGACAGGTGGTATTGAGGAAGCAGGCAGGCTGCAGAAAGACTTGGAGGTGGGCAAAGAAGTTGGAATACAATGTGGACTTGGGAAGGAAAAATGGAGGCACAGACTATTTTCTAAATGGGGAGACGCTTAGGAAATCAGAAGCACAAAGGGACTTGGGTGTCCTTGTTCATGATTCTCTTAAGCTTAACGTGCAGGTTCAGTCAGCAGTGAGGAAGGCAAATGCAATGTCAGCATTCATGTCGAGAGGGCTAGAATACAAGATATGGGAAGTACTTCTGAGGCTGATTAAGGCTCTGGTCAGACCCCATTTGGAGTATTGTGAGCAGTTTTGGACCCCGTAACCAAGGAAGGATGTGCTGGCCTTGAAAAGGGTCCAGAGGAGGTTCACAAGAATGATCGATGGAATGAAGAGCTTGTTGTAAGAGGAATGATTGAGGACTCGGAGTCTGTACTCATTGGAGTTTAGAAGGATGAGGGGAAATCTTAATGAAACTTTCATGATACTGCGAGGCCTTGATAGGTGGACGTGGAGAGGATGTTTCCACTTGTAGGAAAAACTAAAAACAGAGGGCACAATCTCAGACTAAAGGGACAATCCTTTAAAACAGAGATGAGGAGGAATTTCTTCAGCCAGAGGGTGGTGCATCTGTGGAACTCTTTTCTGCAGAAGGCTGTGAAGGCCAAATCACTGTGCCTTTAAGACAGAGATAGGTAGCTTCTTGATTAATAAGGGGATCAGGGGTTATGGGGAGAAGGCAGGAGAATGGGGATGAGAAAAAAATCAGCCATGATTGAATGGCGGAGCAGACTCGATGGGCCGAGTGGCCCAATTCTGCTTCTATGTCTTCTGGTCTATGGTCTTATGGCATAATGTACGCCAATTACTCTTGGGTTATCTGACAACCTTCTGCAAATTTACAAAGGAGAAAAGTGAGCCCCTCAAGGACAATCTACCTCCAAATGTTTTGAGAGTGGTTAAGAATGTTGACTTGCTCAGAGTCTTTACTCCTGAAGTTTATTCAAGTATTAGGAAATCCAGCAGACTCCAAAACATTTTTTCAACACCAGAATGATATCACACCGAGGTGAAGCTCCCCATGAAAAAAGCTGAATCGTTACAAGATTGCCTCACTGAGAGTGTGATAAATATCACACTGGCCATAGAATTCAGATTAAAATAAAGTCTTTGTAAGGATCAAAATGTAAAATGAATGCACAGTGTATCTAACCCAAGCAGATACATCTCTTAGAATCGCTGAGACACATTGAAAAAGAAAGACGGTTTCCTCTCACAGTCCAAAGATGTGCGGGTTAGGTGGATTGGCCATGCTAAATTGCCCGTAGTGTCCTAATAAAAGTAAGGTTAAGGGGGGGTTGTTGGGTTACGGGTATAGGGTGGATACGTGAGAGTGAGTCGGGTGATCATGGCTCGGCACAACATTGAGGGCCGAAGGGCCTGTTCTGTGCTGTACTGTTCTATGTTCTATGTCACCCACAGGATATTAGTCATTTCAGACAATCAAGGGGCCGAAGTAAAAGATCCTCGGTTTAAGAGAACATAAATCCCTCTTAATTACCTCACTGCAGTTGTAACTATCAACTGAATGAAGAAGGCTATAACAGAGATAACGAATAGAACTTATTAAGCAACCTTCTGTCCAACTATATAACATTTTGACGCATGAGATAGTGCCAATGGTTATAGCAACTTTCTGATGAACTACAGGGTAGACCATGGTATAGTGATATTGTTGCTGGACTAGTAATTAGAGACCCAGAGTAATGCTCCAGGGTCCTTGGTCCGAGTCCCACCATGGCAGATGGTGAAATTTGAATTCAATAAAAATCTGGAATTAAAAGCACAATGATGAACATGAAACCATTGCTGATTGTTGTAAAAACTGATCTGGTTCACCAATGTCCTTCAGGGAAGCAAATCTTCCGTCCTTACCCATTCTGGCCTACGTGTGACTCCAGACCCACACAGCGATGCAGTTGATTCTTCACTGCCCCCATCTGAAATGGTCCAGCAATCCACTCAGTTCAAAGGCAATTAGGCAATTAGGCAAACGCCCATATCCCAAGACCGAATAAAATAAATATTTAAAATCTTGACACACAAGAAATAAACAAAATATAGAGCCATTCGCATAGTAGCTTTCTGTCTGGCTATATATTTAAAATGTTTGAAACTCAAACTAATATTAAAAACATTAGTCACAGACTGTCGGTAAACCACAAAGTAGATTGTGTCACTCTAAGAAATAGCTCAATTACAGAGATAAGAAACAAATCGGGTATTCACAATAGAAAGAATGAAGGTATACCAATGGACAGATTCACAGAGTTAAACACTCACACCCTTCTGCAAAGAGAGGGCAGTTAAGATGTTCTTTTCCTAGCCAGTCTCGTCAAAACAAAGGCCGGTACCTCCCTGCTTGGAGCGGGAAGCCACGGGCCACCGATTTTTAAAGAGAAATGTGCGCTCTTGTTTCCGATGATGCGTCCAACCTTCCTATATCTTCGGCAGCCTGGGGCCTCCAGCGCCCCGGTCTGCGCAGGCTCCCACGCTCCTATGACATAGCGAGCTTGGGAACTCCCATTGAGGGCAGGCATTTTAACAACAGACTTAGGTAGAAAACAATAGGTAACCATATTAACATGTATTTGAAAGGTATGTAGACTTTTTAAAAATAGCTTTTTTTGCGCTTTCTTTTAAGTATTGTTGATTTTTTGAAAGTAATTTTTAATTTTTTTATGATTTAGGGTGATTCACAAGTGAACATAGGTTTGGTTATTTGTTTTAAATCTGTGAAACTACTTAAACCTGCACGATACTGTTATATAATTTTATGTGTGTGGTGAGATAACCACTGTAGTTATGTGTACTGCAGTAGGGGGATGTATGCCTGTACCTGTAATACAGTTTCCTCCGGTCAGCCCCTGCCGGCTAGCTCCGCCCACAGGGAGCTTATGTATAAATGTATGAGAGCTGCTCAGACCCTTAGTCTACTGTTGCAGATGGAGGGACAACATCGTACAGCAATAAAGCCTCTATTGTACTAGTCTCTCGGCTTTGAGTATAATTGTTAGCGCCACAATTTATTGCTGTACGATTTCCTAGTCACCATGGACATCAGAATCAAGCCTGATCGTCTGCAGCTGGATCCGCATTCGCCTCACGCCAGAAAAGATTTTGATCACTGGCTCGCAGTCTTCGAGGCCTACATCTCTTCAGCAGACCCTCCCCCGACGGAGGCTCAGAAAAAGCAACTCCTGTACTCCAGACTTAGCTCCAGCGTCTTTCCGCTCATTCGAGATGCGACCGACTACACCGCAGCTATGGAACTGCTCAAGGAGAACTATGCACCATCGGCGAACACCCTGTTTGCGAGGCATCAACTTTCTACTCGCGTCCAGCAGCCGGGTGAGTCGATTGAGGACTTCTGGAGGGCCCTTATACCTCTGGTACGAGACTGCGACTGCCGGGCCCTCACAGCCACGGAACATTCTGAGTTACTCATGCGCGATGCCTTCGTTACAGGCATTGCATCGGACCCCATCCGGCAACGACTGCTGGAAGGGGTCGCCCCCGACCTCGCGGCCGCAAAGGCCCTGGCGCTCTCCATGACGGCCGCCTCCCGTAGTGCGCACACTTACTCCGCTAGCCACTCGGCCCACCCGTCCTACCCCTCGTGGACCCTGCAAACGGCTCCCCAGGCCCATCCGTCCTACCCCTCGTGGACCCCGCAAACGGCCCCCCCAGCAGCCGCCCCCACGCACTATGCCTGCGCTGCCCGCCGCACCGTACCCCCTGGGGGTCCCCACTGTTACTTCTGCGGCCAACAGAAGCACCCTCGCCAACGCTGCCTGGCCCGCACAGCGACCTGCAAAGCTTGTGGAAAGAAAGGCCACTTTGCAGCGGTGTGTCAGTCCCGGACGGGCGGCGCGATCCACGCCTCAGCCTCTCCCTCAATGGGCCCCGCCGTCCGCTTCCCCCGACCCCACGTGCGATCAGTGGGCGCCGCCATCTTTTGCCGCCCCCGCCACGTGCGCCCCATGGACGCCGCCATCTTCATCCACCACAGCCATGTGCGTTCCATGGGCGCCGCCATTTTGTTCCGACCCCATAACGTGCGCTCCATGGATGCCGCCATTTTACCCACAGGTACTGCGGACGCCGCCATCTCGTCTCCAGGGGCCGCCATCACGGGACACGGGTCGCTACCGCTCCTCGTCGGACTCATCTGACTCAACCGCCGACCAACCACTGCTCGCCTCCTTTACGCTCGACCAGTCCCGTCCTCGCAACCTGGCACCCTCTTCCACATCGGTGCTGGTCAACGGCCATGTGACCTCCTGCCTCATCGACTCCGGGAGCACCGAGAGCTTCGTACAGCCGGACACGGTAAGGCGCTATTCCCTTGCGATCCATCCCGCCGACCGGCAGATCTCCCTTGCCTCCGGTTCCCACTCTGTCCCGATCCAGGGTTTCTGCCTAGTTAAACTCACTGTACAGGGTGTGGAATTCGACCGTTTCCGTCTGTACATTCTCCCCGACCTCTGCACTTCACTCCTACTAAGCCTGGATTTCCAGTGCAATCTCCAGAGCCTCACCCTCAAATTCGGTGGACCCCTACCTCCCCTCACCGTTTGCGGCCTCGCGACCCTCAAGGTCGAGCCCCCCTCCCTCTTTGCTAATCTGACTGTGGATTGCAAGCCCGGCGCCACCAGGAGCAGACGGTACAGCACCCAGGACAAGGCCTTCATCAGGTCCGAAGTCCAGCAGCTGCTTCGGGAGGGTATCATCGAGGCCAGCAACAGCCCTTGGAGAGCCCAGGTGGTAGTGGTTAAGACCGGGGAGAAGCACAGGATGGTCGTGGACTACAGCCAGACCATCAACCGGTACACGCAGCTCGACACGTACCCCCTCCCCCGCATTTCTGATATGGTCAATCAGATTGCACAGTACCGGGTCTTCTCTACTATTGACCTGAAATCCGCCTACCACCAGCTCCCCATCCGTAAATCGGACCGTCCCTACACTACCTTCGAGGCGGACGGTCGTCTGTACCAATTTCTGAGGGTTCCCTTCGGCGTCACGAATGGGGTCTCGGTCTTTCAGCGAGAAATGGACCGAATGGTTGACCGGTACGGATTGCAGGCCACCTTCCCGTACCTCGACAATGTCACCATCTGCGGCCATGACCAGCAGGACCATGATGCCAACCTTTATAAATTCCTCCACACCGCATCTCTCCTTAATCTCACATACAACAAGGAGAAATGCGTGTTCCGCACAGACCGCTTAGCCATCCTTGGCTACGTAGTCCAAAACGGACTACTGGGACCCGATCCCGACCGCATGCGCCCCCTCATGGAGCTCCCAATTCCCCACTGCCCCAAAGCCCTCAAACGCTGCCTTGGGTTTTTCTCTTATTACGCCCAGTGGGTCCCGCAATACGCAGACAAGGCCCGGCCACTTATCCAGTCCACACATTTTCCCCTCTCGGCCGAGGCACAACAGGCCTTCGCCTGCATTCGATCTGACATAGCCAGGGCGGGGATGCACGCCGTAGACGAGACTCTGCCTTTCCAAGTAGAGAGCGACGCTTCAGATGTCGCCCTTGCCGCCACGCTGAATCAGGCCGGCAGACCCGTGGCATTCTTTTCACGCACCCTCCACGCCTCCGAAATTCGGCATTCCTCTGTCGAAAAGGAAGCCCAGGCAATCGTTGAAGCGGTGCGGCACGGGAGGCATTACCTGGCCGGCAGGAGATTCACTCTCCTCACTGACCAACGGTCGGTAGCCTTCATGTTCAACAACACGCAGCGGGGCAAGATCAAGAATGACAAAATCTTGCGGTGGAGAATCGAGCTCTCCACCTTTAACTACGAGATCTTGTATCGCCCCGGCAAGCTCAACGAGCCCCCAGACGCCCTCTCCCGAGGGTACATGTGCCAGTGCACAAGTGAACCAGCTCCGTGCCTTGCACGACAGCCTTTGCCATCCGGGGGTCACTCGCTTGTACCATCTGATCAAAGCCCGCAATCTGCCCTACTCCGTCGAGGATGTACGGACAGTCACCAGAGACTGCCAGGTCTGTGCGGAGTGCAAGCCACACTTCTACCGGCCAGATCGCGCGTGCCTGGTGAAAGCATCCCGCCCCTTTGAACGACTCAGCGTGGACTTCAAAGGGCCCCTTCCCTCCACCGACCGCAACACCTACATCCTTAGTGTGGTCGATGAATTTTCTAGGTTCCCCTTTGCCATCCCATGCCCAGATATAACGTCTGCCACCGTCATCAAGGCCCTGGATTCCATTTTCGCCCTGTTCGGTTTCCCCGACTATATCCACAATGACAGGGGATCCTCATTCATGAGCGATGAGCTGCGTCAGTTCCTGCTCAGCAGAGGTATCGCCTCCAGCAGGACGACCAGCTACAACCCCCGGGGTAACGGACAGGTAGAGAGGGAGAACGGGATGGTATGGAGGGCCGTCCAGCTGGCCCTATGGTCCAGAAACCTCCCAGCTGCTCGCTGGCAGCAGGTCCTCCCTGACGCGCTCCATTCCATTCGATCACTACTGTGCACCGCAACTAACAGTACACCCCATGAACGCGTTTTTGCCTTCCCTAGGAAGTCCACATCCGGAGTGTCGCTCCCGACTTGGCTCACGACTCCGGGCCCAGTCCTTCTCCGTAGACATGTACGGCACCACAAGGCGGAACCCCTGGTGGACAAAGTACGCCTTCTCCACGCCAACCCTCAGTATGCCTACGTGGAGTTCCCCGACGGCCGCCAGGACACAGTCTCGCTCCAGGACCTGGCTCCCTCAGGTGCCGATCCCATGCCCACACCCCTTCCTGCGCCAACCCCAGCACCCCCCTATTCGTCCCCATCAGGTCCATCCCTCATCCCCCTGCCCACCCTGGAGGGCACGGAAGATTTCGGCTTGCTCTCGGAGTCATCCCGCCAGCAGCCAGCACCAACACCGCCAGCACCTGCACCATCGGGGCCATCACCGCCTGTGCCGACGTCACCACCACAGCTACGCCGATCACAGCGGAACGTCCGACCACCGATTCGGCTCAACCTGTAACCTGCTAACCGGATGGACTCTTGATTTTCCTTGTTGGACCCTCTTGTAAATAGCATCCTTTGTATTAGAGTTACATGTTACCCCCGCCGGACTCATTTTTACAGGGGGTGAATGTGGTGAGATAACCACTGTAGTTATGTGTACTGCAGTAGGGGGATGTATGCCTGTACCTGTAATACAGGTTCCTCCAGTCAGCCCCTGCCGGCTAGCTCCGCCCACAGGGAGCTTATGTATAAATGTATGAGAGCTGCTCAGACCCTTAGTCTACTGTTGCAGATGGAGGGACAACATCGTACAGCAATAAAGCCTCTATTGTACTAGTCTCTCGGCTTTGAGTATAATTGTTAGCGCCACAATGTGTGTGCTTAAAAATGTTTATCTGCTTTAATTTAGATTATGCTCATCAGATTTTAAAAGCATTCCAGGGATTTTTTCTATTACTGTCCTTGTAATATCTGATTTTTTTGATTAGTGTTTATAGAATCACTGCAGTACAGAAGAAAGCCAGTCGGTCCATAAAGTCTGCACTGACACTCTAAGGGAGTGCACCTAAGTAGGGTGCTCTTTCAGAGGGTCGGTGCAGACTTGATGGGCCGAATGGTGTAGGAATTCTATGGTTTTATTCCATTGTTCTAAGAAACTCATTCAGACATGGGGAGAATATACAATACTCACCCAAGGTTTAAATTGAACACGGGTTCCTGGTGTTGTGAGGCAGCAGTGCTAACTAATGTGTCCCCATGTTAAATATTTTTCTGCCTTGTTTACTTCAATTATCTTATTTATATATAATTATCTCAGCTAAATGCTGTGTTCTGATGTTTCCGTAAGACATTTGTAGAAGCTTATAAAGTTTAATGTCAAATCTTTATCAACAAAAATAATTTTATAAATACAAAACATTTAACTTTATCAGCTGAACATTGACATGAAACTGCCTCAACTTTTATAAATTTCTTGCAATAAAATATATTTTCTCACTTAAACACAATGGTCCCGTCTATTTGTAAAGGTGAGGGAGGGAAGAAAGGGGCAGGGATGTAGAGTTTTGACAATTATTAATTGACAAGCTCAACTTCTGAAAGAAGCAGCTGCTGAAGCGCAATGTCCTAGCTCGCATCTCTTCTAACATCATTTCGGGATGTCCTTTGGCAGTACACACTTAAGAGTGGGTGATTGATTTGCTGCAATACCTGTCAGAAAGATTGTTCACATTAACTCATTGGAGGCCTGCATATATCAACCCTCCGACCAGGCTGATCACGTGGAACGTGAGGGGCCTGAATGAGCCGGTCAAGAGGGCCCGTGTGTTCTTGCATTTAAAGGGGCTAAAGGCAGACGTAGCCATGCTACAAGAAATGCATCTGAAGCTCGCTGATCAAACTAGGCTGAGGAAGGGATGGGTGAGGCAAGTTTTTCACTTGGGGCTGGATGCAAAGACCAAGGGGGTTGAAATCTTGGTGAGCAAACAGGTAACATTTGAGGCGTGGGGTATTGTGGCGGATAAACGGGGTAGATATATTATGGTGAGTGGCAGGCTGCAGGGGGCCCGGGTGGTGCTAGTGAACGTGTATGCCACGAATTGGGACGATGCGGATTTTATGAAACGAATGTTGAGTAAAATTCCAGACCTGGAGTCATGCAGTCTGGTAATGGGGGGGGACTTCAACATGGTCCTGGACCCGGCACTGGACTGGTTTAGGTCTAGATCGGGTAAGAGGCTGGCAGCGGCCAAGGTCCATGGACCAGATGGGGGAGTGGACCCGTGCAGATTTGCTCGGCCAAGGTCGAAGGAGTTTTCTTTCTTCTCCCATGTCCACAAAGTATACTCACAGATCAATTTTTTTCGTGGTGAGCAGGGCGTTAATCCCGAGAGTGGAGGGGGTAGAGTACTCAGCCATTGCAGTCTTGGACCATGCTCTGCACTGGGTGGAGTTTAGGCTGGGGGCGGATAGAGGCCAATGCCCTCTATGGAGACTGGACGCAGGACTATTGGCGGATGAGGTCTGTGGGCGGATTAGGAGGAGTATCCAAAACTATTTGGCGACCAATGATACAGGGGAGGTTTCAGTGAGTATGGTCTGGGAGGCGCTGGAGGCAGTTATCAGTGGGGAGCTAATTTCTATCAGGGCCCACAGAAAGAAGAGGGATAGGATGGAGAGAGAGAGGTTGGTGGGGGAGACACTCAGGGTGGACAGGAGGTATGCGGAATCCCCCGAGGAGGGGCTGCTAAGCGAGCGCCGGAGCCTGCAGGCGGAGTTTGACTTGCTTACCACAGGGAAGGCAGAGGCTCAGTTGAGGAAGTTACAAGGAGCGGTGTACGAGTATGGGGAGAAGGCAAGTAGGATGCTGGCGCACCAACTACGGAAGAGAGAAGCGGCCAGGAAATTGGGGGAATTAGGAATAGGGGGGTAACACGGTCCTGAGCTCGGAAAGGATCAATGAGGTCTTCAAGGATTTTTACGGTAAATTGTATGAGTCAGAACCCCCAGAGGGGAGGGAAGGGATGAAGCAATTCTTAGACCAACTGAGGTTTCCGAAGGTGGAGGAGGAGATAGTAGAGGGATTAGGGGCCTCGATTGAGTTGGAGGAATTGGTTAAAGGTTTGGAGAGTATGCAGTCGGGCAAGGCCCCGGGTCCGGACGGATATCCTGTAGAATTCTACACGAAATTCTCAGAGATGTTGAGCCCGCTATTGTTGAGAACCTTCAACGAGGCTCAGGAAAGGGGAACCCTTTCCCCGACGATGTCGTGGGCCTTGATTTCGCTCATCCTTAACGAGATAAGGACCCGTTGCAATGATGTTCCTACAGGCCGATATCACTCCTTAATGTAGATGCCAAACTGTTGGCCAAGCTCCTGGCTACTAGAATTGAGGACTGTGTCCCAGGGGTGATTAACAAGGACAGACGGGGTTTGCCAAGGGAAGGCAGCTGAACACAAATGTGCGGAGGCCCCTGAACGTGATCATGATGTTCTCGGAAGGAGGGGATGCAGAAGTGATGGCTGCAATGGATGCGGAAAAAGCCTTCGATCGGGTGGAGTGGGAGTACTGGGAAGTGTTAGGCACATTCGGATTTGGCGAGGAATTCATAGGGTGGGTCAAATTATTGTATCGGGCCCCCGTAGCGAGTGTGTTTGCCCTGGCAATCGAGCCGTTGGCCATGGTGCTGAGGATGTCTAGAAACTGGAGGGGGCTGGTTCGGGGAGGGGAGGAGCATCGTGTTTCACTGTACGCGGAGGACCTGCTTCTGTGACAAAGTTAATTAATGAGGGAAAAGCTGTAGATGTCATATACATGGACCTCAGTAAAGCATTTGATAAAGTTCCCCATAGCAGGTTGATGGAAAAAGTGAAGTTGTATGGGGTTCAGGGTGTACTAGCTAGATGGATAAAGAACTGGCTGGGCAACAGGAGACAGAGAGTAGTGGTGGAAGGGAGTGTCTCAAAATGGAGAAGGGTGACTAGTGGTGTTCCACAGGGATCCGTGCTCGGACCACTGTTGTTTGTGATATACATAAATGATCTGGACGAGGGTATAAGTGGTCTGATGAGCAAGTTTGCAGATGATACTAAGATTGGTGGAGTTGCAGATAGCGAGGCGGACTGTCAGAGAATACAGCAAAATATAGATAGATTGGAGAGTTGGGCAGAGAAATGGCAGATGGAGTTCAATCCAGGCAAATGTGAGGTGATGCATTTTGGAAGATCTAACTCAAGAGCAGACTATATGGTCAATGGAAGAGTCCTTGGGAAAATTGATGTACAGAGAGATCTGGGAGTTCAGGTCCATTGTACCCTGAAGGTGGCAACGCAGGTCGATAGAGTGGTCAAGAAGGCATACAGCATGCTTGCCTTCATCAGATGGGGTATTGAGTACAAGAGTCGGCAGGTCATGTTACAGTTGTATAGGACTTTGGTTAGGCCACATTTGGAATACTGCGTGCAGTTCTGGTCGCCACATTACCAGAAGGATGTGGATGCTTTAGAGAGGGTGCAGAGGAGGTTCACCAGGATGTTGCCTGTATGGAGGGTGCTAGCTATGAAGAAAGGTTGAGTAGATTAGGACTGTTTTCATTGGAAAGACGGAGGTTGAGGGGAGACCTGATTGAGGTCTACAAAATTATGAGAGGTATGGACAGGGTGGATAGCAACAAGCTTTTTCCAAGAGTGGGGGTGTCAATTACAAGGGGTCACGATTTCAAGGTGAGAGGGGAAAAGTTTAAGGGAGATATGCATGGAAAGTTTTTAACGCAGAGGGTAGTGGGTGCCTGGAATGCTTTGCCAGCGGAGGTGGTAGAGGCGGGTACGATAGCATCATTTAAGATGCATCTGGACAGATATATGAATGGGTGGGGAACAGAGAGAAGTAGACCTTGGAAAATAGGCAACAGGTTTAGATAAAGGATCTGGATCGGCGCAGGCTGGGAGGGCCGAAGGACCTGTTCCTGTGCTGCAACTTTCTTTGTTCTTTGTTCTTTCAGATCCAGTGGAGGGGATGGGGGAGGTCATGCAGATCCTAAAAGATTTCGGGGATTTCTCGGGGTGTAAGTTGAATGTCGGGAAAAGCAAGATTTTTGTGATCCATGCGAGGGGCCAGGAAAAGAGACTGGGAGAGCTCCCGCTCAAGATGGTGGAGGGGAGCTTTCGCCGCTTGGGCATATGGATGATAAGAGTTGGGATGCCCTAGCTCAACCTAACACGGCTTGTGGATCAGATGGAGGGGGACTAAGAGGTGGGACATGCTCCCGCTTTCCTTGGCGGGTAGGGTGCAGTCCGTGAAGATGACGGTCCTCCTCAGGTTCTTGTTCGTCTTCCAGTGCCTTCCCATCCTCATCCCCAAGTCCTTCTTCAAGGGCGGGGGGGGGGGGGGGGGGGGGGGGGGGGGGGGGAATTGGCGCTGCCGAACCTCTGCAGCTATTATTGGGCAGCGAACATATCCATGATTCAGAAATGGGTAGTAGAAGGGGAGGGGGGGGAGGGGGGCGTGGAAGCGGCTGGAGGCGGCGTCTTGCAGGGATACTAGGTTGGGGGCACTGATATCGGCACTGCTGCCGCTCTCACCGGCACAGTACACAACATGCTGGGTGGTGATGGCTGCACTGAGGATTTGGGGTCAGTAGAGAAGGCACAGTGGGGAGGTAGGGGCCTCAGTCTGGGCCCCGATACGAAACAACCACAAGTTCGTCCCGGGTAGAATATACGGAGGGTTTCTAAGCTGGCACAGAGCGGGTATCAAAAGGATGGGGGCCTTGTTTATAGATTGGACTTTTGCTAGCCTGAAGGCGCTGGAGGAGAAATTCAGGTTGCCCCCGGGGAATACCTTTAGGTACCTGCAAGTCCATGCTTTCTTGAAGAAGCAGGTGGTGGAATTTCCGCTGCTGCCTTCCCGCAGGAAACAGGACAGGGTGGTCTCGGGCATGCGGGTAGGAGACGGAAAGGTATCAGACATATACCAGGAGCTGCAGGAGGCGGAGGAGGCCTCGGCGGAGGGGCTGAAGGGCAAGTGGGAGGATGAGCTGGGTGAGGGCTTGTGGGCGGACGCCCTTGGCAGGGTCAATTCCTCATCTTGTGCCAGGCTTAGCTTGATTCAGTTTAAGTTGGTCCACCGGGCGCACATGACAGCAGCAAGAATGAGCAAGTTCATTGGGGTGGAGGACAGGTGTGTGAGGTGTTCAAGGAGCCCAGCAAACCATGTCTATATGTTTTGGGCATGCCGGCGAGGCTTTGCAAAGGCTATGTCCAAGGTCTTGGACACGCGGGTAAAGCAGAGTCTGGGGATAGCGATATTTGGGGTGTCAGAAGATCCGGGAGCGCAGGAGCCGAAAGAGGCCAGGGTCCTGGCCTTTGCCTCCTTGGTAGCCCGGAGACGGGTCTTGTTATTGTGGAGTGACGCGAAATCCCCAAGTGTGGAGACTTGGGTCAGTGACATGGCTGGGTTTCTAAGTTTGGAGAGGATAAAGTTTGTCTTGAGAGGTTCCTTGCTGGGGTTCTCCAGACGGTGGCAACCGTTCCTTGACTTTCTCGTGGAATGTTAAGTGAGGAGGTCAGCAGCAGCAGCAAACTAGAAGTGATCTACTTGGAGAAACCTCCTCATCGAAGGGTCACAGTTCTTCGAAAACACCCAATGGCAAGAGGAGGCCCGGAAAAGGAGCCTGAGAAAGGAATACCCACGACTTAGCATCCAAGGACTGATACCACCTTTTAGAAACTCCTGCCAAGTGAATGAATGAAGGTGCGGCTCTCGAATCGGGCTCATCAGCCACTAAGTCCTCACAGAACTTGTGACCAGTAACACAGATTATCTTGGGTGGACAATCATACTCATTACCAAGTGATCATCACATTTTATCTATTGTAGTTCTTTTAATGGAATTAACATCCTTGTGACATATCAAAGTTAAAAAAATACATCTTCCTTTCATTTTAAACATATTTATAAAAGCTAGCACTAATAATATAAACCTACCTCCTGCCTCTGCTGGACTGAAAAATAAAGAGGTGTAATAACTCATAAAATATCCATGTAAGTAGCCCACGTTAGCACTGCAGCTGGACTTTTCCTTCAGCAGCGCAGAGCTCCAAGTAGACAAGAAAAGACGGGCAGGGAATTTAAACGCCGCCCGCTTTTAGTGCGTATGCCTGAACCCCTGCATTTCCAGGTCGGAAGAGTCGTAAATTCTCCAAGAAGTTACAGGGCAAAGTCTTTTAAGACTTTTTGTATGTTTCTATTACTTTATTAAGAAATGTTTTGAAGTAGATAACTTTTGGATTTCCATGTTTAGATATACTTTTCTCTTCATGAGGAAAATCCGTTAGCTGATAACAATGGACTGTCAGCAGATTCCTATTTTAAAATTCTGTATCTTCATATTTTATAATCTAGAATGCTTTCATAATAAAATACCCACCTAAAATATAAACAGCGCATTTTACTTTAAGTCTTAAATCCCAGACACTCATTTAAGAAGTCTCAAATGACAAATGATCCACGGCCGAAAGAGGTAGACAGTTTAGTTATGGGTGACTTACTCGAGAAATCATCCATTGGGGGGGCAACTGAAATCTGTTTAACTGTTTAAGCACTGGACCAGTGATCTCGCTCTAGTGAGAGCTGATTCTGAGTCTTGCAGGAAGATAGTTTTCCCTCTTCCGGTGGCTTGACCAGAAATAGACTTGTAAAATTATTCGGGTTCGGGAATTCCTAAACTGGGCATCTGAATCTGAATCTGAATTGGGAGGGCACGGTAGCACAGTGGTTAGCATAGTTGCTTCACAGCTCCTGGGTTCCAGGTTCGATTCCCGGCTTGGTTCACTGTCTGTGTGGAGTTTGATGTGTTGGGTAAGCTGGGTTTACGAAGACTGAGTTTACTCCAGTGGTGAGAGAGACAGGCTTCCAACACTTGGAGAAATGCAACTCTATTTTATTAAACTCTTAACCATTAAACATGCTTTAACTATGGGTTGACACTATGCTGGCTTGACTGGAGACCTGAGGCTAACCTGACCAGACTATCTTACTACCACATGGTGTTTGTTCTAGTTGCTGCTCATGAGCTCGGACTGTCTCAGAGGCTGGATCCCGAGAAAGCGGGAAAACTAGTGCCCTCTGGCTTTATAGTGGTCGTGTCCTGTCTGGTGATTGGCTGCTGTGTTCTGTGTGTTCACTGGTCATCCTGTGTGACAATCACTGCCTGTCTGCACACCATCATATACCTGGAAGTATATTCTGACATCTCCCCTCCGCCTTTTAAAAAAAAATGTGTTCAGGTCAATAAATAGTGTGTGTGTGTGTGTGTACAGGAGCCTGACTACAAACAGAATATGCTAACGTATTTACATGGGAAGGTGTCTAGTGCAGATAGAGGGCAGATAACACATGAGAAAAAATGATATGTACGGATGTGTAAATGATGAGATAATAAGGTAATGCAACATTCAGTCTATAAATTAAATCTCTGTGGTGGGCGACGAATTCAGGTTGACCGCCTCAAGGGTGGGTCGGGGCCGCCTGCACGTGAATGGGCGGAACTGCCTCCAATGTAGAGGTCGGTAGGATAACTGGCAGATAGTTGGCCTCGTGGAAGGCCTGAGGAACAGGCGTGCGAGGCGGGACATCACGGTTAGGTGGCGGGCGCGGAAGTCGACGCAGTGCCCGCCTATTACACCGAAGAAAGGAGCCAACAGGCATGCGAATGAGGAACGATCTCGGGGCCACTTGCTTGACCACCACAGCTGTAGCAGACCAGCGACCGCCAGGTAGCTGAACACGAACTCGGTCAGCAGGGACCAGGTCAGGGAAATCTGTGGCATGGGCGTCGTAAGCCGACTTGCATTGGGCCCAAGAGTGTTGCATCCTCTGTTGGACTGGGAAGTTGTCAAGGTCCAGAATATAGATAGCCGGCACCGCCGTTTGCAGTGTGCGGTTCATTAGGAGCTGTGCTGGGGACAGCCCAGTGGACAAAGGAGTCGCCCTGTAGGCTAACAGAGCCAGGTTGAAATCAGGACCCGAGTAAGCAGCTTTACACAACAGTCTTTTACTGATGTGGACCCCTTTTTGAGCCTTCCCATTCGACTGGAGGTAGTGGGGGCTTGATGTGACGTGCCGTAAATTGTACAGCCGGACAAAATCTGTCCACTCCTGGCTGAAGAAGTAGGGGCCGTTTTCACTCACCACTGTGAGTGGGATATCATGCCGGGCATAAGTCTCCTTGCATGCCTTGATTACCTGAGGTGAGGTTATGATGTGGAGATGCCGGCATTGGACTGGGGTGAGCACAGTAAGAAGTCTTACAACACCAGGTTAAAGTCCAACAGGTTTGTTTCAAACACGAGCTTTCGGAGCACTGCTCCTTCCTCAGGTGAATGGAGAGGTATGTTCCAGAAACATTAATATAGACAAAGTCAGAGATGCCGGACAATGCTTGGAATGCGAGCATTAGCAGGTAATCAAATCGTTACAGATCCAGAGAGAGGGATAATCCCAGGTTAAAGAGGTGTGAATTGTCTCAAACCAGGACAGTTGGTAGGATTTTGCAAGTCCAGACCAGATGGTGAGGGGTGAATGTAATGCGACAAGAATCCAAGATCCCGGTTGAGGCCGTACTAATGCGTGCGGAACTTAGCTATAAGTTTTCGCTCGGCAATTCTGCGTTGTCGCGTGTCCTGAAGGCCGCCTTGGAGAACGCTTACCCGGAGATCAGAGGCTGAATGCCCTTGACTGCTGAAATGTTCCCCGACTGGAAGGGAACATTCCTGCAAACACCTTGCATGACAGAGTTTGCACTTTCTCCCCGTGTCTGCTCCGGTTTCCTCCCACAGTCAAGAGATGTGCAGGCTCGGTGGATTGGCCATGCTAAATTGCCCTTAGTGTCCAAAAAGGTTGGTTGGGGTTACTGGGTTACGGGCATAAGGTGGAAGTGTGGATTTAGGACGGGTGCTCTTTCGAAGGGCCGGTGCAGACTCGATGGGCCGAATGGCCTCCTTCTGCACTGTAGATTCTATTATTCTATGATTTTATGAATCAGGACCTGACTCCGTTCTGTATTTGATGAAACTGCAGCTATGTAAATCTGGCTGTTCCAAGATTAAAAGGTAAAAAAAACACATCATGTAACAGAATAGAACTAAAATCCTGCTTTGCAATATTATTACAGTGGCTTTTTTGTTATTTTAAAAGAGATACTAACTCATAAATGTCTCCATTAAAATAATAAAAGAATGGATTGTTATGCAATCCTAATAACACACAGTACAATTTCACCCCAAATGTTTTGTAAATGTCCATGGTGACCTTAACCACTCCTGAAACTGGAGCACATAATCTTGGCTGGCAATCAGGTGTAGTACTGAGAGAGCGTTTCACTCTCGGCAGTGTTGTCTTAAATGAGGCATTAAACTGAGGCCTTGCCTTTCTTCACCGATAGACATAAAAGATCCCAAATATAGATGCAAGAAAATAGAAACTCTGTGGGTTAGAAGAGCAAAGGGATTTCGGAGAATAAATAATTTACGAAGCAATGTTCCAAGACATCAAAGCAAGCAAAAATGCTAAAAGTAGCTGTATAGCATTGACAAGCAGTGAAGTTTAGGTCAAACTTGAATGAAACTCTGGTCAAGTTAAGTGAGCTGTTCTCTAAATCTAAGCAACCCAAATTATCAATAAAATCAAACAAAAAGTACTATCCTGAGCCTTTTAATAGCTTCATGGAGTGCTTTTTTCCCCAAATTTTCATATGAGAAAACTTCTAAGACATGCCAATTAGTCCCTGTGTGCCAGACCAGCCCAATTGGCAGAATCTCACAATTCTCATCTGGAGACAATCGTGTGAGTGAGGCCCAATTCGAACAAATTGAAACTTGAACCAGTATGAAAGGTCAAAGAAAGCACATACACAAGTGGTTTTAGGTGCGATTCGCTGAGCATTCTCAGATAATCATTGCGCTGGTTTGGTTGATTTCACCCGGTTTATGCTGATACTACTCGACTAAACAAGCATAAACACTGACACAACGCTGTCCTGCAAAATGACAAACCACATACACCTTTAACATAGTTATCTCAGATAATATTTTAACTTATTTTATTTGCAGCAATTCAACCACATAAGCCATCACCCACACAGCAATTTTGAATACTACCACTAGCTGTACCAAGTGGCAGCTGAGCTATATCTAGATCGTATGGTGTGTAACAATGTTGAGAGCACAGATGGTGTGAGTTACAATGGAATGGTGAAAATAAATTAGTGATGCCTGCGGAAGACCAGATAGAGATAAAGTATAATTCCTGTTTTTGTTGCAGCACCAAGAGATTCTGATTTCACAGAAACTGCTTTTAAATACAGATTTCTCTCAAAGCACTTGTATCCATACAAAATGTACTGTCAAGATTACTAAGTATAGGGAAGAATTCATTATATTGATCTGTGCAATTAGGGATGAATAGCTGCCTAGTACTAAAGTTTGGCATGGAGTTTATGACAACTTCTTGACATCTGCACTAGGGCATGCAATGGCACAGCTCAAAGATAATTGGGGACATCCGTCATGAACGCTTACATTTCTCAAAGGGCTTGTGCTCCAACCCAAAATATATTCCCTTGGCTGACGTCAACATATCAGATGATCATATCAGGATAACCTTGAAGCAAGGATTTACAGGCTTCATTGCTTCCTATACATCTGTGCTCTCATACCTGTGGAGATACTGAAGGTGCGCCACACTAGAGAAGCATGTCTGAAGTATTCCAAAAAGATTTGATATCTGCCTCTCAAAGCATCCGGACCATCAAGCATATAAATCTAAAATATATATATTTATGCTGGTGGGATCTTTCGGTCCTACCAATAGCAGTCCCCCCCCACCCCCCGTGGGGGGACTCAATGTGAAATCTCATTTGCAAATGGAGGAACCAAAAGATCCCGCCGCTGAGAAACACACTGTGCAGAGGTCAGAGAATCTCACCCTTTAGGTAAAGTAATAGATTATAAGGTAAATTTTCATCACTGCATACGCAGCTTGGTGTTCTGTAAAAAGCAGAATGCAGCAGATCACTTTTCAACTGATATATTATAAAGCTGAAAAAGACAACATAGTTAAAAAGAAATTCAATTTCACAAGTGACCATATAACAGAACGTTACAGCTGCATAATTGCGTGGAATTGCAATTCAAATGGAGCACGTTAAACTTCACCACACTGTTGCATTTGTGTAATTAATCAGGCTTAAAATACCAAGTTATGCTTAATGAAGTATTATTGGTGTAATGAACTCCAATTGGCTTTATTGGTTGGCCAATTGGAGTATGAGCTCCCTCAATGATAGCTCATTGAGGGGGCCCATATAATCACCTGTGTAGGCTTTGTGAGCAGTCTTAAGTTGACTGGACTGCTAGCAGCACTGTTTGTAGCTGCTCCTGTAATATCGTTATTGTAAATAAATATTGGTGTGGTGACGGAACTCCTGCCTCCCGTGGATTACTACAATTGGGGTGGTTTGTGAATTTTGGGATGTGTTGTTAAGATAATCTTAAAGTTGGTATCCCCAAGAAACAAAGACTGTGATGCATTTTTAAGAAAGAACATGTGGGTCCTTTGGGAATGAACTGAAGTTCTAACTTAGGCACATTTGTTCTCCAAGTCTAGTTTAACAGTAAAGAGAAGCCAAAGTTAAAATTAATTGGCCAGAAAGGTGGATTAAGGATGAGCTGTTCAAGGGCATCAATTCAAAGATACAAGTTATAGTTTCGCAATTAAAAGGGATGCCAATGTTGCAAAGCTATTTGGCTTGAATAATTGTCTTGAGGCTAGAATGATCCGAGGATTTTTGAGGACTTTGACACCTGGGAGCCAAAGTGCCCAGTCTCCAAAATTGTGAGCATAGACCACGTCCCCTGCGTGAATTTGCTGCTCTGTGGTCCTCAAGTCATGGTGCCGCTTGTGTCTCCTGCTGCACCTCCACTTTCTTGTTGAGGTTTGTAAATGTGAGATTCAACCGGGTTCTAAGCCGTTGGCCCATCAAGAGTTCTATAGAGGCGATTCCTGTCATCACGTAGAATCATAGAAAAGTTGTAGCACAGAAGGAAGCTATTTGGCCATCTTGTTCCTGCCAGCCCGAGGACACCGAGTTGCCCTTTCTAACCACATTTATCAAATTAAACGTATAGTTGCACATTGTGCAGTAGGTGGTGCTTGGTGTTAGGGAAGTGCAATGAAATAAAAAGTTAAGAATTGGATAATGGTTTTTAGCTGCACTGAGGAATTGTGACTTGCAGATTAGCCTAGTAGAGAGTGAAACATAAATTGTTGAGCAAAGTGGCGATTAGCAGTCTAGAGACTTTAATCATCGTCACACCCAGTAGCAAAGCACAGCTCTCACAGAATCAAGCTTTTGTGCAAAATAAAAAGTAACAGAAGTATCTCCATTTCAGACTCCATTCATTCTACCCTAAACCTTAAGAACAGTTCCCAAAAGAAAGGTGTAGGTCCTTTGTGGTAATTATTTGCTGAATTTGACAGAGTTAAAAGCTATTGGGATGTTGTTTTGGGGGAGGTATATTCTCAGAGTTCAGAGAAGTAAATAGATTTGGATTGGGGGGTAATTTAAGCGTACTGCCCGGGTAAACATTATTATAGTTAATTTTAGTTCTTTATTGTTGCTTTTCCTCTTGCATGTTTTAAGGTTTAATGAATATATTGTTATTTGAATAATTTACAACAAGACTGACCCCTTTCCTCACCAGGTTTAGTGGGCGGGATACTCACATACATCGGGTAAGTGTTGACGCCGGCGTCAAAATGGGAGTGTTGCACGCTGGCATCAACGGTCGTTGGGGGGCCCCATTCTCCGGTCCACATGGGGGCTAGTATAGGTGCGGTGGGAAGCGCGGGGACGCGGCCGCAGAGGAACGTCAGAGAAGCGGTGTCACACAATCAACGCAGCGCCACGCCGCACATAAGGCGACACGAGCGCACAGACTGTGCCCCGGTTCACGGACCACGACCTGGAGACACTTCTGGACGCCCTTGAGGAGAGGAGGGGGCACCTGTACCCCGGATCCGGCCAGAGGGTCCCAACCAACTTGGCGCAGCATCTGTGGAGGGAGGTGGCCATGGCCGTTAATGCCATTGCGGTGACACCCAGTACTGGCGAGCAGTGTCACAAAAAGATGAACAACCTACTCGTGGAAGCCAGGGTGAGTACCCAGCAATGTGCCCATGCCACCCCCTCACCCGGGGGACGGTACAAGCATTCTCCCCTCTGTACCCTCCCCTCTGCACTCTCCCCTCTGCACTCTCCCCTCACCGCGACACATACCCCTGTCCACCTGCCTAACCATAATTGTGTATCGTGTCTTGCAGGGCCACGTGGCGACTGACCCGGCCCACCTGGCAGACCCAGCCCAGCACCTGGGCGGCCAGCCAACCCAGATCAACCGGGCTCCCCTGGCAGACGCCGCCCACGCCTGGCACACAGGGGACCCCCGACCACAGGTCCGATGAAGACACCGAGGTTGCGTCACAGCTTTCTCCCAAACCCTTTACCATCACAGAGACTCTCACCTCGGTTGGCCATTTTAGTGATGAGGCTTCTGGGACACAAACTGACACGCACCACACAGCCGTACCGGTACAGCAGATGGAGGTAGGGACAGCCGAGGGGCCAGACAGTCGGAGGGCAGCCCGGCCCCAGCAAACAGCTGCCGCCCAGACGGGTCCCGTGTACCTGGAATTCCCTCACCCACCCATAGACCCGATGCAGTTAGGGACCCAGGGATGATCGAAGTGCGTGACGGCGGTTTCCAGCACCTGCAGACGCAGGCGGAGTAGTGCTTCCGCGTCCAGCTGAACATCGCAGAGGCACTCAACAAACTGGCTCAGTCTCAGCAGGTCATCACTAAGAGCATCAAAGCCATTGTCCTGGTGCTGGCCGGCGCTGTACAGAGCCAGACAGGGATGGTCAACTCCCTGAACTCCACGGCTGTAAACGTTCAGACCCTGGTCGATACCAGCACGGGCCTCCAGGACTGGCAGCACAGGGGTGCCCCATGTAGCCACCTGAGATGGCCACTAACGAACACAAAATGGAAGACTGCAAAGAGTGCAGGGAAAACGGACATGTTAAAGAGCAAACAGCTTGCAGAGCAATTAAGTATTGGGACAACTGCAGAAACCGGTTTCTGACTGCTGCAGAGACCAGGCAGCGCTGTGAATGAGAAGCCGTTAGCATACTAATGAGGTGATACCGGGCAAGTCCCAGGTACAATGGACACAAATTAAGTATCAATCGATACATTCTATAGGAGACCAGACCCAGTGGCGCCAGAGAAGCCCAGGACAATAAGTCCTAAGAACCGCCCCAGCAACCAAGGAACGGCCCTATGATTGGGGGGTTCAAAACATATAGATTGGGAAGGGGACGAATCGATCCCAAGCAGGTAAGGCAGTCCGCCCAAAGGGGCGCGGACCCCCTGGGACCTATAAAAGAAAGGTCCCACACATGGTTCAGTCTCCTGTCTCCGGCCTCCGGCTCCAGCCTCCAGACCCCTGTCTTCTACACCAGCCGTTGAGCAGCAGCCACCAACAAGTAAGTGCTTAAACGACGACCGCTACCTGAAATAGGCATTACTGACACCCTTGCCAACTGATAGCAATCCGAAGTCTGCAGACCAGAACAGAACAAAGGCCTTGGTCCCTGACCTCGCAGTTCCTTCCTAGCTAAGTATTAGTTGTTTAGTGGTAGAAGTAAGTTTAATCTTTAGCGTGTGCATGAGTGGTATTATAATTGTGTTATAATAAACTCTAATTGTTTGGACTTACTAATTGGTGCACAGCTTTATTGCTTTGAACTTGATCTTGAAACCTGTAGCGGTGTCTTAACGGCACCTGGCAACTCCAGAGCTTAGAACGAGAAACAGAGCCAAAGCGAGTTAAGCACACTCACCCAGAACGACCAACTGGATTCAGTCGCACCCCCGTCCCATGGGGAGTCCCAGGGACAACCGGGCACCCCGAGGGAGGAGGGGGTGATGCGGCCCGTTCCGGGTCCCCCTGCAGGGGAGGTCCCGGAACTCCGTGCCACCTCAGACACTTTTCCCCCCCTACCCAACCCTGGCTACCGTCCCTGGTGCATCTGGTGGGCAGCAGGCAGAACAGGGTGGCACCACAGCATTCCAATCGTCCGAGGTGAAGCCGGGCCCATCCTGGCTGGGCCGCCCCAGGAAATGTCCGCCAAAGGACACCCTAGTCATAGGGCAGGGGTGACAGGAGTCCGCCTCCAGTTCTGTTGTACCATCTGGGGGAACACCTAGATGTAATAACAGGGCCCATAAGGCCAGAAAGGTAGACACTGATTAAGTTGGCATGGGTGCATAGTTAAATGGGCTAAGGCACATGTACAGGACGTCCGTTATTAAACACCTTTCACACCTATGCACGCTGCCTCTGAGCTCTGTCCAATGTGTGCGGAAGTGGGGCGGGGACTGGGTGCCAGTGGGTGCGGGGTGCTGCGATGGAATGTTGAGCTCCGGTGCATGTGACGTGCGGCCCGTTGTGCTGCGGGTGAATGTGTCATCGAGGGCTGGTATGCATGCGGGTGAAGTGGTTGTGGTGGGGGAGGTGAGGGTGGTCGGTGGTGGGGGAGGTGCCGAACTCTGCTGTCTGTGCCCATGCCCATCAATCCTGCCACCCACCGTGGCTACTTAAATGTGCGGCTATCAGCACCTCCCGTGCTTGCAGGCCCAGCCGGTGGCGTCGGGCAGCGTCCCGTTGCCGTCCATCCCCCATGTCCCGTGCATCGCCCCCCCTCCCCTCGCCATCCCCCTCATCTGGAGAGGAATGCCCTTCGTCCTGATCCTCCCCCTCCTCCTCCTCCTCCAGCACATCGCCCCCCCTGCTGGGCTATGTTGTGCAGGACGCAGCAGACCACAACGATGCGGCCGTCCCTCACCAATGGGTACTGGAGTGCCCCTCCAGAGCGGTCCAGGCACCTGAAGTGCATCTTGAGCAGCCCAAAGCACCTCTCGACCACACTCCTGGTCGCACTATGGGCATCATTGTAGCAGTGCTTCGCAGCTGTCTATGGCCTCCGTATAGGCATCATCAGCCACAACCGCAACAGATAACCACTGTCGCCCAGCAACCAGCCCCGCAGCCGCGGGGTGGGGGCCTCCTTCAAACATGCCAGGGATTAACAATTGGGCCAATATAAAAGAATCATGCACACTGCCAGGGTACCTGGCACAGACGTGCATGATTGTCATCCTGTGATCACAGACCACCTGCACGTTCATCGAGTACGTACCCTTCCTGTTCATGCACATGGCCCTTTCATCCGATATGGGGCGCTTGGCGATGTGCACTCCATCGATCGCCCCCTGGACCATGGGTATCTGAGTAACAGCGGCGAACCCCGCTGCGCGGGCATCCTGGTGGGAGCGGTCCACAGGAACTGTATGTATCGGTCAGCGATGTCGTACAGGGCGTCAGTGAAGGCCCAGATGCGTCTGTGCACCGATGGCTGTGAGATGTGGGACAGGTCCCCACTTGGCGACTGGAACGACCCTGTCGCGAAGAAGTTGAGGGTGATCGTCACCTTGACAGCCACTGGGAGAGCAAGTCCACCCCAGTCCGACTTTGGGCCTGGTGTGCCATAAGTGAGCAGATGTGGGCGACAATCTCCCGGCTCATCCGGAGTCTCCTCCTGCACGCCCTGTCCAGGAAGTCCTCGAAGGACATGCGGCGCCAATAAACACGAGACCTCATCGGACGCCTCCGTGGCCGTGGCACATCCTCCTCGGTATCCTCGTGCTGTGGCTCCCCCACATCGTGGTGCTCCTCTAGCGCCTCTCGGGCGTGTGGCCCTGCGGCCTGGGTGGCTTGCACGTGCCCGACTGCGGCCCGCTCCTCTACAGTAGGCTCCGCCATCTCCCTGTCAAGCCCCTGCTCCAGCTCCCACTGGGCTTCATGCAGGGCAGCAGCCCCCACCACGGCGGCCAACAACGCTGGAAGATGGCGAAACTTTGTACGATCTGCAGAGGGTAGGTGCAGACAGGGTTTCATCATTGGAATACACCCCCTCCAGGAACCATGGACTACATGGCCGGACCTGGTTGCCAGCACGCGCCCCACCCCTGCCACCTCAGTGCCCTGAGGCCCGTTTGCCGTCCCCTTGCCAGGGCCACCGTCTGGTGGCACTGCCCTCACCGGGGGCGGCTGTGAATGCCGCCCTGGACCTACCCGCTGGTGGGTGCTGCCAGCTGGGGGGGGCATGGGGGTTCGGCACATGCGAGGACGGCTAGGACGCCTGATCCACGACAGCGAATGGGCGGGGTGGACATCCGCGTGTCCGCCGCCATGGCATCTGGGCCGTTGGATCCGCACTGCCATGGCAGGCCGTGGCCGCTCGCAGCCTTTGTCTCCCCCACCGCTCCTTCGCCAATCACCCCCCATCCTGGCAGCGTATGTGTGGGAACACCCCCCCCCCCTCCCACGACCCCCAGAGGGCCTCCCCCACACCGCCCGCAACCATAGCCGTGCCGCAATCCCTGCTGGGGTCCCCACCCCCAACGCCGTCAACCAACACCAACCTCCCCCGGGTGGCCTCCCCCACACCGTCTGCAACCCCGGCCGTGCCGCTCCCCCTGCCGGCGCCCCCACCCTCAACGCCGTCAACCACCTCCTCCCGCAGCATCAGCCAGCACGGCTGGTTATCGCTTTTTTAGAACATATTAGAACGGCGCCGGCGTGACTTCGGCCCATCTGGCCCGGAGGATCGCTGGCCTACCGGAGAATTGCCGCTACGACCGTTTGCCGCGATTCTCCGTGCGGCGGGGCATCATGCGCGTGCCCATTTTTTCCACATCGGAGAATCGCATTCTGGCGTCGGAGCTGCGAGGCAAGATTCGCGCGCCACCCCGGGAATTCTCCAACTTGGCGCGGGCTGAGAGAATCCCGCCCAATGTCTTTTCTCTAATTTTTTTCCAAACTGCAAAAATAGTTAAGATTTTAAGATGGAACAATTAGTGTTCCAAGTTTCCCTTCTGGGAAATTGGATGCCCTCGCACTGAACATCAATGACGTTCATAACATTAGTTGTTTGTGATGTCTGCACTCTTCATAAATCAGGTACCTTGAGTTGATGTCAGTAAATCGCTAGCTTTGAAAGTAGACCAAGGCAGGCCAGCAGCACGGTTCAATACTCGTACCAGCCTCCCCGAACAGGTGACGGAATGTGGCGACGAGGGACTTTTCACAGTAACTTCATTTATTTGTGACAATAGCGATTTTCATTTCATTTTCATTTTTTCATTATATAGTGAGGGTTATGCCAGGCTCTGAGGCTACAGGTTGAATATAACTCTGTTGCTGATAATGGCCCACAATGCCTTGCAGATGCAATTTTTGAGCTGCTAGATCGTTTCTGAATGTATCTCATTTAAAATGGTGGTAGCGCCCTACAGCGTAAAGTCAGCTGTCCTCAATGTAAAGATGGGACTTCATCTCCACCAGGAATGCTTTTTATTTTAAATTTATTAATGAACTGAATTTAAATTCCACCAGCTACCGTTGTGGGATTTGAACTATGTTTCCAGATCACGCAGTCCAGGGCTCCAGAATACTGGTCCAATAACACTAATACTATTCTACTGTAGTTTTCTGGAGGAGGGGTGAGGGGGATCGTTGTAGACTTAAATTCCAACATGATAATGAGGGACAAAATCAATTGACTAACTAGTTTTATTGTGTTATTCACAAACCTCCCGAGTAGCAGATTACAACTGCCAGCTTGGTCCAAGTGGTTAAAGCAACTCTTCTGAATCAGACAGCTTTGTATTGAAATTGCAGTCTCAGGCTTGAGCATGCAATGTAGGCTGTAATTTATAGTGCAGAAGGAGGCCATTTGGCCCATTGGCTCTACACCGGCCCTTGGAAAGAGCACCCTATTTAAGCCCCACGCCTTCACCCTATCCCTTTTATCCCCGTAACCCCACCTAACCTTTCTGGACATTAAGGGCAATTTAGAATGGCCAATCCACCTAACCTGCACATCTTTGGACTGTGGGAGTAAACCGGAGCACCTGGAGGAAACCCACGCACACACGGGAAGAACATGCAGACTCCGCACAGACAGTGATCCGAGCCGGGAATTGAACCTGGGACTCAGGTTCTGTGAATTGTAAATTATTTTACAGACTGTGAAGTGCTTTAAGTGAATAAAATATTTTAAACAAATGCACTTTTGTAATCTGTAGCAACAAAGCAGCCAACTTGCACACTGAAGAAATCTGAGAAAATGCAATGACACACATGACCACATAATCCTCTTTCTTGCAGACATGGGTCAGGGATTAATGTTGGCTATAACTTTTGGAGAAGGCCCCCATCCTGTCCAGAGTTTCTTCAAAATATATCATGTGACCTTTTGCACACACCTAAGTAACAGATCAGCCTCGATTTAATGATTTATCTAATAGACCCCTCATTATTGTACTGCAGTGAATCTTAAACCAACAACCTTCTTGCTTTGAGGGAAATAATACCAACCGAGTTCAATCTAGCACGTGCAGTGAACAGCAACTGCTAGTCGAAAGCAGCATCTGAAATGTTAAAGACCTTCAAGGAGGAAATAAGATTGTGTGCTATTATTTGGAAAGGAGAAATGTGTCCAATCCCTCCTGTACCTTCAACGGATTTTAAGTTATTTGCTGATAGTGGGATGTTGTGTGTAGGTTATCTGCTGAATTTTAAATATAACAGTGATGACACTTCAAATGTAAATAATTGACTAAGGACTGTTTTGGTCATCTTGAGGAGTTAGATTACCCATAACTTCAAGTTATTTTTTTTCCAAATACCTTTTGAAAATCCACACAGAACTTGATAATATTTTTTGTCAAGATTGCGATCAATGTACTCGTATTTCAAGTATCTCTGTGACATTGGTTATATATCAAATCCATTCTTATAGTCCTTAATTAACCACATCTTTTTGACTGAGTATTAATATTATGGCCTCTAAAAGATTATCCACTGCTCATTTTGGTTCATTGATAGAAAGGACTAATTGGATAACGATCAATCATTTTGAGCAGAGGTAGTACTTTGGTAAAAATTCCGTCTGTGGCATGTTGAATGTAGGAATTTCATATATATATTGTATTATATGTATTTTGGTGCAGTTATAGTTAAACACCTTTGTTAGTGTGTTTATGTCTCTACTCCAACAAGGTTTTACAAAAATCCTGGTTTAAAAGACAGGCAGATACTGGGGCTACAGAGGGATAATAAAGCATCGTAAAAGTAAGCTCATCATTCATTCCAACCATGTATAGTGTTTGCCTAAATAGGGACAATGGAAATTTGTTCACAGAAAGGAGGTTCCCTGGGGTTCAGATAATTAAGGGGTTTGGTTAGCCTTAGTAAGATGGTCATAACCCAGATCGAGGGACAGAAACAATGTAGTTGATGGAAGGAGCCAGGGATTGAGTTTCAGTTTAGATTTTGCTATGAACAGTACAGGAGCTTTTGCCAAATAATGGGCAATTAAACAATAGTTTTACGCAGGCAGGAATTTGCAGGCTGTTTCCTGAAGGATCTCTCTCTCTCTCTAAAAGCAGTGTTTCCAAGATATCTCTCTACTGCAAGTATTCCTATGTTTGTTAACTGTATTTAAAAGTGGAATTGACCTTAGATGGGTTTTACTTGATTGGAGATAAAAGATAACAGTTAGGAGCAAAGTGTTTAGTTGTATTGTTACGCATTCTTTAACTGGCAATTGTAAGCTATTGTTTCTATAATATTGATGTTAGTTTAATACTGTGTTAATCACATTTGCTTTAATATACCATATCCCTACTTCTGCATTGAGTCACTCATAGAGCAAAGTATCCTTTCCTCACAGTCTTACAAATTAAATAAAATATTGGTGTTTCTCTCCAATATCCTGGCAACTGTTGGGGTCTGATCCGGGATCGGAATAGTGGCACAATTTTAATATATTAGGATATATGGAATATTGTGCTCAGAGTATTTGAATGTATTCTGGAACATTGAAACAAGCCTAGGAGAAAACAGTAATCAGTTATTTCCATTGAGGTGCACTAACAATACAATTCACACATAGGGCTACCTATATTTCACATTACCTGACATAAAAGAAAGTACAGACTTCAATTCACAAATTCCGTTTGCATGTTTGCCTGCCCACATGAAAGCCTTTGTACACCACATCATGCAACACATGAGCAAATGTTCACTTATCCACTTTTTCACTTTTTCTTTGACCTCTCTCCTCTTTTCCCAAGGAGATATCAACTGTGACAGAGCAGAGACTTTCGTACGTTTTATCAGGGAGATGGTGTTGAAGTCTCTGGAAGCAAATTCCTTCCATGTGTCCTAGCTGTGGACAGTTAATTCTCTTTTTGTTAAAAAGCACCTTTCCAAAGGGTGAGGAGCAGTGCCTGGAAGTGCAGCCCAAATGGAGAGATTAACCCTGGAAATCTCCGAATCTCTCAGTCCAGAGGTGCAACAATGGTTCTGTTCAATTTTGAAATGTTCACCGATTTGATCTTCAGTGAGGATAGTCTTTGAGTACTTGTCTTTGATGTTAAAAGAGCAGATGAGTCTGTAGTTGGATTCTTTTGTTACAGCATTGAGCTCAGAGGCTCTTCCCAGCCTGTCCCATATCACAATTTGCAGCATAGTAACTGCACAAACCATTCATTGCCTGAACCCATCTAGTTGACTCCCACTGTAAAGCACATTCACAATTTTGACATTTGCAAGATTTTGTAGGAATATAACTACCGCGAATAGTGGTACTTTATTCCTGAAAAGAGAGCAATGTTGTCAAATCATTTCATCCGGCTCTCATCAGAACAAAGTAAAAATGCCAAATATGAAACGATCGCAACAATTTACAGCAAAGGAGAAAAAGGTGCTGACTGGGTGGCAAGTTAACCCGAATTGGCTGAAACACTTCTATGAAGAAATAAGTGGCATACATGCATATGCAGGGACTGGTTCTCTGGGAACAACATTTACGCAGAATAGTTTCCTGTTGATTTCTCCGTAGAAACGCCTCGGCCAATCAGAGTCGACTTGCCAGCTAATTTTCAGCCTTCTCTCCTTTTGTGTAAATTGTTGTGATCATTTGAAATTATCAGTGGAAGCCGAAAGGCTTCAGCAACAAAACTCTCTTCCACAATGAAAAATATAATTTATGACTCACTAAGAGCTACCAAGAGGGATCTGCTAACAAGCTTTTATCATTGGCACACAAAAGAAAATAAGTTCTTATGCAGTTACAGTTAGAGGTTAATAAAAAAAGAAATTCATAATTTCAGCATATCCTGCAGATAACATTGGTACTGGTTATAAATAATTTAATTTCATCACAATCCATGAGGGAACAACACTTTATTTCTGACTTGGGATATCATCCTCAGAAACAATGGCTCTTGGATCTGGGCACAAATTGGAGATGCAGTGATGTGCTTCCATTGAACAATATTTCCACCTCAGAAGTGGAGCCTTGCACAAGGTACAGGTTTAATAAAAATAACTGATCCAAACTGAGCCAGCCGGTGGAATCTTACACGCCTATAAATTTAAAATAACATTTAAAATAAACATTAAACTCGTCACTGAATGTATTTGAAACATTTTTCCAAAACTTCGTAATGATATCCACCTAGCCTTTCACAAATTTCAGAAAATAAAACAATATCTACACGTTTAGACTACTTAATTTTAATTATGCACATTGGAAAGTATGGTAATTTTCAGTCTTCCCTGCTTACCACCATGCCAAATGTTATACTGTATACACAATTCATGTTGCCAACATAATCATTTAATGATATGAATAATTCATCACATTCCCAGTTAGGAAATATACATATCGGAGTTAAATGTGAATGGCCAATAATCCTCAATTTGAGATCTGGTTCGCTTCTAAATTTAAGCCAAGCATAAACCGCCTCTATCAAATATTTATGGTTTTATCAGCATTCAGAATTCGACTGCAACTGCAGGAAAAGTTACATGTGGAGGTGGGTGGGTGGGGAGGGGGGGGGGGGGGGGGGGGGGGGGGCATTGAATCAAATGTTCCACTCCATTTTGTCTTCATATTTAATACAGTTAACGCCTCAATTTAGAACAGATGGCATAGAGGGGAAAAAACTGCATAGTTACATCAACACAACCACTAATCAATTTAGTTTCCTTGTAAAATTAATATTTTCATGTAGTTATAATAATTTAATTATCTAATGTGTGCTATAAACAATACATGCTGAGAAGCTGTATTATATAACACATCTTTTGCACACCATTATCAACATAAAAGGAATAAATTGTACTCCTAGTTCCCAGAATTTATCTCCTAATTACTTTGCATCGATTTTATAATATTCAAAGATTAGGAACTGGATTGTCTTTTTAAGTTGGAGTTCTGGCAGGGTGAAACTTCTGCCTACGCACCCCAATCATGACCTATTTAGGTCGGTTGCAACTCATCTCACAAGTTGGTGGATGCCCAACAAGTAGGCCAGCAATGCACAGCAGCAAAATACCAACAGGAAAATATCCCAATCTTCCACTAAACCAAGGTGGAAGGTCAGCAGAAACCCAAGAGAAATTGCATGAATTCTATCCAGAGCACTATCTCTCACTTCCTGTGCACAACCAGCCCGAGTGGTCACGCACCCCTGCTCTTGCAAGTGCTTCCTGAACTTTAACTCCATGTTGAATGATGAACCATCAATTGAACGCGAGACGAGTTGCAGTACAAAAGTAAGGCTTTAATAAGCTAGATGTTAGCCCTGCGGTCGACTACAGTAAATGGACGACCGCCGGGCATACTGGGTATTTATACCTCGCCCTGGAGGCGGGGTTAACTCAGCCTCTCGACCAATCGGGGAGCCGTCACATGACTGGTCTCAACCAATCGGTCGAGAGGCACATGACCGACCAGGGCCAATGGTAAGCCGGTGTTCTGCACCAATGGCAGGCAGCTATGTTAATCATACCACCACATTGAACAAGTCCCTTAGCTCAGTACATGTTATTCTTTTCATGACCAGTCACAAGTACAATCACCTTGAGGCCCATACATCCAAAGGCTCCTCTGAGTATGCCCAAGTACACAACAGGCATCATGGTTTCAAGTAGTGTTCCACAGGGTTTGGTGTTGGGACCTTTACAGTTTGTGTTGTATATTAACGATTTATTTGTGAACGTGGGGAGCACAATTTGCAAAAGACACAAAGATTGGCTGAGTGGTGGACAGTGTAGAGGACAGCTACAATTGCCAGAATGATAGAGGTGGATTGGTGGAGTGGGCGATAAAGTGACAGATGGAATTTAACACAGATGTGTGAGGTCATGTATTTCGGGAGGTCAAACAGTTAAAGGGAGTACACAATAAATGGGAACAAAGGGGGTAGATGAAGTGAGAGATCTTGCCGTACATGTACACAGGTTATTAAAGATGGCAGTTCAAGTGGACAAAGGTGCAGCATGGTGGCGCAGTGGTTAACACTGCTGCCTCACGGCGCGAGGACCTGGGTTCGATCCCGGCCTGTATCACTGTCCATGTGGAGTTTGCACATTCTCACCAAGCCTGCACCCCCACAACCCAAAAAGGTATGCAAGGTAGGTGAATTGGCCATGCTAAATTGCCTCTGAATTGGAAAAAAAACAACTGGGTACTCAGAAGAAAAAAAATAGTTCACGTACAAAAGGTTGTTAAGAAAGCAAATGGAATGCTCTCCTTCATTAGTAGAGGTGTAGAATATAATAATAATAATGTTTATTGTTACAAGTAGGCTTACATTAACACGGCAATGAAGTTATTGTGAAAAGCCCCAAGTCGCCACATTCTGGCACCAGTTCAGGTACAAGGAGGGAGAATTCAGAATGTCCAGATTATCTAACACCATGGGCGCGATTCTCCCAAAACGGGAGAAATCGTAAAGCTGGCGTCAAACCCGGGCGGGTTTGACGCCAGCGCGCCCCTTGCCAACCGGGAACCGATTCTGGTCCCCGGTCGGGGCTAGCAGCCCGACGCCGTAGGCTCCGGCATGATGGGCTTAACGAATATCGTTAAGCCCGCTTGCCGTAGTTAGCGCCGGCTGACGCGTCATATGACGTCAGCCGCGCATGCGCGGATTGGAAGACTCCAACCCGCGCATACGCGGATGACGTCATCGCGTATTTGCGCGAAACCCGCGCATGCGCGGGCCGGGTTGCCCCTCAGCCGCCCCGCGAATGGATACTGCGGGGCGGCGGAAGGAGAAAGAGTGCGCGGGCATCAGGCCCGCTGCCCGCGATCGGTGCCCACCGATCGCGGGCCCATGGCACCCTTGGCACGGCCGTGGTACTGCCGTGCCAATCGGTGCCATGGTTATGAAAAGCGAGTTTGTGACGCCGTTTTTACGAACGGCCAGACCAGGTGTGTTTGCCGTTCATAAAAACGGCGTAAAGGGCTGGGACTTCGGCCCATCGAACAGCTGTGAATCGCTGCCGGCCGTAAAAAAATGGCGGCAGCGATTCGGGTCGGGAGTTGGGCGGGGGGTGGGGGAGAATAGCGGGAGGGCGGGAAAAATGTCGTGAAGGCCCTCCCGCTATTCTCCGACCCGTCGTGGGGGTCGGAGAATTTCGCCCCATGTCTTTCGGGACTTGTGGGAGGAAACCAGAGCACGCAGAGGAAACCCACGCAAACACAGGGAGCATGTGCAGACTCTGCACAGACAGTGACCCAAGCCGGGAATCGAACCTGCGATCCTGGCACTGTGAAGCAACAGCGCTAACTACTGTGCTCCTGTGTCAACCGTAAAAGTAAGGATATAATGTTGGAATTGTATAATACACTGGTGAGGCCACAACAGGAGTATTGTGTGCAGTTCTGGTCACATTACAGGGAGGATGCAATTGCTCTGGAGAGAGTGCAGAGGTTTACAAGAATGTTGCCAGGGCTAGAAAAATGTAACTACAAGGACAGATTAGATAGGTTGGAGTTATTTTCCTTGGAACAAAGAAAGCTGAGGGGTGACTTAATTGAGGTGTACAAAATTATGAGGGGAAGAGATAGAGTGTACAGGATAAATTGTTCCGAACCAGGTGGCATAGATTCAAGGTAAGAGGCAGAAGGTGTAGAGGGGGCACGAGCAATAACTTTTTACACAGAGGGTAGTGAGTTGATAGTGGAGGCATGGACCCTAAACTCCTTTAAAAAGTACCTGAATCTGCACCTTAGGCATGCTAAGCTACAGGGCTATGGACAGGGTACAGGAAGGTAAGGATTAGGCAGGGCACTTGGGTGTCCTCAGGCTGCCATGGACAAGATGAAATAAATGGCTTCCTTCTTGCTGTAGCCTTTCTATGATTCTACTAGCCTCTCATTTAAAATGTTCACAGGCAGAACTTCATGTAGGTCACATCCTTTCTTTATTTTGTGCTTCTACTGCCCAACCAAAATCAATTCCAAAATCCAACCATGCAACCCTTCCCACCTAGACACAAGCCTTGTTTCCTCTCAACTCCTTTGACTTGACTGTGGTCATTATGCGGTAATGGGGGCAGGAATGGCGAGATTTGGGGAAAGCTCGTTTGGGACGAGAAGATCCTTGGGTAGCTAAGCTTTGTTAATATGCATGGAGGTGAAATCAGTAATGGGACTAAAAAACGATCGGCCTGGTAGGTGGAGGCACTGTAGGCAGAGATATATTGATGCCACAACGACGTCCATGAATTTACCTTATTGAGTACACCTCTAGGCAGAGAGGAGAGAATGACAGACATTGAGACGGAAACAATGAAAAAAATAATGAAATAAAGTGATACTGATATGAGAAGGGAAAGCATAAGTGATGCCCGCACAGAGCAAGAATGAATGAAAAATAGATCAGAGAGGACAAGACAAAAGGAAAGCAAGTTGGCAAGCAACACATTGAAAAAGATTGGCTCGAATTTTGCAGCAAGGATAAATCAGATAGAAAATGTCCCACAAAAATGTAGAAATCAAGAGAGTGAATATAAGAAATAGGGGCCAAGTATGTCATTTGGCCCCTCGAGTCTATTCGGCCATTTAATGAGATTTGATTGGGCCTTAACTCCACATTCCTGGCTGTCCCCATTACCCTCAATTTTCTTGTAGATCAAAAATCTATCCAACTCAGTCTTTTTTAAAATAAATTTAGAGTACCCAATTCATTTTTCCAATTAAGGGGCAATTTAGCATGTTCAATCCACCTCGCTTGCACATTTTTTGGGTTGTGGGGACGAAACCCACGCAAATACGGGGAGAATGTGCAAACTCCACACGGACAATGACCCAGAGCCGGGATTGAACCTGGGACCTCGGCGCCGTGAGGCTGCAGTACTAACCCACTGAGCCACCGTGCTGCCCTATCCAACTCAGTCTTGACAATATTCAATGATCCAGCCTCTGATGCTCTCCGGTTTAGAGAATTCCAAAGATTAACAACCCTCAGAAAATGAATGCCTCGGTCTTAAATAGGAGACCCCTTATTTTGAAACTGTACGCCCTGGTCCGAGATCCCCCCACAAGAGGAAACATCCCCTCAGCATCTACCTGTCAAGTGCTCTCATATTCTTAATGTTTTAACAAGATACCTCTTACTCTACTACACTCCATTAATTATAGGTTCAACCTGCTCAACCTTTCTTCACTTACCTGATGAAGTAGTTGCGCTCCGAAAGCTTGTGATTCCAAACAAACCTGTTGGACTTCAAACTTGTGTTGTAAGATTTCTTACAAGTCCAATGCCAGCTTCTCCACATCATAACCTTCCTTCATAAGATAGCCCACTCATCCCAGCAATCAATCTAGTGAACATTTTCTGAACTGGTTCCTATGCAAGTATATTATTCCTCGTGCATGGAGACCAAAACTACGCAATACTCCAAACTCTAACAAACATGTAAAGTTTTCCCCATTCCTTAACGTGTCTTCACCATACTTTCTGCTCTTCTCTCTAAGACTAAACATGCTGTGCTCAGTTGCTTTATACCCTTAACGCCTCCAGGTCAAAGAATTTCAGGCTTGACACGATGCTGAACTTTTCCTCTGCCGCCTTCGTCTCCATGCTCACTTCTTCGGGCAGGATTCCTCTCCCCATTCAACAGATCGTTTTACCTGCCTCGAGCATTCTCCCTCCACCTGGACCCCTCCCTCCAGCCGCTTACTTGCTTTTAATCTTTTCATTCAGAACTGTCGGCGTGATATTGACCGTCTCAATTTCTCTGCTCTTCTCACCCACTCTAATCTGATGCCTTCTGAACTGTCTGCACTTTGTTCTCTTGGGTCCAGCCCTGACTTTGTCATCAAACACAAGGGTGGGGCAGTTGTTGCCTGGCGCACTGACCTCTACCTCACAGAGGCTGACCGTCAACTCTCCAACATTTCCTCCTACCTCGCCCCTGGACCATGACGCCACCACCGAGCATCAAGCCATTGTTTCCAAGATTGTCACTGACCTCATCTCCTCTGGAGATCTTGCCTCCACAGCATTCAAACTCAGTCTCCCAACCCCTGACAGTCCACTTCTCCCTCCTCCCCAAAGTCCACAACAGGACTTTTGTGTCAGTCTGTTACTGCCCACTGAACCCATTTCTTCCTATATTGACTCCATACTCACTCCTCCTATCCAGTCCCTTCCAACCTACACTTGTGATTCCTCCGATGCCCTATACCATATTAACATCTTTAAGTTCCCCGGCCCTAACCACCTCCTCATCACCATGGATGTCCAATCCCTCTATACCTCCATTCCCCACAAGGGTGGTCTGAGGGCTCACCGCTTCTTCCTCGAACAGAGACCCGAACAATCCCCATACACAAACACTCTTCTCCATCTGGCTGAACTTATCCTCTCATTGAAAAACGTCTCCTTTAACATGTCTCATTTCCTCCAAACCAAAGGTGTGGCTATGGGTAGCCTCATGGGTCCCAGTTCTGCCCGTCTCTTTATAGGGTATTGTCCCAGTCCTACTCTGGCCCCATTCCACAACTCTTATCGGTACATCTGTTTCAGTACCATTTTATGTTCCCATCAGGACCTGGAAAAATTATTAATTTTGCTCCCTATTTCCACCCCTTTATCACCTTTACATAGTCCATTTCTGACATTTCCCTTCCCTTCCTTGACCCTTCTATTTCAAAGCCTGGCGATAGTTTGTCCACTAACATCTATCATAACCCTACCGACTCCCCACCTTGACTACAGCTCTTCACACTCCACATCCTGTAGGGACTCTATCCCATTCTCTCAACTCCTTCGCCTCATTGCATCCTTTCTGATGATGCCACTTTCCAAAACGGTGTTGTTGACATGACTTAATTCTTTCTTAAATCGTGGCTTCCAACCCACTGTGGACAACAGAGCTCTCAACCGTGTCTGACCCATATCCTGAACCTCTGCCCTCATCCCCTCACAGAACCAGAATAGAACCCTCTTGTCCTCAGTTTTCACCCCACCAGCCTCCGCATTCAAAGAATAATCCTCCACCAGTTCTGCCAACTCCAGCATGATGTCACCATGAAACCTGTCAGCATTTCGCAGGGACCATTCTTCTGGGATACCCTGGTCCATTTCTCTTTCACCCCCAACACCTCACCTTCTTCTCACGGCACCTTCCATGCAATCGCAGAAGGTGTAGCACCTACCCCTTCACCTCCTCCCGGCTGACAATCTCAGGCCCGAAACACTCTTTTCAAGTGAGGCAGCACTTCACGTGCACCTCCTTCAATCTGCTCTATTGCATTCGTTGCTCCCAGTGCGGTCACATTGGACAGACTAAACACAGACTGGGTGACTGCTTTGCAGAACACCTCCAGTCCGACCGTAAGCAGGGCCCAGACCTTCCTGTCGCTTGCCATTTCAATTCACCGTCCTGCTCTCACATCCACATGTCCGTCCTTGGCCTGCTGCAATGTTCCAGTGAAGCCCAGTGCAAACTGGAGGAACAGCACCTCATCTTCCGATTAGGCACGTTACAGCCTTCTGGACTTAACATTGCGTTCAACAACTTCAGACTGTAAACTCTCTCCACAAACTTAACCACATTTCTATTTCTATCAATTTATTTTTATTTCTTCCATTGATCTGTTTTTCCCTCATTGCTCCCCTGCCCTCCCCCCACTCCACAGGGGCAACTGTTCCTAGTTTCCCTTACACATTGCCCACCTTTGTTTTGCCATTCATACATTTTAATCTCTTTATGTGCTACCAACAGCACCCTTCTTAGCGTTAATCACCCACATTTCCACATTTACGTTCCTTTTGTCTTCTGTCCTCAATATCTTTGTCCATCTCCACCTATCGTTAGCTATCCAGTCCCAGGGCAGCACGGTGGCCTAGTGGTTAGCATAACCGCCTCACGGCGCTGAGGTCCCAGGTTCGATCCCGGCTCTGGGTCACTGTCCGTGTGGAGTTTGCACGTTCTCCCCGTGTCTGCGTGGGTTTCGCCCCCACAACCCAAAAATGTGCAGAGTAGGTGGATTGGCCGCGCTAAATTGCCCCTTAATTGGAAAAAATAATTGGCTAATCTAAATTTATTTTTAAAAAAAAAGCTATCCAGTCCCACTGCTCCACCCCCCCCCCCCCCACCCCCCACCCCCCACGGCAGTATAAATCTGACCCTATTTCCAGTTCTCTCCAGCTTTGACAAAGTCATCCAGACTCGAAACGTTAGCTCCCTTTTCTCTCCACAGATGCTGTCAGACCTGCTGAGATGGTCCAGTATTTTCTGTTTTTGTATGTCACCTTTTACTGCTTTCTAAAATTTCTGAATCTTCTGGCTTATGACTAATCTTTAAAGCATTGTACACCTTTTCTTTTAATTTGATACCATCCTTAAACTCTTTAGTCAGCCCTGGAAGGTGCATCCTTCCACATAATCTTTCTTAATTTTTGTTGAGAATTATGAAACATCTACTTAAACATCTGCCAATGCGTCTATTTTCTTCCCTCTTACTTTTTGCCTATTTTACTGTAGTCATCTCTACTTTCATATTCTTATAGGGGTCTTTATTTTAGTGTAGGAACTAGTTTCAGACCCAAGTTTCTCACCCTCATACCTAGTGAAATTCTATCAAGCTATGATTGCACTTGCCAAGAGTATTGTTTACTATGAGATCATTAATTAGTCATGACTTACTGCACAATAGCACATTTTGTAAAATGCCTGCTCGCTAGTTGGTTTCAGAGTGTATTGTTCAAAGAAACTGCCCAAGTATATTTTATTTATTAATTTGAATTGTCTATTGTATATAAAGATCAAAATAATCCACGATAATTGCAATATCTCTCTTGCAAGACCTAATTATTCTTTGATTCATAATCTGTCCTACAGTGTAGCTATTGTTTGGGGCCAAAAACGACACAAACTAATGACTTATTTCCCTTGCTCTAACTTATTTCAATGTAAACTGTTTTGACATCTTGTTCATCCTCACCAAGGTAATTTCTCACTTCTTTGCTGACCCTCATCCTTTGGGTGGGAAACTAGAAGACTGAATTACATGCGCTTGAGTTCCCATAGAGGGCACTTTTTGTGGAGCAATTCAGGACATGTTATTGGGCCAGCACTCTATTGGCATGAGTCTCAAACAATTCCTGGCTAAGTGGATGTTCTAATTGTTGGGGTGCCAAAGAGATTGGCAGCTGGAGCTGTTTTTAAGCGCTCCACTTATCATGCCACTTACTTGAGCCACTAAGATGGCTCAGAGAAGATCTGTTCCCCCGAGGTCTGGCATCCAAGTTGGGCCCACAACTTCATGCCAGTGAGGAGCGGAGGGACACTTTCTTCCCCAGCATGAGCCGCAGACTCAAGATGTCCTCCTGAACATCATCTGGGAGGTAGTGGCAGAGACAGTCAGTGCTGCCAGTTTCACCAGGAGGAAACAGCTGGGTGATCCCAATTGTTGGGGGTCACTGGTGAGTCTTCTGCCCCAAGACTGACAAAGAACCAGGCCATGGTGCAGGTGTCATCTGGTTGAGGTGAGCTTTGCTGATCCCATTTCCTCTGCAATGGGGCATCAGTTTGAAGGAGTGCTAACTCACCTGGTGGGCTCCTCATTGAGCTCGGCCCTTGATGATTCAGCTGGTGTATGAGGATATCCAGAGAAGTAGTATGGGTGGGCTTCCAGATAACCAGAAGTCTTCTGAGCATTTAAACGACACAGGCAGCACGAGCAGCCAGGAGCTTGCAAGAAGTACCAAAGGAGTGCATTTAAGAGACAGACTGCAGCAATGGAGGTCTGAGCCAGGCCACCCCGATCCTGATGGAAACATTACACATTTATGGACTTGGCACCAAGTCACTACCTGCTACTGCCCTCAGTCTGGGCAGCCATCTCCCAGCAACCCTGCACATTTTTCAACAGTTGTTTAGCCTCCCGCTCCCCCTGCACAGCCATGGCGCCCAGTCCACATTTGTAAATACTTGTAGTAATTCACAGCTGTGAGACGTCTGCCTGAGAGGAGTGGAGCATTGTGGAAGGACGGAGCATACGGTCCCCAACCCGCTAATTACATTTAAATGCATGCAAATGCCGGTACTGCAAATGCTGCCGGCAGCCCGGGTTGCAAACCTCGTTGTCACCACATGCGAGGGAGCAGAGCATGGTGCCCAAATCAGTGCTGGGTGTCTACCTCTATTTTGGTCAGACACCTGATTATCCGTCCGATTGTGGTTTGCATTTGTGGTGTCGCGGGACAGAGAATTTCACTCTTTATTAACAATTCCTTTTTCTTTCTTCTATCTTTCTGATAAGTCAAATGAACTCAAATATTCATTTCACAGCCCTTGGTCACCTCTCAACCATGAAATGAAAGTGGCTTATTGTCATAAGTAGGATTCAAATGAAGTTACTGTGAAAAGCCTCTAGTCGCCACATTCCGGCACCTGTTCAGGGAGGCCGGTATGGGAATTGAATCGTGCTGCTGGCCTGCCTTGGTCTGCTTTAAAAGCCAGCGATTTAACCCTGTGCTAAACCAGCCCCATGAGTCTGTGATGGTAATCACATCATACCTATTAATTTCAATTTGTGCCATCATATTTTGGGCAGAATTGTCTTTCATTTTTTGTTCGGGGTCTGCAAATAAACTGTTAACAAAAGAATAAAAGATTTATTAAACATGAAAATATTAATTATAATACACTATTCCTTCACTCCCACTCTACCTTCAGAGGTATGTACAGAAAGATTACACACTTTACAGAATATATCTCGTACTCTAATGTTCTCAATAAATACATGGTCCATATAAACCAATCGATGAAATTTTGGTCAGCTACACCACACTCTGAAACCAAGAGACTGATGCCACAAAAACAACTTCTATGGATTTCTCCCCCAGCTGTTTGTTACACTGTGAACCAGCAGGGCGTACTGATACTTGTGACTTCCTCATGAGAATTTGCAAACTCCAGTCTTGAAAAATACACTTGCAATTCTTCTCCTATGCAAGGCTTTCTCTCATAAGCCTTCAACATGGATCCACATCCAGGATTTCAACCTTTCCTTTCTCTATTCCTTTGCCCTCAATTGCCACATGCATTCAAGCTTCCATGTAATCTCTTAAGTATTCAATCATGCCAACAGAACACCACTGCTTCACAGGCTTTATTAAGGTGTCACTAACCTCAGGATTCTTTCAGATGTCTGGTCTTTCACTAGTCAACTTCACCTGGTTTTCACCCTGAAGCTTTTTCTTTAATTGGAGCTTCAGCACATTTCTTTAACTTCAATGAACAGTACCTTGTTCAGATTCTAGCCCTTTGCCCCTTTGACTTCAGGCTTCCTAGGACTTCTCTTTTTATTCCCTCGTTTCTAGAACTATTTGTTCTTTAACTTTTGGGACTTGTTTTCTGCCCCTTCCTGCATTGTCCTGCCTCTATTGACACTTTCTGTGAGAGGTTCTCTCTTTCAGATACCTGGTTCCAACCGAACCACATGAGCTTATGATTTTCAGTGTGGTCTCTGGCTGCTAAGCAACAGCTTAATTGCTTTTACATCATAATCCTTTAATTACAAGGCAAGCACAGTTTAAAGTAAAACTAAAACCCGGAGACATGCAGGAACTTTTGTTTAACATGAAGCTAACTAAAGATTTTTCTCTTTCTTAGCCCACAATTAGAGAAATGCAAATTAAGCTTTAACCTTATTTCTAACAGCCACAAATACGCATATCAATTTTCAAAATCAGCTCAATTTCCTAATACTATCAAATGTTCGTTGCTCTTCCACAAGTTTCACTACGCTAGTTCCTCATTGAATGACTTAGCATTAAAATATGAAGGGCTTGAAGTTACGAATATTCATCAGATAGGCCTCTACAAGAATGCTGGCACATACCTATGAATATTTTTAAGTATGAAAAGCCTTAACTGCTATCAAACAAAGCCTGTGCCACTAAAAAACTACTTTTACAAGTGTGGAGTCGCCTTCTTCCAAATTCCAATTGTTAAATGCCATAATTTTTAAAAAAGTTTTCTTTGTCTCTCATCTCTCGCTCTCTCTCACAATCACCCTTCCTTTCCCTCAATGTTGCTTTGCATAGATGATCTTCCATTGAATTAAATATTCTAATTTATACTTTGTGGTTCAGATTCCAGCATTTACCCGGAAGGATTTTTCAATCTGATTGGTTAAAGGGGCACATTGTCGTCTGTCTTGCTCTCTCAAGTTACAGATCCTTGTGGAGGGTGCTGCACCATTTTGGATTCCTAATTATCACAAGTTATTGCACAAAAGCTGACAAAAAGCTGTAAAGTGCAACCAACTGCAAACTCTATTTTGCCTCTAACTGCAAAATATAGATCATTGTGCATTGATGCCAGTATAAAGCGTCTGCCAGAAACAACAATTACTGAGACCAATGTCATGGATGATTTATTAATAATGTTTGTATTTTCTAAGAAATTGTGCATACTACTAATGAGCCCATAGCTTTTGGAGCCAGAAAGAACAGAGTAAATGCCTGGTCAAGCAAATCATATCATCATACCTTTTTCCACGTCTAACAATATTGGATCCAAATCCAATTAAATGTGGCACTTGATATTCCTCAATTGATACAAGGAGTAGCAATGTTATTTTGCACTTATTGCCTAAAGTTGCAGCTAAACAGAAAAATAAACCAGGGTGCATTTTCATCAGTATGAAGCCAAACGATTATACTTAGTAAAGCATTATTTTAAATGTTATATTTATTCACTTTGTATCATCCCTTTTAAAGGTAAATTTGCCTGAAATACAAGAGCAGCTGCACATAGCTAAATAAGGGAAACCAGCATACTCACTGCCTGCACGTGTAAACTGCCAGTTCTTGTAATAGAGACAGTTTGAATGAATTGATCTTTATTTAGAGACATTCTTGTACAGGTTTGAGCAAAAATTAATAATGTTTTATTCCCAATGCATTATCACATTAGTTAAAAACTTCCCAACCAACCAAATATCATAATATGACAACAATGTCGATGTATTCAGTGGGGCACCACTAAATGAGTATTGAGTGGATGCTGCACTATCATAAGCGTTGGCTTTGTGACGTGTCATTAAATCAAGCTGATCTACCCTTTCAGGTGGGTGTAAAAGATTCCATGGCACTATTTGCAGAAGAACAGGGAAGTGCTCACCTTGGTTAATATTTATCCTTGAACCACCATCCCCCAAAATTACATGTCCATTGCCACATTGCTATTTATTTATTCCTCTGCACAAACTGGTGTCTGTTTCATACACTATTACACAGTGATTATATTTTACAGTATTTTGTTGACCATAATGCATGGAATGACATGCTGAAGTCATAAAAGATGCGATATAAATGCGAGTTTTCTTTCAGTCAAGTTAATTTTGATTACAACTGTGGCTTTGTATTTCGTGTGTTGACTGTAAAATAAAGCAGTTTAAACCCCAAAATGCTCTTCCAAATGGATGCCATGTTAAATTGCTTTTCCAATATTTCTTTCATATCAGTGTACAACAGTAAGTAAAATTATGGAGAAAGAACAGGAATAATCTGTGAGCCATGGTGGTTTTTGAACTGTGAAAATCCTTGCTGGAGTTTTAGCCAATTCAGGCCAAAATACCTGGACAAGAATTTAGTGTTCCAGTAGGTTAGGCAAATTTGGAGACGACAGATTTTCATCACAAAATTTGGTACAGCTAACCCCTTGTTATCAGTGAAGGTTGAAGGCAAAAATGGGCATGCAAGTTACATTTTTGCCATATTAGGGCCAATAGTTTCCTGTTCACATTTATGGAAGGACATCACTGAAGACATAAGTGCCAGGCAATGACCATCTCCTACAAGAGAGGATCTAACCACCACCCATTGATATTTAACGGCATTACCATTGCTGAATCCCTAACAATCAATATCCTTGGGGTTACCATTGATCATAAACTGAACTGGATTAGCCACATTAATACTGTGGCTACCAGGGCAGGTCTAAGGTTAGGAATCCTATGGCGAGTAACTCAACTCCTGGCCCCCAAAGCCTGTCCACCCTCTACTAGGGACAAGTCAGAGTGTAATGGAATACTCTCCACTTGCCCGGATGAGTGCAGCTACAAAAACACTCAAGAAGCTCAACACCATCCAAGCCAAAGCAGCCGGCTTCATTGCTCCCCCTCCACAAACATTCAAATCGTCCACCACCGACGAACAGTGGCAGCCATGTATACCATCTACAAGGTGCATTGCAATAACTCACTAAGATTCCTTAGACAGCAACTTCCAAACTAACAACCATCTAGAAGGCCAAGAACAGCAGATACCTGGGAACCCCACCACCTGGAGGTTCCCCTCCAAGTCACGCACCACCCTAAATTGGAAATATATCACTGCTCATCACGGTCACTAGGGTAATATCCTAGAACCCCCTCTCAAACAATACAGTGGGTGTACCTACACATCAATTACTGTAGCAGTTCAAGAAGGTAACGCACCACCACCTTCTGAAGGGCAACTAGGGATAGGCAATAAATGCTGGCCTAACCAGCAATGCCCACATTATGTAAATTAATTTTTTTTTAAATGTGTCCCATAGGTTATGTGGAAGTGTTCCTGTCATGACCCTTAGAGTCATTGATGGCACAGAAGCAGGCTGTTTGGCCCATTGAGATCTTCCCGTCACTTGACAGAGAAATGCAGTCAATCCCATTTGCCCACTCAATTTTCACATCTCTGCAAGTATAATTACTTAAGTGCCCATCCAATTTCCTTTTGAAATAATTTTAACGTTATTAATTCCACCACCCTCGTGGATAGTGAGCTTTAGGTCATTACCACTCACTGCATAAAAACGTTTTTCCTCTCATTTGCCTGCATCTATTGCTCAAAACCATAAATATGTATCCTTGCACTTTCAGCTCATGGGAAACGTTTTTTCCTGTCTACCTTGTGCAAAACTGTCATAATTGTATACACTTCTATTCAAAACTTCCCTAAATCTTCTTCATTCCAAGGAGAACAACTCCAGCTTCTCCAACCTAACCTTGTAACTAACAGGTGCAGGCTGGTTTAAATCCCTCTTCCTTGGAACCATTCTCGTAAATCTCCTTTACACACTCTCAACGATCCTCACATCCTTCCCAAAAGTGTGATGGCCAGAACTAGATGCAATACTCCAATTGGGGCCCAAGCAAAGCTTTATAAAAGGTCAGCATATCTTCCCTGCTTCTGTAATGCCTCTCAGCATGCAAAGCCTAAGATCCGATATGCTTTGCAAACCACTCTTTCACTATGCCCTGCCAACTTCAAAGATCTATGCACATGCTGTTTAGGGGCTGTTTAGCACAGGGCTAATTCGCTGGCTTTGAAAGCAGACCAAGGCAGGCCAGCAGCACAGTTCAATTCCCTTAACAGCCTCCCTGAACAGGCACCGGAATGTGGCGACTAGGGGCTTTTCACAGTAACTTCATTTGAAGCCTACTTGTGACAATAAGCGATTTTCATTTTCATTTCATTTCATTTCACAAGCATCCCCAGGTACCTCTGTCCTTGCATTCTCTTTAGAACTGTGTGCTATGAAGCTGGACTTTATAAGACTTATGTTTTCAAATGTCCCCTTTAACTGGAGGTAAAAGTGGGAGTTCCAGAAGCACCTTATCTCAGAAACATGCCTGTGTGAGCTAGTTGCCATGGGAGAGAAACTCATCTAGGAACTTTTTGAAATTTCAAATGACAGTTTTCACATCTTCACAAATTTACAGAAAAAAGGACAACTTATTTTGAAACAGAGAATGAGAGAAACAACAGAGTTATGAGATTTAAGGAACAAGGAGTCGTTAACATAGATCTTGCTATGGCAAGTCGGATCTGGAACACTCAGGCCCACGGAATTTACTTCTGGTGAACAACTAACTAAGAAGAAACTGAAATCAAGAACAAAGTAGTATAAGGATGATTTTTTTGAGGTATGGCTTTGATAATTGTACCATGTATGTTATATGCAGGGAAGTAATGGTAAATAAGAGTTCGATGTGAACTATGTCTTACTTTGCAGACATCTTTACAATTCTAAACAAACTGAAATTTTGACCGAGCGCAGCAGGGAGATGAGAGTCTGCTAGAAATAAGAAGTGTGGTTGCCACGAGCCACACTGATGGTATCTGTGAGGGTATCACAACTTAGAACATCAGATTCTGGAGCTGCATGGTTAGTTTTGGAATGGTATGAGGAGTCAAATGATGTCCCAATGAGAATAACCAACCCAATCATAACAACTATTAATTAAATTAAAGATAAATATACACAAACAGGACTATCATACTCTAGGACAATTAAGTATATGAATCACTAAACACAGGGGTTTCCATAGGGTGGGTATCGGGAGGGTCGCCGAGTTATCGCGAACTTCCCGATTATGGGAGAAGCGCTCAACAGCCGCGACCGGCTTTTAACTATGCCGTATGCGACCGGCTTTTAAATGTGAACAATGCATTTTTCCCGCCAGAAGCTGTGGTCACGTGTCAGCCATGTACACCGACGTCAGCCACGTACACTGACATCACGTACCCTGAATGCCTGTGATTTTGGCATAAAATCACAGAGGAGAGATTCCTCCATTTTCTAGCTGCAAGCAAGCAAGGCAGCAAGACGGTGAAGAACTGAAGATGGACTGTTTTGTTACAAGGAAGAGATGGCCAGAGACACAAACAGGCCAAGATCTCACAACTCAATTTGCTGGAGGGCTACTCAGGGGAGTCCACAACAGGACAAAGCAGTGCTAGTATAAATTGTATACAGAGCTCTAGAGCCTCTGGTGAACAGCTAATTATGAAGAAACTGAAATCAAGAACAAAGTAGTCTAAGGATGATTTTTTTTAAGGTATGGCTTGGATAATTGTACCATGTGTGTTAGATGCAGGGAAGTACTAGTAAATAAGAGTTGGATGTGAACTATGTCTTACTTTGCAGACATCTTTACAATTCTAAACACACTGAACCTCAAATTGCTAGGGAAGGATGATGATTGCTTTCGGTACTACGAAGAAATAGATGCTTTCCGAAAGCCATTGAAAGTTTGGCAAGCGTGAGTACAATGCAAATTCCATTAAAGAGATATTATAAATGCAACAGATCTCGCCTGTGGAGTTAATATAGTCTAAATATTTACAGACATTACTGTACAATGGCCATAGAAACTCAGCAGTTGTAAATGAAAATTCACAGAAAGGGTATGAAGGAAAATCACTATTACAAGAAGGCTGAGATTCAAACCTCCATTGTGTGTCAATATTAATGCCATCAGAGACCATTTGTGTGTACAATGGGAACACCAATATCATGGTCACCTGACAGAAACTAGCTCATGATAAGAAATATTTATCATCCTGAAAATAGCTCTTATGTCAGTCAATCTGGAAGACAAAGAGGCTCAAAAGAGATGCCCCTGCAAAGGAAGAACCCTACCTAGAAAATATCTTATAGGCTATCTATTTACCTGCAGAACCAAGCCATTACAGGGGCTTGACTACAGCTTTGACTGGAACAAAACCAAAAGCCTATTGTTGTAAGTGGTAGCCATTAAACATCCAATTGCTGTTTTCTTCAGTGAACAAAAAACAAAATCACGCCTGCAATGTTCCCAGCTTACAGCTCAAAGGACAACAGTATAATGACATTTTAAATTCCAAAACACCAAATGCATGCTATTTCTTTTCTTGTATGCATCTAGTGTGAATATGGATGCTATTGCAATTATATTCAGGTATGAGAAATAAAGATTTATTTATTTTGTCCTGTGTTCTTGAGGGTCATAACACTAATGGGGGCTGATACTGTATAATAAAATGTATTCAGGCAGTGCAATAGTTAATGTGGGGTTGGGGAGACAGGACCACCCATATGTGACTCTCTACAACACTGTGTATGAGAGTCTGAAAGAAGCCGACATTGTGTAAGTATCCATGCAGGTCTATGCCTTGGGTATGAATATAGTATGGGTTCCCAATAAACCATCTATGTTCCACAATACTAGTCCCCAAAACTTCTCAGTGGGGCCACCAAAGAACCTTACAACATGATGGCAGAGAAAGATAGACCCCAAAATCGCAGAGCAGCTGGAGTAGGATCTCAATCTCAAAGCATGATTAATGAAAGAAAGTAAAGCTTGACTTTAAAAAAAATAAATTTAGAGTCACCATCATTTTTTTCCAATTAAGGGGCAATTTAGTGTGGCCAATCCACCTAACCTGCACATCTTTGGGTTGTGGGAATGAAACCCACTCAGACATGGGGAGAATGTGCAAACTCCACACAAACAGCGACCCAGGGCCAGGATCGAACCAGGGCCCTCAGCGCCGTAGGTAGCAGTGCTAACCACTGCACCACCGTGCCGCCCCAAGTAAAGCCTGACTTGAGCGAAGTTCATACAAATTAATACACGTCTGCAGGTTGCAAGGTGAACCCCCCCCCCCTCCCCCAGGGCGAGGACAACAGAGGCCAACCCCCAAAGCACAAGGGAGACAGGAGACACCACACATGGAAGGGAAAGAGAAGACCCCCCTCCCTCCCTCCAGGTGAGGGGGACAATACCTTAGCAAGGATGGTCACATATCACATCAGTGCAATGAATAGTTAATCGCACAAGAAAGAAGAGGCTGAGAAACAGCACAAAGACTTTAAAATAGAGCTTTTTGAAAATGCCAGCATATTATGCAACTGTAACTGCAGGCAACATTGTGGGGTAAGCAATTGGTTGCAAATGAAGGAAAGCTTTCTGAGGTAACCCAAGAGAAACAAAGGGTGTAATCTAACCGAAGTGCAACAGAGTCCGCATTGATTATGTTTAGCCAGGTGTTTCCCGGTGCTCGCAGTGCCAAGAAAGATCATGCTATCGAACGGGACTTTGTTAGAATCCAGGGGCGGAATTCTCCGACCCCCGGGAGGGTTGGAGAATTGCTCGGGGCCGGAGTCAATCCTGCCCCCGTCGTGGCCCGAATTCTCTGCCACCCGGGAACCGGTCGGCGGGCCCCCCACGGAGATTCTCCGGCCCACGATGGGCTGAAGTCCCGCCGCCGACAGTTCGTTCCCACCGGCGGGAATCAAAGCACGTCTGGGATTGCCGGTGCGGGTTGGGGGGGGGCGCTGGGCAATCTGACCACGGGGGGTGCCCCCACAGCGGCCTGGACCGCGATCAGAGCCCACCGATCGGCGGGCGGGCCTGTGCCGTGGGGGCACTCTTTTTCTTCCGCCCCGCCATGGCCTTCACCATGGCGGGGGCAGAAGAGAACCCCCTCCGCTGCGCATGCACCGGTATGACGTCAGCAGCCGCTGACGCACCGGCACATGCGCGAACTCGAAGGCCTTTCGGCCGTTCGTGCCAGCCGGCGGAGCGGGAGCCACTCCAGTGTGGGTCTAGCCCCTAAAGGTGCGGAGAATTCCACACCTTTGGGGAGGCCTGACGCCGGAGTGGTTCATGCCACTCCGTCCCGCCGTCACCCCCCACCCCGCGGGGTAGGGCAGAATCCCGGCCCAGGTCTCAGCGGGGAATGTTCCATTGAGGCTACATTTTCTCCCATTTCCTGCAATTATCAACTTCACTCGCCAGAACTCCTCAGTGCAGGAACAGATTGAGATGCCATTTAAAAAAAAAAAAATAATTTTTATGCAAATTTTCACATTTTCACAAAAAAGAAAACAGTAACAGAAAATTCAAAGAACAAAAAGAACAACCCCCCCATATATACAAAGGAGAAACAATAAATTAACGCCCGTCGTTAGCGAAGATTCAACCCAAAACAAAAACAAAGAGAACCCCCCGGGTTGCTGCTGCTGCTGACCTTTTGATTTTACCGTCCTGCCAAGAGATCCAGGAATGGTTGCCATCTCCTGAAAAGCCCCTGTACTGACCCCCTTAGGACAAATTTCATCTTCTCCAATTTAATAAACCCTGCCATATCGTTGACCCAGGCCTCCACGCTTGGGGGGCCTCGCATCCTTCCACTGAAGAAGAATTCTCCGCCGGGCTACTAGGGACACAAAGGCCAGAACACTGGCCTCTTTCGTCTCCTGCACTCCCGGCTCCACTGCAACCCCAAATATTGCGAGTCCCCAGCCTGGATTGACCCTGGATCCTACCACCCTCGATACCGTCCTTGCTACACCCTTCCAAAACTCCCCCAGCGCTGGGCATGCCGAGAACATATGGACATGGTTTGCTGGGCCCCCAGAGCACCTAACACACCTGTCCTCACTCCCAAAAAACTGACTCATCCTTGTCCCGGTCATATGAGCCCTATGCAGCACCTTAAACCGAGTTAAGCCTCGCACATGAAGAGGAGGAGTTCACCCTTTCCAGGGCATCCGCCTACATCCCCCCTCCTCAATCCCCTCACCCAGCTCCTCCTCCCATTTACCTTTCAGCTCCTCCACCGAGGCCTTGTCTACATCCTGCATCACCTGGTACGCTTCCGAGATTCTCCCCTCTCCAACCCACGCCCATGAGAGCACCCTGTCCTGAACACCACACGGCGGTAGCAGAGGGAACCCCGCCACATGCCGCCTGACAAACGCCCTTACTTGCATGTACCTAAAGGTGTTCCCCGGGGGAGCCCAAACTTCCCTTCCAGCTCACCCAGGCTCGCGAACTTCCCAACTATGAACAGGTCCCCCAGCCTCCTGACAGCTGCCCTGTGCCAACTCAGGAACCCGCCATCAATTCTCCCCGGAACAAACCAGTGGTTCCCCCGTATCGGGGACACCATCGAGGCCCCCACCTCCCCCCTGTGCCGCCTCCATTGCCCCCAAATCTTGAGGGTAGCTGCCACCACCGGGCTCGTGGTATACCTCATTGGAGGGAGCGGCAGCGGCGCCATTACCAGTGCTCCCAGGCTCATGCCTACACAGGATGCCATCTCCATTCTCTTCCATGCGGCACCTCCCCGTCCATTACCCACTTACGCACCATCGCTGCGTTGGAAGCCCAATAATACCCACAGCCTTGTGAGGTTAAGCTTATGCAAGGATCCCCAGCTCCTGGCCACCAAAACCCCCAACTACCTGAAGCTCCTCTCTGCCCTTTTCAGTGGGAGCCTCCCAATCCCCCCCTCCTGGTCCCCCGAGTGTATCACAAACCGCTCGCTTTTCCCAAAGTTAAGCTTATACCCTGAGAAATCCCCGAATTCCCGGAGAATCCCCATCACCACCGGCATTCCCCCCACCGGGTCCACCACATACAACAAGAGGTTGTCCGCGTAGTGCGACACTCGGTGCTCCTCCCCACCCCGGACCAGCCCCCTCCAATCCCCCGACTCCCTCAGCGCCATAGCCAGGTGTTCAATTGCCAGTGCAAAAAGTAGGGGGGACAGGGGACACCCCTGCCTCGTCCCTCGATATAATCGAAAATACTCAGACCTCCTCTTATTCGTGGCCACACTCGCCGTCGGAGCCTCATACAACAGCCTCACCCAACTGACAAACCCCTCCCCAAACTCGGACCTTTCCAGCACCTTCCACAAGTACCCCCACTCGACCCTATCAAAGCCCTTCTCTGCATTTAGCGCCACCACTACCTCCGCCTCCCCTTCCACCACCGCAGCAGCGTGCAGAGGGGGGGGCCGACGGTGCGCTGGCCCCGGGCAGCCATTGGATGGGGGCAGTGGCGTGCAGAGCATGGATCGCGCCTGCACACCGCGGTCGGCCGGAGCGAGCCTGCGCACCGCGGTCGGCCGGAGCGCGTCTGCGCACCGCGGTCGGCCGGAGCGCGCCTGCGCACCGCGGTCGGCTGGAGCGCGCCTGCACACCGCGGTCGGCCGGAGCGCGCCTGCGCACCGCGGTCGGGTGGAGCGCACCTGCGCACCGCGGTCAGGTGGAGCGCGCCTGCGCATCGTGGTTGGGTGGAGCGCGCCTGCGCACCGCAGTCGCCGCTGGTGAAGAGGCGGCTTTGCACTCGGCGGCTGGAGAGGGAACAGAAAGGGCGCGAATTCTCTAGAATCGACGGCAATGCCACCATGGGTGAGTTTTATTTATTCTTTATGTTTATCTTTTGATCTATTTTCAAACTCTTCTCTGCACCCTCTCTGTAGCTGTCATCTTACTAAACTGTCGTGCCCAGAATTTGACATTTGGGCCAGGGGCACCCATTTGGGACAGAACCAGTATTTTATAAAGATTCATCATGGCCTCTTAACTTTTGCCCTTTTACCCTTTATACTTAAAGCCCAGGGTCCTATAAATGGGAGATTCTCAGAGACTTGTCTGAAAGCTGCTGGAGTTCGGATCTTGAACAGAGCTTTTATATCTGGATTTGGGGACCCTTTATGCACTGGCATAGTGCAAAAACAGGCCCCACATGACCAGGGTTTTGTGAAGAAGAAGGGATCTGGAAATGTGTCGACTGTGAAAATTATATTTGTGGGAATTGGGTGAAGTAATGCCGGTGTTTGATGAGACTTGGTGCTAAAGCTTTAGAGAAATGAAGATGGAATTTGATTTGAAGAAGTTCAACGTTTTGAAGGATATTGTGGCTGAAATGAATGCGATACGTGCTGAATGAGGTGACCGAAATGTGTGAGATACGTCTTTGTATCTGCTATGTGTAATTTATCGGTCATATTATTGCAATTTTCCTGTTAATTCATATTTAATTTACGTTGATTTTGGTGTGATTGCTAATATAAAAGTGAAGTCTTGTATATTGGTCTTAGTTGGGTTGTTTGTAGTTGTTTCCACAAGGGTCATAACAGTATTTCCATGACGTTGCTGCTCTTATCCTTCTCCATGGGGGTTGCAGAGGAGGGAGGCACAACTTTTGAGACATAACATCTCACCCATTGCTGCAAAGCAAAATGATTGAAGAAGAGAACAATATCCCTAGAATCCCAGCGCTAAGGGGAAATTGACTAACTTACAGCGCAATTTAACCTCAGGCAGCCGTCCTATACCTTAGAGATGGCAAAGATAAAGAGGTCAGTGAATAGCTCTAGAACGGGTGCAACTACGTTTTTTAGTGATATTTAATGAAATATTTACGTGGGATGTAGTAAGAGTGAAGCCTGGATGATCAGAGGACTGCTATGGCATTTAATCTTGGAATAGGAGACATTTATTCCTTAACATGCTAATATTCGAATATAGATACTACTAATTTGCAAGTCTATGATATAAATTGAACAAAATTATCAGTGGAGAATCAGTGTGAAATAATTTGATACAAAGGAACAAAGAAATGACATATGGTTTATCCGTCTGCAACTGACCGATTGTTTACCATTTTCTTCCCATTTTTTTGAGATAGAAAATGAAATGTTAAGAGCATTTCGTGTACAACCGAGTGGAGCACAGAACAGGAAAAAAAAGAGGGCCAGAGTCGAAGAAGAGTCCCATCAAAGAGGGGTATTAGATGCATGGATAAAAAGAAGTAAAGAAGAAGTAGGAGAACCTGGAGAAGTAAAAGATGATGTGGGTGCAGAGAAGGATTTTTCTGCTACGGATTCAGCTATGTCAGAACATAATACTCTCTCTCCTCAGTCTCGTTGTCAGGATGATGATCCATGTGAAGAAAATAAAGAAGATTTTAGCATATTTTTGCAAAGAAGCGATTTTGGCTGTTTGAAGAAAACGATTCCAGATCATTTGAAGATGACAATATTACAACATGGCCCTGAAAGATATCAGAATAAAAGTGGTCCATTTGCTGAGAAGGATGGGAGATCATTTTCCAAACAGTGGTTTGATAAAGTTTCCACAAACGGAGAAATTGTGGAGAGAAAATGGTTGTTATACTCGGAATGTGCTAGTGCATGAGTCACAGAAGGTTGGTTTACAAGTGCAACAGGTGATTAAGAAGGCAAATGGAATTTTGTCCTTCATTGCTAGAGGGATGGAGTTTAAGACTAGGGAGGTTATGTTGCAATTGTATAAGGTGTTAGTGCGGCCACACCTGGAGTATTGTGTTCAGTTTTGGTCTCCTTACTTGAGAAAGGACGTACTGGCGCTGGAGGGTGTGCAGAGGAGATTCACTAGGTTAATCCCAGAGCTGAAGGGGTTGGATTATGAGGAGAGGTTGAGTAGACTGGGACTGTACTCGTTGGAATTTAGAAGGATGAGGGGGGATCTTATAGAAACATTAAAAATTATGAAGGGAATAGATAGGATAGATGCGGGCAGGTTGTTTCCACTGGCGGGTGACAGCAGAACTAGGGGACATAGCCTCAAAATAAGGGGAAGTAGATTTAGGACTGAGTTTAGGAGGAACTTCTTCACCCAAAGGGTTGTGAATCTATGGAATTCCTTGCCCAGTGAAGCAGTTGAGGCTCCTTCATTACATGTTTTTAAGGTAAAGATAGATAGTTTTTTGAAGAATAAAAGGATTAAGGGTTATGGTGTTCGGGCCGGAAAGTGGAGCTGAGTCCACAAAAGATCAGCCATGATCTAATTGAATGGCGGAGCAGGCTCGAGGGGCCAGATGGCCTACTCCTGCTCCTAGTTCTTATACTCTCCATATCGGAAAGCATGCTACTGTTTTGTTTGCTTTTTGTTTTCAAAGGAGCATTTGTCGTCTGTGTCAAACTTTGGAAAGGAAGACGGTTTCTCCACTTGGAGAAAATTAAATCCAAGAATACCTGATCATGAGAAAAGTCCTTCTCATAGAGCTCACATGAGGGAATACCTGAACCTTCGACTCCATCGTTCAACTACGATAGATGCTGAACTTCAACGCAGCAGTTATGGCTGGAGTGAGAGGAGGTGTTCAACAAAAAATTCTTGAAGTTAACCCAAAAGCTGTGTTTGTGAACTGCGAGAACCACAGCCTCAATTTGGCCTGTGTCCATGCAAGTGAGGTGCAACCTGTTGTTGTTACATTTTTTGGCATTCTAGAAAAACTCTTTACTTTTTTTTCTTCATCTACTTCTCGTTGGGAAGTGTTAAAATCATTTGTCACTCGGACTGTGAAAAGACAGTGTGACACAAGATGGAGTTCCAGCCATGATGCTGTGCAAGTAATCCACGAAGAGTGTGACAATGTTATTGCAAGCCTTCAACACCTGCTGGAAGGAGAATTTTCAAGGGAAACTAAATCTGATGCAGGATCGCTACTTAACTCTATTCAACAGTTCCCGTTTATAGCTTTATTACATTTTTGGTACTCAGTTTTATCATCAGTGGAGAAAGTCTCAAAACGTTTGCAGGATCCGAAAATGGGGTTCCATGAAGCTTCTTGTGATCTGAGAGGACTTATTCATATCTTGAATTTGAAGAATGACGAAATTATCCACAATGCAATAGATTTAGCCAATGAATATTGTGAAAATTGGGGAATACCAATTGCACGAACAAGGAGAAGAAGAAGAATGCCTGGAGAGTCAGCAAGAGATAGTGGACTGATGGCACAAGAAGAAATGAATAGAGTAATGGTAGAGATTGTGAACAGATTAAAAACTGAAATTGAAGACCGCAGTGTCCGTCTTCAAAGACTCAGTGACCGATTTTCTTTTCTTCTGAACTTGAATTCAGTAGTGATTGAAGATGAACAAGAAAGAGAGAAATTAAAAAAGGAATGTTCAGACTTTGCAAATTATTATGACAATGATGTGGTTGCAATTCAGTTATATGACGAAATTATTGATTTTGTGCTGCTCCTTCGAGCTGGAGGGAATAGAGTTCCCCCTGATCCTAAAGATGCTCTGGAGTCTTTACTGCAGTATGGGAGGGATGTATTTCCGACGCTGTGTGTTTCATACAGATTACTGCTTACAATTGCATTTTCAGTCGCAAGCTGTGAAAGGTCATATTCAAAACTGAAATTAATAAAAACCTATCTGAGGTCTTCTATGTCACAGGAGCGACTGACCAACCTGGCTTTAATAAGCATTGAAAAAGAATTTCTCACAGCTGATGTAAAAAGTGAAGTAGTTCAGGTGTTTTGTGACAGGAGGTATCATTTGGGGAAAAGAACTTAATAAATTTGATTGATTAATATTAAAATCGAATAAAGTGTTTATTTCATGTTTCATCTGTGTTTATATATTCAAAATGTTTTCCTTTCTCATAATATTTCTCAGTATGTTAGGCCTTATACTTGAGTCTTTGGGGCATATAATCAAGATTTGCCCCGGGCATCACCAGACCTCTGCACGCCGCTGCACCGCCGGCATCATTATAACGTTCAAGAGCCTCCAGGTATTAGTGTTCAGCTGCCTCCCCTTCACGAACCCCGTTTGATCCTCGTGTATAACCTGCGGCACACAGTCCTCAATCCTCGTGGATAAGATCTTTGCCAACAACCTGGCGTCCACATTCAAGAGTGAAATCGGCCTGTATGACCCACCCTACAGGGCATCCCTGTCTCGCTTAAGAATCAAGGAGATCAGCGCCCGAGACATCGTCGGGGGCAAAGCCCCCCCCCCCCCCCCCCCCCCATGCCTCGTTAAAGGTCCTAACCAACAGGGGGCCCAGCAGGTCTGCATACGTCTTGTAAAATTCAACCGGGAACCCATCCGGCCCCGGCGCCTTCCCCGACTGCATGTTCCCTATCCCATTGACCAGCTCCTCAAGCTCAACTGGCGCCCCCAGACCATCCACCCGTCCCTCCTCCACCCTCGGAAATCTCAGCTGGTCTAAAAAGCGCCCCATCCCCCCCCTCCTCCGCCGGGGGTTCGGACCGATATAGTCTCTCATAAAAGTCCCTGAAGACCCCATTAATGTCTACTCCCCGCCGCACCACATCTCCTCCCTGATCCTTAACACCACCAAACTCCCTGGCCGCATCCTGCTTACGGAGCTGGTGTGCCTGCATTCTGCTCGCCTTCTCCCCATACTCGTACACCGCACCCTGAGCCTTTCTCCATTGAGCCTCCGCCTTTCTGGTGGTCCACAAGTTGAACTCAGCCCGAAGGCTGCACCGCTCCCTCAGCAATCCCTCCTCTGGGGCCTCCGCGTACCTCCTGTCCACCCTCACCATCCCCCCCACCAATCTTTCCCTTTCTCTCTGCTCCCCTCTCTCCCTGTGGGCCCGAATGGAGATCAACTCTCCCCGAACCACCGCCTTCAGCGCCTCCCAGACCATCCCCACTCGGACCTCCCCATTATCGTTGGCCTCTAGATACCTCTCAATACATCCTCGAACCTGCCCCCTCACCGCCTCGTCCGCCAGCAGCCACAATGGGCACTGGTCCCTCTCCTCTTCCAGCTCGAGGTCCACCCAATGCGGGGCATGGTCCGAAATGGCTATCGCAGAGTACTCAGCGTCTACTACTCTTGCAATCAGCGCCCTACTCAAAACGAAAAAAATCGATCTTGGAGTAGGCCTTATACACATGGGAGAAGTATGAAAATTCCCTGGCCCTCGGTCTCGCAAACCTCCATGGATCCACCCCTCCCATCTGGTCCATAAACCCCCTCAGCACCTTACCCGCCGCAGGCCTCCTACCCGTCCTGGAACTGGATCGATCCAGTGGCGGATCCAGCACCGTGTTGAAATCCCCCCCATTACCAGGACCCCCACCTCCAAATCTGGAATCCGGCCCAACATGCGCCGCATGAAACCTGCATCATCCCAATTCGGGGCATATACATTGACCAGCACCACCCGCCCCCTTGTAGCTTGCCGCTCACCATCACGTACCTCCCGCCGCTGTCTGCCACCACACTCGACGCCTCAAACGACACCCTCTTTCCCACCAGGATCGCCAACCCCGGTTTTTTGCATCCAGCCTCAAATGAAACACTTGGCCCACCCACCCCTTCCTCAACCTAACCTGATCCGCCACCTTCAGGTGCGTCTCCTGAAGCATAGCCACGTGCGTCTTCAGCCCCCTCAGGTGCGCGAACACGCGGGACCGTTTAAACGGCCCATTCAGTCCCCTCACATTCCAGGTGATCAGCCGGATTGGAGGGCCACCCCCCTCCCCCGTTGACTAGTCATCACCCTTCCGGAATCCGCCACGTGCCCGCACCCCCCACTCAGCCCGTTCCCCACAGCGACAGACCCTCATCCCGACCCCCTCTACACGCTCCAGCTCCTTCTTGGCTATTCCAGCAGCAACCCGGTGTCCCCCCTCTTCCCTCCACCTCCCCCCCCCCCCCCCCCCCCACCCCCCCCCCAGCTAGGGCCACCCCTAGCTGCGTAACTCCAGTCATTGTACTTCCGTAAGTCAGCCGATTCCTGCTGACCCCGGCTGCTCCCGCCACCCCAATTACCCTCCCCAGTGACACACACCCATTCCCCCAATGCCGACCCTGCCCCCTGCATCTCCAGCGCGGGAGAAAAGCCCGCGCCCCCATCCCAAGCCCCGCCCCCGACCCAAAACGCGGGAAGACAGGCACATGATCCAACAGGGCCGTGAACCCCACCCAAACCCGCAACCAGTAAAATAATAAAAGTCCCAACATGATATGATAAAACACCCAAGTAAACAGATAACAGTCCCGAAAAGCAGACCAGAAAAATCAGAACAGCAAAAAAAACATCATCCAATAGAACCAAAAAGAAAAAAGCGAAAGGATATCAAGGAGGACAAAGCCTCCGGGCTGTGTACAATGTTCCCCAGCCCCTAGTCTTCAGTTCAAGTCCAGCTTCTCTGCCTGGACAAAAGTCCAGGCCCCCTCCGGGGAGTCAAAGTAAAGTTGCCGGTCTTTATAGGTGACCCAGTAAAGTTGCCGGTCTTTCTAGGTGACCCGAGATGCCATTTTTAAATGGCGTCCTGATCCCTCAACCCCCTCCCCTCCCCACCCCTTGTAGCCACCAGACCCTCATGGCTCCAATTCACCTACAAATGGATTCCCAGGGCACTCCCGTACCCCACCTCACATGGGCAGGGCACCCCCAGTTCCAATCCCGACTCGCGAAAAATGCCAGCCTGGCACCATGACACTGCCAGGCTGATATCCAGCTGGAACAACAAAGGTGCCAGTCTGGAAATGCCAAGTTGCTAACAGTGCCAGGATGCCACCCCACCCATAGGGCAACCACAGATTCCCTGGGAGACCGGCCCAGTGCCATTCCCGTACCAGCCTCCCCGGACAGGTGCCGGAATGTGGCGAGTAGGGGCTTTTCACAGTAACCTCATTGAAGCCTACTCGTGACAATAAACGATTTTCATTTCATTTCATTCCGTCTGATCCCTGTTTGTGGAGACCAGTACTGAATAATACACACCTAAAGTGTTCAAGGTGAAGGGGTTAGATTCCAAAGCCTTAGTAGATCAGGTGAGATGCATTTTAGAGTGGGACCACCTGCCTCACACTCTAATATTCAGATTTGCCAAATATTGTTCCCGCCCACAATGGACGGGATTCAGATCACAATGTTTCACGAGAATTCGGTACCCTACAAATGTTGGGATCTGATCCAGCATCCTAACAATGAGACAGGGCCATTGAATATTTTGAAGGCTGGGTTAGATAGATTCTTGAATGATAAGGGAGTCAAATGAGCTTTGGGGGTAGACAGGAAAGTAGAGTTGAGGCCACAATCAGATCAGTCATGATCTTATCAAATGATGGAACAGGCTCAAAGGGCTAAGTGGCCTACTAGTCCTGCTACAAGTTCGTATTTTCATATAACTGAGCAGACCTTTGGGATGGAGAATTCTAAACAGTCACAATCCTCTTTGGAGCAAGGCGAGGAGAATTTCTTCACCCAGAGCCAGCATAGACTTGATGGGCCAAATAACCTCTTTCTGGCCAATAATGATTGTATGGGTGTGATCCAACAGCTACGCTGCACCTGAAAAGGAGCTCGCCGTGGTGCAGCATGGTCGTTGAAAACCAGGAGACTCTACTCCCGGGATCTCCCGCTCGCCATGCCTCGTGAGATTCAATGCGATCTCACGAGACATTGCAATGGGCGGGATCACTTTTTGGTAAATCTGCATATTAGTGCGACGCAGTGAGCTTCACTTGAATGTGCAGATTCCCAAAGGACCGGAGATTTGGGATTCAACTCCTTCACCTTGGAGACCACAGACGAGTGCCATTCAGCACTTGTCCACACAAACTGGGACCAGATGGAACGCCACTGTGGGGTCTCCCATAGATCGGAGGCCCTCAGGTGCATGTCCTTTGGGCAGGATGGAGCCTTGTCAGTGTTGGTGTCACCTGGGTACCCTGACACCCTGGCATTGCCATCTGATGCCAGCCTGGCACTGCCAAGGTGGCACTGCCAAGGTGCCAAGCTGGCATTTCTTTGCCGACGAGATCGGGCCGAGGTTGCCTGACGTGGGCATTGGGGGGCCGGGGACCCTCCCACTGTGCGTTTGAGCTGGGGAGGGGGGGGCGACAGGAATTGTTTCAGGGGCGTCGCAATCTCTCGCTACAGTGGGGAGCTCTGCTCGCTGGAAGTTCCCATTATACAAAACAAGGCTATCTGCGGCCTCAACCATGTGTTCCCCGTTCAGGCCCGTTATTCAACGCGAGTCGCGCTAAATAGCCATGCATTTCTCAGCACTGCGAGCGCCGGGAAACACACAGCTAAACATGCTCGCTAGGGGACTTTGTTCCTCTTATGAGAAGCGTGCCCGATGACTGCGTAGCTAGCGCAGCTGACACATTTAAGCTGCAGGAAGGTGCCATAGTGAAATCTTCCTCCTCATCTGAGACAGGTGACCCAGTTACAATACAAATGACATTAGTTCCTTCCTGCATCATTCAAAGGCCCAGCCCCATCTCAAAACTTTGTGCAAGGAACCGAATGAGACACCAGGGCCAGGATTCTCCCCTACCCTTAGGGGCGGGGGGTCCCGGCGTAGCGGAGTGGTGCCAAGCACTCCGGCGTCGGGCCTCCCCAAAGGTGCGGAATTCTCCGCACCTTTGGGGGCTAGACCCGCGCCAGAGTGGTTAGCGCCACGCTGACTGGCGCCAAAACCGCTGGTAACGGCCTTTGACGCCCGCCGCCGGGGCTGGCCGAAAGGCCTTCGCCGGTTCGCGCATGCGCCCTGGTCCGTCAGCACCGCTGGTGGAGGCCATGGCGGCGGCGGAAGAAAAAGAATGCCCCCATGGCACTGGCCCACCCGCCGATCGGTGGGCCCCGATCGCGGGCCTGGCCACCGTGCGTGCACCCCCCCGGGGTCCGATCGCCCCGCGCACCCCCCAGGACCCCGGGGGCCCGCTCGCGCCGCCAATCCCGCCGCCACCAGAGGTAGTTGAAACTACTGCGGCGGGATTGGCCTCTTAGCGGCGGGACTTGCCGCAGGGGGCTTTCCGACTGGTGCGGAGGGCACGGCGATCGGCGTGGCGCGATTCCCGCCCCCGCCAATTCCCAGGTGCCGGAGAATTCCCGCCACGGCGGGGGCAGGACTTTCGTCGGCCCCGGGCGATTCTCCGACCCTGCGGGGGGTCGGGCAATTTCGCCCCAGGTGTATAAATTCCATATACATACACACAAATTGAGTGAGGAGATGTATCTTACCAAAACAAAATCTAGAAAACATTCACTCAATTATTTAACTTGTTTTGTATTAAAAAATTTAAGGTACAACCTTTCGATATTTTTCTTTGCCAAAGTTATTACAGTACTATAAAATAACCTTAATTGGTCTTACTGCTGCATATTTGAGACAAAGTCACAATCTCTGCCTCCTAGGTTTCTAATTTATTTCCAAGCAATAACAATTTTCAAGATTTTTTTAAATACAGAATGTGAATACCAACCAACAATCTAGCTGTCACCTTTCTGATCTTTCTAAGGCTTGACACCGAATGAAAGCATCCAGCCTATGAAGGGGAGGGGTGTTCGACGCTGAAGCTAAATATTAAGATAACATTCCCGTTCAGAGCGGGACTGTTGAGCAGCAAGTCTACATGAATTGTACATTTTTCCAACTGATCCCCTGGAATGTTATTTGCATGTTAATTAACCATAATGGTAACTTAGAACAGCTAAACATACAAATTAGCCAGCAGGGAGGACAACAATGTTGCATAAACCAGACACTAACACCTTGCTTGAGATGTTTTTATCATTAAAACGATGAATGCTGGAAATACGCCATACTGCAGGCTAAAGAATGATCTGTTCAAAATGTTTAGCATGTCTCCTATCTCTATAATTAGTACATATTTCCAGTATTTTCTATATTTTTATCATAGTACATTATAGGGCAGCATTGCAAATTCAACACTTTCTTCCTCCACAGATGCTGCCGAGTATTTCCAGCATTCTATTTTTAAAGTCACATTTTATTTCAAGAAGTACCATTATTTAACTTTCTGGGCAGAAGTTTAAACTTTGGTGAATGTATAAAACAGATGATAGTTCAAAATTGTGACTTTTTTATTTCAACTGATTGTTTGTTTTTTGTCACTATGAAGTTCAGAGTGGTTGCAAGAGTAATTATGAAAAACAATATTGCTGACTTTTGTTGACTTTGGCAAACGCGTACATTGCTGAACATCAAATCCAAGCAAAAAATGGATGAGAAGCACAATTTAATCCCATACACCTTGCTAAATAGTATTAATGTCACACAAGCAATGAAAGAACAAGTTACATTATATCTTTATTATGACATATATTGCTGGAGAGTTTGTCAATTTAGATGGCAGAATTTGGTTTTCATATACCCCAAACATTTTGAATTATCTGGGAAGAGCCTATCAAAAAGAAAAATCAGATAGTGAGGAAAACATACTTATAAAAGGAAGCCCACAGATTTGCTGCCCATTTAAACAGAACAAATAAGCCCATTACATTTTTAGCTTTGCATTTTAAATGATTTTCCATACTAAACACGATTGCATGAATGCAGCATACAAAATAGGAGCCTATTCAACAAAACCCTGGCTGATCTGTTTGTGCTTCGAATTCCACATTCCCTCCACCCCGACAGCCTTTGATTCTCTTGCCTAACAAGAATTTAACCATCTCTGCCTTAAAAATATTCAATGGCTCAGCCGCCACAACCTTCTGAGGGAGTGTTCCAAAATCACATAAAACTTTCTCCTCATCTCTGTCCCAAAATGTTGACTGCTAATTTTAAAACAGTTTTCGACTCACCCACAAGAGGAAACACCCTTCCCATGTCAACCTTAAGACCATTCAAGATCTTGTATACTTCAATCACGACACTCCTCACTCTTCTGAACTCTAGTGGAAACAAGCCCATCTGCCTAACCTATCCTCATCAAACAACCCACTCATTCCAGGTATCAATCTATTAAACCTCCTCTGAACACCTCCAATGCATTTAAATCTTCATCAAATAAAGCAGATCAAAATTGCACAAAGTATTCCATAAGTGATTTTACCAATGTCCCTCATGTCTGAAGTATAACAAATAAAAACAGAAAATGAGAGAGAAACTCAGCAGGTCTGGCGGCATCTGTGGAGAGAGAAATGGAGTTAACGTTTCGTTATCATCAGAGCCAATGCAGGATCACACTCGTCATATCCAAGCAATCAGACAAAGGCCTATTTTTACATACTCTGTTTTCGGTCAGCCAGCCAATCTTCCATCCAGGCTAAAATGTTACTCCCCACACCAATCACCTCTGATGTGGCACCCTATCAAATGTCTTCCAGAAATCCAAGTACAATACATCAACAGGCTCTCCTCTATCCACAGTACATGTTACTCCTTAAAGAACACCAAAAAAATTAATTGAACATGATTTCCCTTTCAATCAATGTTCCTGAATATTTATCTCTCACTTACAGACAGTGTCATGCTATTGATAGATTTCAGTTTAGCACTGAACACCATTTTGACAACATATACAGTATCGACTTAAAAATATAAAAATGATGAAAAAATGATCCTATCCATAACGTTTCAGGTTAATTCTTTTGCAAGAACTGTTGGGGATAAATTGCCATGATCCTTTAACTGGCTGTATTTCAGTTACATGAAAATTCATTCAATAAGGCTTTGGTATAACATTATTTGAAAATATGGCAGGGTTTCTAATTTTTCCTACTTTATTTTGCATTCTGGTATTAGAACAAAACATTTTTAGAATTTCCAATACTCCAGGAAGCCATAGCTGGGTCTTTTAAAAGAGTCATATAATTTCCATTAACCCACATGCTGCTGAGGGCAGCACGGTGGCACAGTGGTTAGCACTGCTGCCTCACGGCGCCAAGGTCCCAGGTTCAATCCCGGCCATGGGTCCCTGCCCATGTGGAGTTTTCACATTCTCCCTGTGTTTGCATGGGTTTCACCCCACAACCCAAAGATGTGCAGGGTAGGTGATTTGGCCATGCTAAATTGCCCCTTAATTGGAAAAATTGAATTGGGTACTCTAAATTTTTTTTAAAAGACTTGCCGCTTTACCTCCCACTTTCTTAATTATTTATTAGGCAATCCTAATCAACTACAGCTAGAGAAGGGCAGCACGGTAGCATAATGGTTAGCACAATTGCTTCACAGCTCCAGGGACTCAGGTTTGATTCCCGGCTGGGTAACTGTCTGTGCGGAGTCTGCACGTTCTCCCCATGTATGCGTGTGTTTCCTCCGGGTGCTCCGGTTTCCTCCCACAGTCCAAAGATGTGCAGGTTAGGTGGATTGGTTATGCTAAATTGTCCTTAGTGTTCAAGAAGGTTGGGTGGGATTACTGGGTTACGGGGATAGGGTGTGGGCTTGGGTAGGGTGCTCTTTCCAAAAGCTGCTGCAGACTCACTGGGCCGAATGGCCTCCTTCTGCACTGTAAATTCTATGATTCTATCATAAGTAGATAGCCCTGTGTCATACTCAATCCGAACAAAAAGGATTCTGAAAGTTTAGGATTAAAGCCATTAATGATGAACATGTTATTTGTACCTTAGAAGAAATTCTCCTTTGAACTGGTCTAAACAATATAAAACAATGATAGGTAAAAGGGAGCCAGTAGATTATCGTATGCTTGGATTTTCAGGGATAAACATGGCATTTTAAGTTAGCAGGCTATAGCTAGTGAAGTGCCACAAGAGATACTGGGAGCGCAGCTACATCAAATCTATATTGTTTTTTAGATGGGGTGTGGGCATTGAGTGAGGTGAGCATTTATTACCCATTCCTAATTGCCATGAGCTTGTAGCGTGCTACCTTCTTGAACTGCTGTAGGCCACGTGGTTCAAGTACGAGTTCCAGGAATTTGATTCAACAACAGTGAAGGAATAGCAATATAGTTCCAAGTCAGGATGGTGTGTAGCTTGGAAGGGAACTTGAAATTGCTGACCTTGTCCTTCCAGGCAATAGAAGCTATAGTGTGGAAGGTTCTTTCATAGGAGCCTGCGTAAGTTGCTGCAGCACAACTTGTAGGTGGAACACATTGCTGCCACTGTATATTGTGTGAATGTTTAAGGCAGTGGACGGAATGTCAATCAAGCAGGCTGCTTTGTCCTGGATGATGTCAAGTTCGAGTGTTGTCGGAGCTACACTGTTCCAGGCAAATTACTTGGGTGAAGAAACAGACAGTAACATAGCCAAGCTTGCTGACAATACAGAACTAAGTGGGAATGTAAGTTGCAAGGAGGACACAAAGCCATAGGCTAAGTTACTTGGCAACATGGTGGGAGATGGAGTACAGTATAATGTGGGACAGTTTGTGTGATCATTCACTTCAGTAGTAATAACAGAAAAGCAAGGCTTTTTTTTTAAAGAAAAGCATGAGCTTTTAAGTATTGATGTTCAGGCAGCACGGTGGTGGTTAGTACTGCTGCCTCATGGTACCGAGGTCCCAGGTTCGATCCCAGCTCTGGGTAACTGTTCATTTGGATTTTGTACATTCTCCCAGTGTTTGCGTGGGTTTCACCCCCACAATCCAAGGATGTGCAGGGCAGGTGGATTGGCCACGCTAAATTGCCCCTTAATTCGAAAAAATGAATTGGGAACTCTATTTTTAAAATGTATGGATGCTCAGAGACTTGTAACACTTCTGAAGGCACACAAAGTTAGCATGCGGGTACAGAAAGCAATTAAGAAATATAACAGTATTTCAACTTATATTGCAAAGAGATTCAAATACAAGACAATGAAATCTTGCTACCATTATAGAGTGCTTTGACGAAACCAAGTGCAGTTTTAGCCTCCATATTTAAGGAATAATATACTTGCTGGGAGGTAGTATAACAAAGGTTTATGAGATTTGTTCCTAGGATGAGGGGGTTCCCTCATGATAGGATGCTGGGTAAATGAGGCTGAGAGTGGAGTATAGAAGAATTAGAGGTTACCTCTCTGAAACATACAAGATTCTGAAGGGGCTTGAAATAGTCAAAACAAAAGATACGAAATCTAGACAGTTTTACAATAAGGTGTCAATCATTTAGGACTCTCTCAATTCAGGATTTGACTCTTAATCCTTGGTTCCAGCTTTGTTCTGGTGAAACCCATCCCAATGATACAGGACCTTCCTATCCCAATACTGGCAATGTTGGGCAACACGATAGGATAGTGGTTAGCACAATTGCTTCACAGTTCCAGGGTCCCAGGTTCGATTCCCGGCTTGGGTCACTGTCTATGCGGAGTCTGCACGTTCTCCCAGTGTCTGCGTGGGTTTCCTCCGGGTCTCCGGTTTCCTCCCACAGGCCAAAGATGTGCGGGTTAGGTGGATTGGCCATGCTAAATTGCCCTTAGTGTCTAAAAAGGTTACGTGGGGGTTATTGGGTTACGGGGATAGGGTAGAAATGTGAGCTTGAGTAGGGTGCTCTTTGTAAGGGCCAGTGCAGACTCGAAGGGCCAAATGGCCTCCTCCTGCACTGTAAATTCTATGATAACTAAATTCTATGAAGTTCCAAAATGGAACCCTGTCGTAACATACCAGCCATTCAGTTGTGCATCAGTGCCATCCCCGCCTGGATAAGTGGGAGGTTTAACAGCAGGAACGGCATCTGGCTGTTAAACCACCCACCAAATCCAAACAAAAATGATGATTGATATAAAAGCTGATTAATCAGCATTGTGACAACCCCATGTATCTTGAGAAAAGCTGAAGAGGCTGGCAGGTATTAATGGATATTGGGAAAAGTCTTGTATGGAGTTTGGTCACAGGTCAGTCACAATCTCATTGAATTGCAGAACCAGCTGAATCGCAGAACCAGCTTGAGAGGTTAAAATTGTTCATTCCTGTTTCTATATTTCTACATTGCTCATTTTCAAGTCTAACTTGAGAGCTAGTTCTTTTACCAATCATTTAGTCACCTCTCCCAATATCACATTCTTTATCTCCGCATCCAGATTTGTTTTGGATTATGCTTTGACGTGATGTTGAAGGATTCTATATCAATATTTGGTGCCAATGTTTTGTGATACTGTGTCATATTTCTTCCCTAGTTCAATACCATCAAAGTCACGTGCGAGTACAGGAATAGGAAGATAGAGCAGACAAATGCATGGCTGAAGCGATGGTGCAAGAGGGGGAGGGTTTTAGTTTCCTGGATCACTGGTTCCATTTATGGGGAAGGTGGTACCTGTACAAATCGGATGGTTTAACTGGAATGGTACCAACATCCTTGTGGGGAGGTTTTCTAATGCTGTTTAAAGGGGTGTATGGGGTAGATTTAACTAATTTGGAGAGGTGTTATGGGCCAGGGTTTAGAGAACACCAAAGTGTATCATGCAGTTCACCTGGCCCATAGCTGTTTATAGATTTTGGTTATGAGGAGCATAAGGGCCTACCTTACAGGTGTTATTCCACAAGGCCTTAAGCACTTTTGAACAAAACAAAGTTTATTCTACAAATTCAATTAACATTTTAGAAATACACACAGTAAATAACAACATCCAAGACAGTAGGTTTGAATACTTTACAGAAAACAGGCATCACTTTTAAATTATCAAGTGATCTGGACATCTTTTAACATAGAGAGGGAGAGAGAGACAAGAATCCTTCTTTTGTCAGAATCCAGCTTCCAATAGTGTAAAATTGAAAGTAGAACTCAGAGCCACAGCCAGCTCCCAGCTCAAAGCGAAAGTAAAAGCCAGAGACACAGCCCAGCTCCACCCACACAATGACATAATTGAAGCCATTTGATAAGGCATACATTTTTTAAAGGGACATTACCACAACACCTCCCCTCAAGAAAAAGCATAAACCATCAACTTCAAAGATTTTTTACCTTTTCACTTTCCTTCAAGAAAAAATGACAGTAAATACACTTTTTTAAACAAAAACAAAACACGCTAACATTTATAATAACATAGTCCATTTTAGTTCTTCTTCTTGCAACTGGGATCCCTCTTGATTGACAGTCTCTTTGGACAAGAAGGTCTCTGCGCATCCATCCATTTCCCTATGCCTCGGCATTTCTCTTTAAGCACAGGTACTTTAATTCAGTCCGATCACAGAGCCTGTTGTAATTCTTCAACAAAGGAGCATTGTTTAACACAGCGTTTAGGCCTTCAAATGCCTGTTGACACTCCGCCATCCACTGAAATGTGCTACGCTTCTTCAGCAAGTCCGTCAGTGGAGCAACCACACTGCTAAAATTTGGCACAAATGTTCGGTAAAATCCACTCATGCCAAGAAATCACATTATTTCTCTTTGTTTCGAGGTTATTGGAAACTCCCCAATAACTTTTGTTTTAACATCCCATGGAACCATTCATCCTTGAACACTTCTGTTGTTTGAGTTTCCACTAGCTTATCAACCACACAAGGCATCACTCACACCTGTGATCCAGCTATATCATTCCCCAAGATAAACTGCATTCCTGGACAAGATAGTTTCTCTATTATTCCTACTACCACTTCACCACTCTTCACTGGATTTTCCAATCTTACCTTATATAATGGAACACTACTCTTCTCACCCAGAATTCCACATATTACCACCTTTTCTGGCAATATTCCTCCCAAACTACATAACTCCTCATCTCTTACCATTAAAGATTGACTAGTCCCGTATCTCTTAAAAATTTGACTTCTTTACCTGCTCATCCTGATACACATGAGTAAACTTTACCCACACAAGTAAATTCTTTAAAGAGATCTGGCACCTTCTTATCGATCACCACTTAATCAGGCTGTACAATCTTTTGCACCTCCTTCGCTTCACTTGGGCTTTCCTTTACCTCTTTAGCAAACCCCACTGGCTTATCCTGTTGTACCATATCAGCCTTCCCAGTGCTCTTCTTCAACCCCCAACACAATGGCTTTACTGGGTTAGTTTAAATGAGTTGAGAGTGTTGATTCACACATAGAATATGATATCATTGCTATCAGAGACATGGTTGAGGGAGGATCAGGACAGGCAGCTCAAATATTCCAGGGTAGTTTTTCTTCAGGCAAAGGAGGGGGAGGGTGTAAAAGATTAGCTGATGTTGCAATATTGATAAAGGAGTCAATTATCGCATTGAGGAAGAATTATATCTTAGCAGGGTCCTCAATTGAGGCCATCTGAGTGGAACTTTAAAACAAGAAGAGGGCAATCATGGTGCTGGAGGTGCACTATAGGCCCTCTAACAGTTACAGAGAGATGGAACAGCAGATATGTAGACAAATCTCAGAGAAGTAAAAATGTAATAGGGTAATAATAGTAGGGGGTTCCAACTCCCCCAATATTAACTGGGATATGCAGAGTGTGAAAGGCTTGGAGGGGGCGGGGTGGAGGCGGGGGGCACAATTCTAAAATTGCATCCAGAAGAGCTTTTTGAGCCAGCACATAGAAGGTCCTACAAAAGTGGGGTGGTATTTGATGTAATTTTAAGAAATTAAGCCGGGCAGGTGGTAGAGGTGTCAGAGTGTGTGTGTGTGTGTGTGTGTGTGGGGGCGGGGGGGGGGGAGGTGGGTGCATTTTGGTGATAATGACCATAACTCAATAAAATTTCAGGTACCTCTGGGAAAGGACAAATGGAATGTAAGTAACGTTTCTGAACTGGTGGAAATCTGATTTTAATTGGATAAGACAGAATCTAGCCAAAGTAAACTGGGAGCAGCTACTTGTAGCATCCACATCAGAGCAGTGGGAGTCATTCAAAAAAGGAAAGAGAGAGAGTACAATGCCAACATGTTTCCATAAAGGTAAAGGGTGAGATCACAAACTCTAGAGCACCCTAGATATCAAGGGTTATACAGTATTGGATAAAGAAAACGAAAAAAGAGCAGCTTAGGACAGATTCAGGGGCTCAAAACAGTGGATGCCAGAGAGAAGTATAGAAACTGCAGGGGGGCATTTAAAAAGAAATTAAGAGTGCAAAGAGGGGGCATTAAAAAACACCGGTGGGCAAAATAAAGGAAAATCCCACTATGTTTTAGAAAGGCGGCATGGGTGGTACAGTGACTGCTACCTCACAGCAGCATGGAGCAGGATTCAATTCCAGCCTTGGGTAACTGTCTGTGTGGAGTTTGCACATTTTCCCAGTGTCTGCATGGGTTTCATCTGGGTGCACATTTCCTCTCACAGTCCAAAGGTGCACAGGTTAAGGTGTGGTTTTGGGGATAGATCGGGGAGTGGGATGCCGTTTTGTAAGATTGATGCAGAATCGATGAGCCGAATGCCATTCTGCACTGTAGGGATTCTATTATTTTATATTGAGGGCAAGATGGTAAGCAGGTAAAGAGTAGGGCCCATTAGGGACCAAAGTGGCAACCTATGTGTGAAGATCAAACACGTTGGTGAGGTATTAAATGAATATTGTCTTCATTGTGGAGAAGGACAATATAGGTATAGAAACCAGGGAGGGGGACTGTGATATCATTTAACAGATTAGCATCGAGAGGTAGGAGATGTTAGTGATGCTACTGGGCTCAGATGAAATGTATTCTTGGCTGCTGTGTGCTGTAAGGGATGAGATTGCAGGGGCTCAGACACTAATTTTCAAATCCTCTGTGGCTACAGAAGAAGTGCTAGAGGACTGGAGGACAGAAAATATAGCACAATTATTCAAAAAGGGAAGGAGGGAACAATGAGGAAATTATATGCCAGTGAGTCTAACATCACTGATAGGCAAATTATTGGAAAATATTCTGAGGGACCAGAATGAATCCCCATTTGGTGAGGCAAGGATTAATCAAGGTTAGTTAGCATGGCTTTATCAGAGGGCAATCATTTTGCACAGTGGCACAGTGGTTAGCACTGCTGCCTCTAGTCACCAGGGATCCAGGTTCGATTGCAACCTTGGGTGAGTAGTGGAGTTTGTCTGCGTGGACGTTGCATATTCTCCCTGTTTCTGCATGGGTTTCCTCTGGCAGCTCCGGTTTCCTCCCACAGTCCAAAGGTGTGCAGGTTAGGTGGATTGGCCATGCAAAATTGCCCCCTAAGTGTCCAAAGTTTAGGTGGCATTTTGGGGGATAGGGTGAGTGGGCCCAGGTAGGGTGTTCTTTCAGAGGATCAGTGTAACTCAATGGGTCGAATGGCCTCTTTCTGCACTATACATGAGGGCAGTACAGTTGATGTAGTCTACAGGTCCCGCATGGGAGACTTATCAAGAAGGTAAGAGCCCATGAGGTCCAGGGCAATTTGGCAAATAGGATCCAAAACTGGCTTAGTAGCAGAAGACAGAGGGTAATGGTCAAAAGTCATTTTTGTGACTGGTAGCTTGTGTCCAGTGGTGTGCCGCAGGGATCGGTGCTGAGTCCCTTGCTGTTTGTAGCATATATGAATGATCTAGATGTGAATGCGGGGGAGGTATGATCTAAATTCACAGATGACACACGAATTGGTGGCGTGGTAAATAGTGCGGAGGAAAATCTTAAATTACAGGATGATATAGAAGGGCTGGTTAGATGGGTAGAACAGTGACAAATTAAATTTAACCCTTGAAAGTAGGAGGTGATGCATTTTGGGAGGACTGACAAGACAAGTGAATACACAGTGAATGGTAGGGCGCTAGGAGGTACAGAGGGCCAAAAGGACCTTGAGATGTACGCCCAAATATCAATGAAGACAGCAGGACAGATAGATAGATATGCTATGGATAAAAGCAAATTACTGCGGATGCTGGAATCTGAAACCAAAGAGAAAATGCTGGAAAATCTCAGCAGGTAGAGCAGCATCTGTAGGGAGAGAAAATAGCTAACGTTTCGTGTCCAGATGACCCTTTGTCAAAGCTAAAAGAAAGTGGGATATATTTATACTGTGGGATCAGAGAACAAGAGATGTGATTGCGCTAGAAAGGGGGCAGAGGAGATTCATCAGGATGTTGCCTGGATTGGAGTGTTTCAGCATGAAGAGAGGCTCTCATTATTGTAGAGAAGGTTGCGGGGGTCCTCACTGAGATGTACAAAATTAAGAAGGACATAGACATAGCTAGGGTAGATGGGAAATAAAACGTTTCCCCTTCGTGGAGGTGCCAATAAAAGGGGGCATAGATTTAAGGGAGAGGCAGAAGATTTAGAGGGGATCTCAGGGGAACCTTTTTCACATAGAAGGTGGTGAGAATCTGGAACTCACTGCCTGAAATGGTGGTAGAAGCGGGAACATTTAAGTATTTAGAGCATTTGAAATATCATAGCATTCAAGGCCGGAAAATGGGATTGGAATAGATAGGTGCTTGATGGCCGGCACAGACATGGTGTGCCGAAGGGCAGAAGTGAATCATTCTATGCTGTAAAACTTGATGACTCTCTGACAAGAACCAGGAATTTTCTCAATGGTTCTCCGAATCCACTATAATTTGGATAGATCCATGGAAATCCCAGATACAAAAGTTGATTTTCCATCAAATTTATGGATGTATGGTGTCTGTTCAGGAGAATCCAAGGAAATTCCAGGCAAAGGTGCTGTCTGTTACTTGGGAGACAAATAGTCAAACTGACTTATGATCATAAAAAGGCTCTCACGTTATTCAAATCTGAAAGAGAAATTCACAGGCTATTCAAGAAAAAAAAAGCATAAAATAGATTTATATATATATGCTTGTATCAAATTCCTTGTGTTATTTTTGTAGAGGAATTAGCCTAATAAGATGCATTAAAATGGCAGATGGAGGAATATGAATACAAAGTCAGTGAGTTTCACTTCCTTAATGGTAATTATTGGAAAATGTATTTATTTGGCAAGATGGAGAAATGGGCTCATTACTCATACACTAATGTAAATCCACATAAAGAACTATTCCATTCATTACCATTAAGGAAGTTAAACCCACTGACTTTATATTCATCCTATTCTCGTATTCATTGCTTAAGTTGCAACTGTATGTAATACATTGACATGTCAATTGTAACATTGGAGTTTTATCATTTACAATGGAAATTCTTTGGTTTAATTGGTGTCACAAATTGTGTTATCCCACCAATGGTGCCACAGAAACAGCTATTTTTTTTTTAAATCAGCTGGTTCCTCAGTCTGTATTCCAGAGAAACTCAATTGCTCCAATCAATTCTACTTTTCTGCATCCAACAGTTTTGCTGCCTACCTGTATGTAGTGATATAAAATTGAAGTATTATGAAAAATAAATGTATAACCTTAAATGGACATTGAATAGCATCTACATGCTCTAGTTCCATAATATCCCCACTTTCAAACCCCATTTAATCTGGACACTACACTCGATCCTGACTCTCCATTGTCAATACCACAGGATATCAACAAATCTGGAATGAAGCACTGGAGAAGGGGGAGTTACCGGAGACGGTGACGCAGGCAGTAATCACGCTATTCCCCAAAAAAGGAAAGTATTCGGTGGCATGTGGGTCTTATAGACCCATATCACTACTGAACACGGATGTGAAAGTAGTGGTGGGGAGGATGGAGGACTGTGTCCCTGAGGGTTGCAGAAGATCAAACAGGCTTTGTGAAGGGCAGACAGCTCGCGATAATATAAGGTGGCTGTTGAATGTGGTGATAAATCCATCGGGGTCTCTGGTACTGGAGGTGGTGGTGTCCATGGACGCGGAGAAGGCATTTGATCGGGTGGAGTGGCGGTATTTGTTCAAAGGTTTGGGTTTGGGCCAAGATTTGTGGCAGGGGTGTGGTTGCTGTATGTGGCACCAAGGGCGAGGGTGAGAACGAATGTTGAGCTCATAAAGCTTTGACTTACACAAGGGTACGAGGCAGGGGTGCCCACTGTTGCCATTGCTGTTTGCGCTGGCCATAGAGCCATTGGCGATGGCTCTCAGAGGGTCGGCGGAGTGGCGGGGGCTTATGAAGGGACAGACGGAGCATCGGGTGTCGCACTATGCCGATGACCTCTTGCTGTATGTTTCGCATCCGTTGGAGAGTCTGGGGAGGATTATGGGCCTGCTGGGGAGGTTTGGAGGGTTCTCGGGATACAAACTGAATGTAGGGAAAAGCGAGGTATTCCTGGTGAATGAGCTGGGACAGTGGGCTAATTTAAGGAGTGCCATTTACGGTAGCGAGGGATAGGTTTAGGTGTTTGGGGATTCAGGTAGCGAGGGAATGGATGGGGCTCCATAAGTGGAACGTAATGAAGCTGGTGGAGGAGGCCAGGGAGAATCTTAGGAGGTGGGATACACTGCACTTAACGTTGGCGGGGAGGGCCCAAGTGTTGAAAATTAATATTTTGCTGTTTATCTTTCAGGCTCTCCCGATCTTTATACAAAAGGTCTTTTTTCAGAAAGTGGAAACGATCATCCCGGACTTTGTATGTGTGTGGAAGGTGTCAAGGGTGGGGAGGACCCTGCTACAGAGGCAGAGGCAGCAGGGGGGGTTGGTGTTGCCGAACTTACTTCATTATTATTGGGCGGCAAATGTGGACGAGGTGCGGCGGTGATGGGAAGGAGAAGGGATAGAGTGGGTTAGGATGGAGGAGGAAACTTGAAAGGGGCCCAGTTTGAGGGCTATGGTGATGGCACAATTGCCAGTGGTTCCAAGGAAGTATTTAGGGAACTCAGTGGTGCAGTCCACGCTGAAGATATGGAATCAGCAGAGAAGACATTTTAGGATGGAAGGGATGCCGGTGCTAACGCCGCTGTGCGAGAATCATGGGTTTGAGTCGGGGGGGGGGGGGATAGTTAGTGTATATAGGAGATAAAGGGAAGTGGGTCTGGTCAAGGTGAGGGATTTGTATTTGGAGGAAGGATTCGCCAGTCTGGAGGAGCTAAGGGAGAGGGTAGAGCTTCCGAGGGGTAGTGAGTTCAGGTATCTGCAGGTTAGGGACTTTGCGGGAAAGGTTTGGAGGTGGTTCCCTAGGTTGCGGGATATACCCTGCTGGAGCGACTGCTGCTTCCTGATGTGGAAGGGGAGGGAAGAATTGGGGATCTGTACAAGTGGCTGGGAGAGCAGGGAGGTGAGCGGGAGGTGAAGATCAAAGAGAAATGGGAAGTGCAGTTGGGAGGAGAGATCAATTGGAGAGTATGGAGTGAAGCACAGCGAAGGGTAAAAGGGACCTCCTCTTGTGCAAGGGTGAGCCTGATACAGTTTAAGGTGGTGCACAGGGTGCATATGACTCGGGTGAGAATGAATGGGTTCTTTCAGGGGGTAGAAGATTAGTGTGACAGATGTGGGCGGTGTTGCTCGTTCTGGGTGAGTGTGCTTAACACTCAATTTGGCTCTGTTTCTTGTTCTAAGCTCTGGAGTCGCCAGGTGCCATTAAGACACCGCCACAAGCTTCAAGGTGAAGTCCAAAGCAATAAATCGTACACCAATTAGTAAGTCCAAACAACTGAGTTTATTATAATACAATTATAATAACTACCCATGTACACGCTAAAGGATTAAACTTACTCCTACCGCTAAACAACTAATACTTATCTCGAAGGAACTGCTGGGTCAGGGAACAAGGCCTCTTGCTCTGCTCTGGTCTGCAGACTTCAGATTGTTATCAATTGAAAAAGGGGGTCAGGAGTGCCTATTTCTGGTGGCGGTCATCGTTAGGCACTTACTTGTTGGTGGCTGCTGCTCGATGGCTAGAGTAGGAGACAGGAGCCAGGAGACAGGAGACTGAACCATGTGTGGGACCTTTCTTTTATAGGTCCCAGGGGATCCGCGCCCCTTTGGGCGGACTCCCTTACCTGCTTGGAATCGATTGGGTCTCTTCCCAATCGATTATGTTTGAACCACCCAATCATGGGGCAATTCCTTGGTCACTGGGGCGGTTCTTGGGACCTATTGTTTTGGGCTTCTCTGGCGCCACAGGGTCTGGCCTTCCATAGAATGTATCGATTTGTGCTTAACTTGTGTCCATTGTATCTGGGACTCGCCCAGTATTGCCTCATTAGTATGTTAACTGGTTTCTTTTCACAGTGCTGTCTGGTTTCTGCAACAGTCAAAACTGGTTTCTGCAGTTGTCCCAATATATAATCGCCTTGCAAGCTGCTTGCTTTCCAACATGTCCATTTTCCCTGCATTCCTTGCAATCTTCCATTTTGTGTTGGGCAGTGGCCACCCTAGGTGGCTACAGCGGGGTCCAGCGAATCATGTGCACATGTTTTGGGGTTGCGAAAAATTGGGAAGATTCTGGCGGGAGTGTTCGCGGTCTTAGCCAGGATAATGGAGGAGGATGTGGACCCGGACCTTTTGTTGTCGATATTTGGGGTTTCAGAGAAGCCGGAGCTCAGGGAGAGGAGGAAGCCCGATGTCGTGGTCTTTGCCTCTCTGATTGCATGGCGGCGAATTTTGCTGGAGTGGAGGTCGGCATCGTCACCGGGGGTAGCAGCATTCTTGGGTGACCTGTATAACTTGCTGCGGTTGAAGAAGATAAAGTAGAAGTTAAGGGGCTCAGCTGGGGGGGGTTTGAGAAAAGGTGGGGGATGTTTGTGACCGTGTTTGAAAAGCTGTCCGTTGCAGGGGGGTGGGGAGAAGGTGTGGAGGGCGAAAAAGGGGAAAAATCTGTACAGACTGTATAGTTGATTGTTGGAAAGTATGTTTCCTGGGATATTTCTTGGCTGAAACCTGCTTTGATATATGTTTGTAATAAAATACATTTTAAAAAACACAAATCTGGAATGGTCAGCAACGTGCAGCACATTTTTTCCAACTAATTTTGTATCTTCACATAGATTATTAAACTTTTGGTCCAGATCAAACAGAATTGCAAGAGGAGTCTCAGGACCCTATAGAAATCCAGACACAAGGGGCTGGATTCTCCGATTTTCAGGCTATGTCCTGTCGCCGGCGTGGGAACGGTGGTGTTTTGCAACCGAATAATCAGCGCAAAACGGCCACTAATTCTCCATTTGGTGGGGGGCTAGCAGGCAGGCAGCATAGAGCACCCAGCTCTAGCTGCCGATACAACCGGAAAATTGCCGGGTCCCTGGCCAGGCAACATGGCGCCGGCCGAACGTAAGCAGAACGCTGGTGGCTCCCCTTTGGCCAGGCCCGTGATCCCTGGACCACCCCAACTTGGCCAGGAGGGGACAGAACATCAGGAGTAGGGCCTCAGGTAACATCCTGAGGTCGTTGATACGGCGTGCACTGTATTCCTAGACTACGCTGATTTGGAGGGGGCGGAGCCCCACAAACGCGGCACCGCCCCACGATTTCGTCGGAAACAGGGATTCTCCGGCTGATCGCTGAACGCAATTTCGGTGTCAGAGTCCTCAGAATCCCGCACAATGACTGTGGAAATTGCTCGAGAAGTTTGAACTTCTGATGGTCAATTCCCCTGCTCTCCTGGACCTTCCGAAAAGGTCTCCAAATCTGAGTTAGAGTCGGAGTTCCAACTTTTCCAAATGGATAGTTACCCAGGAAATGTTGGGCAGAAAAAGCCTAGTCTAACTCCTGAGTAACTATGACTGACAACGCCCCCTCCCACGATCACTGGCCCTCCTATGACCGACTTGACGCCTTTAGCTCCCCGGATCAACTAGGCACCAACTTGACAACCGTTTCCGAGCCACCCCGACCCACTCTGCCACCTCACCCACTGCCAGTCCATTCACTCGCACATTCATTCACTAACACACTGGAGAAGCATTTGCTAAAATATGGCAACTAGTGCCGTAAAAATAGGTTGCAGCTCTGCACAGATTCTCTTTGTTGCTCTCTGCCAGGATTCCTGCACTGAGGGAGTTCTTTGACACTGTGAATCAGGAGTCAGAGTCTTTTCAACATATGCAGTGAAGTGGTAGCTTTTGTCTGATCAGAATCAGGCACAGGTGTTGCAAATCTGATCGGGTGTTTTGGGCCATTGTTGCTGCCAGGCAGCAGCATACCATAAATATGTATGTGTTTTGCAATATTTGAACATCTGTTTGCAAACTTCATGCAAGTTTCTTTCCACTGCACGCCTAGAATGGCAAGCCTCCTATGTGTGTGGTGAGCCCGCCCAGAAAGGGCTGGAGGTGGAGTCTGTGCAGCAGGATAGAGGGAACTTGTGGCACAGTGTGTGGTGTCTCGGTCTTCCAAAAAATGATGGACAGAATGGTGGACTAGTACGGGCTGCGGGCCATATTTCCGTACTTGGACAACATCACCATCTGCGGCCACGACCAGCAGGACCACAACGCCAACCTCCAGAAGTTTCTCCAAACTGCCCAAGCCCTCAACCTCACTTATAACAAGGAGAAATGCGTTTTCCGCACAACCAGACGAGCCATCCTCGGCTATGCCGTGGAAAACGGAGTTCTAGGGTCTGACCCAGACCATATGCCCCATCCTGCAACCCCCCTTCCCCACTGCTCCAAGGCCCTGAAAAGGTGCCTCGGGTTCTATTACTATTATGCCCAGTGGGTCCCCAACTATGCGGACAAAGCCAGCCCACTGATCAAAGCTACCAATTCACACTGGTGGCGGAGGCCAGCCAGGCCTTCAGCCGCATCAAGACAGATATTGCCAATTGCGATGCGCGCGGTGGATGAGTCCGTCCCCTTCCAGGTGGAGAGAGACCCGTCACAGGCAGGCAGGCCAGTAGCATTTTTCTCCCGTACCTTCAATGCCTCCAAAATTCGACCCTCCTCAGTCGAAAAAAAAGCTCAAGCCATCATGGAAGCTATATGGCACTGGAGGCACTACCTCGCTGGTAGGTTTACCCTCGTCACCGACCAACAGTCGGTAGCCTTTATGTTCAACAACACACAGCGGAACAAGATCATGAACGATAAAATCTTGAGGTGGAGGATCGAACTCTCCACCTATAATTACGATATAGTCCTGGGAAGCTCAACGAGCCCCCAGATGCCCTGTCCCGCGGCACATGTGCCAGCGCGCAAGTTGACCAACTCCTGGCCACCCATGATGACATCTGCCACCCGGGGGTCACCCGGCTTATCTACTACATCAAGGTCCGCAACCTGCCCTACTAAACCGAGGGGGTCAGGGGCATGACCAGGGACTGCCAAATCTGCGCGGAGTGTAAGCCGCACTTCTATCGACCGGATAAGTCACACCTGGTGAAGGCTTCCCGGGCCTTTGAGCGCCTCAGTATCGACTTCAAGGGCCCCTCCCCTCTACCAACCGCAACACGTATTTCCTCAACGTCATTGACGAGTTCTCCCGCTTCCCCTTTGCCACTCCTTTCCCCGACATGACCGCGGCCACCGTCATTAAGGCCGTACATTGTATCTTCACCTTGTTCGGTTTCCCCATTTACGTCCACAGTGATCGGGGCTCCTCGTTTATGAACGACAAACTGCGTGAGTACCTGCTCGGTAAGGGCATCGCCTTGAGCATGACTACCAGTTACAACCCCCAGGGAAACGGACAGGTGGAGAGGGAGAACGCGACAGTATGGAAGGCCGTATTCCTGGTCCTACGGTCTAGGAATCTCCCAGCTTCCCACTGGCAGGAGGTCCGCCCCGACGCGCTCCACTCCATTAGGTCACTTCATTGCACAGCCACGAACGAGACCCCTCATGACCGACTCTTTCGCTTTCCCTCGGAAATCCACCTCTGGGGTCTCGCTTCCGCCCTGGCTGAAGATACCGGGGCCTGTACTGCTTCGGAAACACGTAAGGAGCCACAAGTCCGTCCCCCTGGTAGAGAGGGTCCAGCTTCTTCACGCCAACCCCCAGGTGCATACGTAGCGCACCCCGACGGCCGTCAGGATACGGTCTCCCTTCGGGACCTGGCACCCACAGGATCCCCTACCATCACCTAACTCCCCCAACCTACACCGAACAGCGCCCCCGCCCCTACATGGCCTCCACACACCCTCCTATACTCCCTCCCCCATTGCCGACCTACAGGGAAGAAGCTCCAGAAGACACGCTCCCGGAGTCCACACCTGTGCCCGCATCGACGAGTCCAACACCCATGCCCGCACCGACAGGTTCAACACTCGTGCCCGCTGCGAAACCAGAGCTCAGGCAATCACAGAGCATGATCAGGGCGCCGGACAGACTCAACCTGAGAGCCCTTCACCCCCGACGGACTTCACTTTGTTTTAAACAGGAGGTGAATGTGGTGAACGTATTATGGTAACCATTCACCACAGTACTACATTGTACCACAATGTTGCCCATGTGGGCTCCACCTATGGACCATTGTGCTGTACTACACCAATTGTATCATGTCGGTGCCCGTGGGCTCCGCCCCCTTGAGGGGAGGTATAAACAGCAGAGGAGGCGGCTCTCAGTGCAGAGCAGGCACTGTTCTAGTTGATTAAAGCCACTGTTCACTTCAACTCTCTGTCTCGTGTGAATTGATGGTCGCATCACAGTGGCACAATGGTTAGCACTGCTGTCTCACAGATCCAGGGGCCCGGTTTCTATTCTGGCTTCGGGTGACTGCCCGTGTGAAGTTTGCACTTCCTCCCAGTGACTGCGTGGGTTTCCTCCAGGTGTCCAGTTTCCTCCCAGTCCAAAGATGCACAGGTTAGGTGGACTGGCCATACTAAACTGCCCCTTAGTGCCCAAAAGGTTACGTGAGCTTACTGGGGTAATGGGGATAGGATGGAGGCATGAGTTTATATAGGGTGCCCTTTACAAGGACCGGTGCAGACTCAATGGGCCAAATGGCCTCCTTCTGCACTACAGGGATATGATCTATGATCATGTCCATCAAAGTCCAATAACATAGCTCACTACGGGCGGAATTCTCCGCCCCGCCACACCACATTTCTGCCCCGACATGCCGGCAGGATTCTCCGTTATGTCAGCTGGTCAATGGGGTTTCCAATTGTGGGGCAGCCCCACGCCGTCGGGAAACCCCCGGGCACCGGCAAAACGGAGAATCACGCCGGCGGAGAATCCCGACCCATATATTTGGAACTATGTTCAACCAATTCCAAACAACTATGATAGCTGACAAATAAATTGATCCTGAAAATTCAAAACTTCCCCAATGTTGAGCCGAGAGGTTTGAGTACCCTTTCAGTCAACTATGTAAAAAAAACTGACCGTTTTAAAAAAAACATATCTTCCAGTCCCAAGTCACTTTCCTGGTCTGGATAACTTTTTCGCTATCCGCAGCTGGAACCTGGAGCCCTGCACTCACTTGAATTGTATTCCTCATCCCTCTTGACACCAGTAAGATTCCAGTTGAGCTGGGTAAGTGGAATTTTTTTGGCCTCAGTTTTGCCCAGACATCATTGGCCTGGGGGAGACTAGTGGAAGATTAGCCCATATAACGGTTAAAATAGCTGGTGAAACCACATCCCTTTACCTTCCTCGGTCTTCCACTGGACCCCTGCTGAGATTATGCCAGAGTTCGGGAACATTGATGTGCAATACTTTCAGCATCACTGTAATAAGATACAAACTCAAAACACTGATGTTGGAATTTGAAATAGCCAAAAACGCTGGAAACTCTCAATAGGGCCTGCTTGCTTCTGTCTCCACAGACACGGAGTTAACATTTCAGGACGATGACCTTTTATCAGAACCACAGTGATCGTAACCTCCGCTCTGTCACATTGTTTCATTTTCTCTTTGCTAGATCTGTTGCTTGTCTCATTTCTCTCCCCTTTCCTGCTTTTTAATGGCAGTTGCTCATTATGCTATTATTCGCACCTCCTCTGTACACATATTTTGATTCTTTACTTCTCCCATTTCCCTTCCTTTGGCCTTGCACCATGAACCTCTGTGTTTAATCTATCACGTATTTCACCCCATCACAAATCTTCCATTTCATTCTATTCCCCATCCACTCTCTTTTCAATTGCTTAAAAACCTACTGCATCTCTAAACTTTTCCCAGTTCTGATGAAAGTCATCAACCTGAAAAACTCCGCTTTCCTCTCTCCACAGGTGCTGCCAGACCCGCTGAGCAACTGTAATAAGATACATATGCCACTAGAGACCGCTCTGTAGAAAGGAATGTTAAATAACAATTAATGATGCAGATTCTGAATAACATTTTATTACTGCATTTGAGTATCTTGGACAAGAAATGAAAGCATCTAAGACAGTCAACTACAACTTCACACAGTCATTTTAATGGTAATTTATAAATTGAGTCATTTAAAAAACAAATTACTGTTTGTAAATGCACCAGTTTACCCACTTCAGGCACTAAATATGCTGCAAATGATATTTATACACACCATTAAGTAAAGCTGCTATTATCTGTTCAAATCACTGTGTGCATTTCTGAATGTTAAACAGTCCTCACCAAGTTAAGCATTTCTCACTAAGTTTACACCAATGCTAACGTTATATGTTGAATTGCTCCAGAAAAATGTTGGACAATGAAATTTTAGCTTCGAAGTTTGATTGGATGCTTGAACGGATAGTCGCCAAAAAAAAGTGATACTACCTGTCCAACTGCAGCAATAAAAACTATGTTCCTTGTTTCATCTCCTCCAGTCACTGTCGTTCCCCTTAATACTAATAGAAGTATTAGATAGAAATTGTCCCATTGGGCAGACGCAGCATGGGTTCATAAAGGGCAGGTCGTGCCTAACTAATTTAGTGGAATTATATGAGGACATTACCAGTGCAGTAGATAACGGGGAGCCAATGGATGTGGTCTATCTGGATTTCCAGAAAGCCTTTGACAAGGTGCAACATAAAAGGTTGCTGCATAAGATAAAGATGCATGGCATTAAGGATAAAGTAGTAGTATGGATAGAGGATTGGTTAATTAATAGAAAGCAAAGAGTGGGGATTAATGGGTGTTTCTCTGGTTGGCAATCAGTAGCTAATGGTGTCCCTCAGGGATCCGTGTTGGGCCCACAATCGTTCACAATTTACATAGACGATTTGGAGTTGGGGACCAAGGGCAATGTGTCCAAGTTTGCAGATGACACTAAGATGAGTGGTAAAGCGAAAAGTGCAGAGGATACTGGAAGTCTGCAGAGGGATTTGGATAGGTTAAGTGAATGGGCTCGGGTCTGGCAGATGGAATACAATGTTGACAAATGTGAGGTTATCCATTTTGGTAGGAATAACAGCAAACGGGATTATTATTTAAACTATAAAATATTAAAGCATGCTGCTGTGCAGAGAGACCTGGGTGGGCTCGTGCATGAGTCACAGAAAGTTGGTTTACAGGTGGAATGGAATTTTGTCCTTCATTGCTAGAGGGATGGAGTTAAAGACTAGGGAGGTTATGCTGCAATTGTATAAGGTGTTAGTGAGGCCACACCTGGAGTAGTGTGTTCAGTTTTGGTCTCCTTACTTGAGAAAGGACGTACTGGCACTGGAGGGTGTGCAGAGGAGATTCACTAGGTTAATCCCAGAGCTGAAGGGGTTGGATTACGAGGAGAGGTTGAGTAGACTGGGACTGTACTCATTGGAATTTAGAAGGATGAGGGGGGACCTTATAGAAACATATAAAATTATGAAGGGAATAGATAGGATAGATGCGGGCAGGTTGTTTCCACTGGCGGGTGAAAGCAGAACTAGGGGACATAGCCTCAAAATAAGGGGAAGTAGATTTAGGACTGAGTTTAGGAGGAACTTCTTCACCCAAAGGGTTGTGAATCTATGGAATTCCTTGCCCAGTGAAGCAGTTGAGGCTCCTTCATTAAATGTTTTTAAGGTAAAGATAGATAGTTTTTTGAAGAATAAAGGGATTAAGGGTTATGGTGTTCGGGCCGGAAAGTGGAGCTGAGTCCACAAAAGATCAGCCATGATCTCATTGAATGGTGGAGCAGGCTCGAGGGGCCAGATGGCCTACTCCTGCTCCTAGTTCTTATGTTTATAATATTCTTAAGTAGTGGTGATAACTGTAAATATGTACATTTAATATTTTTCTCCACAATGCACCCCAAATTGCCAAGGTAGCAGCAGAGATTGATTTAGGATAGAGCATTGAGGTCTTCTGATTCTTCACCGCCTTGACTGGGATTTCTTTCACAATTGCCACTCAAATTGTCCAGAGACTTTTTTAAAAATATTTTTATTAAAGCATTGATAAATAAATACATAAAACACAACCAAAACCAAGAAAAAGAGAATAAACTGGAAGTCACATAACCAACTAAATAACACCTCACTACCCCACCTACCGTTTCTCTCCCTCCCCCACCACCACTGCTGACGACTTAACTATCTTTGAAGATGTAGAGATGCCGGCGTTGGACTGGGGTGAGTCCAATAAGAAGTCTTACAACACCAGGTTAAAGTCCAACATGTTTGTTTCAAACACTAGCTTTCGGAGCACTGTGCTCTGGAAGCTAGTGTTTGAAACAAACATGTTGGACTTTAACCTGGTGTTGCAAGACTTCTTACTATCTTTGAAGAAGTCAATAAACGGCTTTCATCTCCAGGCAAACCTCCCCACAGACCCGCTCAAGATAAACTTGATTTTTTTCCAGCTAAAGGAATCCCACGAGGTGTCTCACCCACACCCCCAGTTTTGGCGACCCCGAGTCCCTCCACTTCAGCAAAATATGTCTCTAGGCTATCAGGAAGACAAAGGCCAAAACGTCGGCCTCTCTTGTCCTCTGGATCCTGGAGAATCTCCCCACCAGAATCTCTCCAGCTTCAGACAAGCCCAAAACATGTGGACATGGTTTGCAGCCCCCTCTCCCCGCACACCATGCACCACACTGATCTTCTATCCCGTCAAAAACCTGCTCATTCCGGCCACCGTTATATGCGCCCTATGAACCACTTGGAGTTGAATAAGGCTAAGCCTAGCACATGAAGAGGAAGCGTTCACTCTCCTCAGAACCTCCTCCCATAACCCAGCCTCCACCTCCTTCCCCAGCTCTTCCCCCCACTTCCGTTTAACATCTCCTACCGGGGCTCTCTCCCAATCCATTAATTCCTTATAAATCTCCAACACCATATCCTCCAACTCCTGTTTTCGACACCACCTTGCCCCACAGCCTTGGGGGCGGCAGGCCAGGAAAGGACGGAACCTGCTTCCTAATATAATCCTGTATCAGTAAGTACGGGAACCCATTCCCGCTGGGAAGCTCATAATCCTCTTCCAATTCCCCCAGGCTCGAGAAGCTGCCCCCCCCCCAACAAATAGGTCCGCAAACCATTTGATCCCTGCAACCCCCCCCCCCCCCCCCCCTCCCCTCCCCCCAAGAGCAAATCTGTGATTCCCACAGATTGGTGCCCAAACCGAGGCACCCTCCAATCTCAGCTGCTGCTGACACTGTCCCCACACCATCAGGGCCGACGCCATCACTGGGCTTGTGGAGTACCTGGCCGGTAAGAATGGCAGAGGCGCCGTAAACAGTGCCCCTTTGCAACTGTCCTAACAAGAAGCTGCCTCCATCCGCTCCCACACCGACCCCTCCCCCACTACCCACTTCCTATCCATGGCTATACTTGCTCCGAGTAATAGTTCATTAAGTTTGGCAAGAACATTCCGCCGCTCTCTGTCTCCCCCCCCCCCCCCCCCCCCCCCCCCATCTCCCCCCACCTCCGCCCCCATCCACATGTCCCCGCTCCAGCAGCACCTTCATTGATTTCCCCACCCAAACAAACCCTGAAATTGGGGCAATAACTTTCCTAAAAAAGGCCTTTGGAATAAAAATCGGAAGCTTTAGGAAATGAAATAAATAGGAACCTCGGAAGAACCGTCATTTTCACAGTTTGCACACGCCAGTGATAGCCCTTCATCTGCTCCACCAACCGCGCCAGGTTCAATTTGTGCAATTGTTCCCATCCCCACGCCACCTGAATGCCAAGTAAGTAAAGTTCGTCCCTGGCAACTCACCCAGCCTCCGCTCCTGTCCCCTTGCTTGATCCGGGAAGACCACTCTTCCCCATGTTTAATTTATACCCGAAAAACAGGCCGAATTCCTCTTAGATGTGCATGACTCCCCCTAATGTCTCTCAACAGGTCCGAAATGTAAAATAACAAATCGTCTGCGTATAGTGATTAGCGAAAAGTGAAACTCTATGCTCCAGCCCTTGCGCACTATCCCTTTCCAACTCTGTGACACTTTAAGCGCCATTGCCAATGGTTCTATCACAAGGAGAAAAAGCAACGGGGAGAATGGGCATCCCTGCCTTGTCCCACGATGCAATCCAAAATACCCAAAACTCACCCGATTCATCTTAACACTAGCTACTGGCGCCCTATATAGAAACCCGGACCCAATCCACAAACTCCTGCCGGAGCTTGAACCATCCCAGTACCTCCCACAGATGCTCCCATTCTACCCGATCAAAGGCTTCCTCTGCATCCATGACAACCTCCACCTCCTGTTCCACCAGGGGCATTATAATCACATTTAATAAGCGCCTAACATTCGTAGACAGATGACTCCCATTTACAAACCCCGTCTGGTCCTCACCTATCACCCCCAGCACACAGTCCTCAATCCACAAGGCCAAGATCTTTGCCAACAGTTTGGCATACACATTTAGCAGTGAGATCGGGGGGTGGGACTCGCACTGCTCCAGGTCCTTAACCTTCTTCAGAATTAAGGATATCTGCGATAACATACGGGGAAGCACCCCCCTTTCCCTCACCTCACTGAATGCCCTTACCAACATGGGTCCCAGATCTCCAAAACCTTTTCAGAGAATTCTGAATTCCGCCCTACCCCGCCGCTCCGCATTGCCGGCAACCTCAGTGCCAACTGGAAGATTTTTAAGCAGAAGTTTCAGCTGTATCTTGAAGCCACCGACCTCGAAGCCGCATCGGATGCCAGAAAGATTGCTCTCTTCCTCTCTACAGCCGGGGACCACGCTATCCATATTTTCAACTCCCTCACCTTTGCTGAAGGTGAGGACAAGTCCAAGTTCAAAACAGTCCTGCTGAAGTTCGACAGCCACTGTGACATCGAAGTCAACGAGAGCTTTGAACGCTATGTGTTCCAGCACTGGCTTCAGGGTAAGGATGAACCTTTTCAGTCCTTCTTAACCCATCTCCGTATCCTCGCGCAATCCTGTAACTACGGCTCCACTTCCGACTCCATGATCCGCGACCAGATTGTTTTCGGGGTACACTCCGACCCCCTTCGCCAGCAGCTCCTTAAAGTGAAGCAGCTCACCCTCGCCATCACCATCGAGACCTGCGTCCTACATGAGCACGCTATTAACCGGTACTCCTATATCAAGGCAGCAGAGACAGCGCGGCAAGGCCCCCGTGATGCGGAGCGGGTGCAGGCCGTAAAACAGCTCCAGGGCCTGAGTCTGGATGAGGGCAGCCATTTTGCGTGCTTTTCCCAGGCTCCTGCGCATGTGCACAACGACCGAGGGGGCGGCGAGGCCGAGGACCAAACTGCGCAGTGCGCACATCATTTGACTGCACCGTGCATGAGCGGTGGCACACGGAGCGTCCTGACGTCAGCGCCTGTGGTGGTATGAATGTGAGCACTGCCATTGGTGCAGAGCATTGGTTCCCCATTGGCTCTGGCTGGTCATGTGCCTCTCGTCCGATTGGCTGGGACTAGTCATGTGACTGTTCACCAATTGGTCGAGAGGCAAGTAGACCCCGCCTCCGAGTGGTGTGCCACCCTTACTGTCAACAAATCTCGCAAACGCTTCAGGCTGGACACCGGTGCTTCAGCCAACCTCATTTTGCAGTCTGACCTGGATAACATCCACGTCAAGCCAAACATCCTTCCATCGGCCTGCCAGCTTCTCGACTACAATGGCAATTCCATTGCTGCCAGTGGCTCATGCCAGCTTGTGGTATTGCACCGTTCTATAAGAGCCACCATGCGTTTCGAAATTGTAGGGTCCAACAAAGCTTCCTTGCTCGGTGCTCAGGCCTGCAAGATCCTGAATCTTGTACAGCGGGTTCACTCCATGTCGTCCGCTGAGGCATCAGCCTCGCCAGATGCCAACTTCCAAATCTAATTAAATGACATAATTGCATGATACCACAGCGTCTTCGACGGTACGGGCACACTCCCCTACATGAACAAGATTCTTTTGAAACCGAATGCCACACCTGTGGTTCATGCACCCCGTCAAGGACCGCCTCAAGCAGCAGCTGCAAGACCTCGAGGACCAGGGCGTCATTTCTAAGGTCACGGAACCCATGGACTGGGTTAGCTCCATGGTTTGTGTCAAAAAACCGTCAGGGGAACTGCGCATTTGTATCGACCCCAAAGATTTGAACCGTAACATCATGAGGGAACACTACCCTATCCCGCAGCGCGAAGAGCTCACCTGCGAAATGGCTCGCGCCAAGTTTTTCACAAAGCTGGATGCCTCCAAGGGGTTTTGGCAGATACAACCTGATGCATCCAGTCAAAAGCTCTGCACTTTTAACCGGATGCCCTTTGGTATCATCTCCGCCTCGGAGGTGTTCCACCGAATAATGGAGCAAATGATGGAGGGCATCGAGGGGGTGCGAGTGTACGTCGATGACATCATTGTCTGGTCCACGACTCCGCAGGAACACATCGATCGCCTGAAGCGAGTGTTCCAGAGGATCCACAAGCACGGCCTCCGACTCAACAGCACCAAATGCTCGTTCGGTCAAGCAGAAATAAAGTTCCTCGACGACCATATTTCGCAGTTCGGTGTGCAGCCAGATGCAGATAAGGTGTCGGCGATCAATGCTATGAAGACACCGGAGGACAAGAAGGCGGTCCTCTGCTTCCTGGGGATAGTCAACTTCCTTGGGAAGTTTATCCCCAACCTTGCATCTCACACCACAGCTTTCCGCAATCTTGTGACGAAAATCACTGACTTCCAGTGGCTCCCCGCTCATGAGCGAGAGTAGCGTGAGCTCAGGGTGAAACTCACCAAGGCCCCGGTACTGGCATTCTTTGAACCTGCCAAGGAGACGAAGATCTCCACTCAAGCGAGCCAGTCTGGCATTCGGGCAGTACTCCTCCAGCACGACGAATCCTCCTCCTGGCCCCAGTCGCATATGCATCTAGAGCCATGACACCTACTGAGCAGCGCTATGCTCAAATCGAGAAAGAGTGCCTGGGCCTCCTCACGGGGATTGACAATTTCCATGACTACATGTATGGACTCCCCAAATGTACGGTCGAAACAGACCACAGGCCACTGGTTCACATCATACAGAAGGACCTCAACGATATGACGCCACGCCTACAATGCATCCTCCTCAAACTCAGGCGCTATGATTTCGACCTGGTCTACACCCCGGGCAAGGAGCTCATTGTGGCCAATGCACTCTCTCGCTCCATCACCACGCCGTGCGAGCAGGCGGACTTAGTCTGCCAGATCGATGCCCATGTTGAGTTCTCCGCATCCAATTTTCCCGCCACCGACGAAAGGGTCCTGCAGATTCGTCATGAAACGGCCAGGGATCCTTTACTCCAATGGGTCATGCGCCATCTCACAGATGGGTGGTAAAACGCCCAGTGCCCACCGTTCTACAATATAAAAGACGATCTGGCAGTGGTCGATGGCATACTAATGAAACTGGACAGGATAGTAATACCACAGAGTATGCGAGAGCTCGTCCTTGGCCAGCTCAGAGAGTCACCGGTGAACCCGAGAGGCAGTATACTGGCCTGGCATCAATCAGGACATCGCCAACAATGTCCTCAATTGCCCATCGTGCCAACGGTTCCAGCCGGCTCAGCCGAAAGAGACTTTGCAGCCGCATGAACTGGTGTTGTCCCAATGGACCAAGGTTGGTTTTGATCTTTTCCACGCAAAAGGCCGGGACTACGTCCTCATTGTGGATTATTTTTCTAACTACCCCGAGGTGGTCAGACTGCATGACCTCACATCAGCGACAGTCATCAGGACGTGCAAAGAGACCTTTGCCCATCATGGCATTCCACTCACGGTCATGACTGATAATGGCCCTTGCTTCTTCAGTCAGGAGTGGACCGATTTTGCCCGACAGTACAATTTCACACACGTCACCTCGAGCCCCCACTACCCCCAGTGAAATGGGAAAGCTGAAAAGGGGGTACACATTGACAAACGACTGCTGTGTAAAGTGGCTGATTCGGGTTCAGATTTCAACCTGGCACTGTTAGCCCACAGGACGACTCCCTTGTCCGCTGGCCTGTCCCCAGCACAACTGCTAATGAACCGCACACTGTGGACGATGGTGCCTGCAATCTACATCCCGGACCTTGACAATTTTCCGGTCCTGCAAAGAATGCAACTGTCTCGGGCCCAATGCAAGTCGACGTATGACGCCCACGCCACGGATCTCCCTACTCTCGTCCCTGCTGACCGAGTTAGTGTTCAGCTACCTGACGGTGGCTGGTCTGCCAGAGCTGTGGTGGTTAAGCAAGTGGCCCCCAGATCATTTCTATTTCGCATGCATGATGGCTCTTTTCTTCGGCGTAATAGGCAGGCACTGCAGCTGCTTCCACGCTCGCCGCCTGAACGTGATGTCCCGCCTCGCCTGCTGATTCCTCAGGACACACCCTTCCAAGAGGTCACCGATCTGCCGCATCTTTTGCCACCCTCTACATTGGATGCAGCTCTGCCCGTTCCAGTGCAGGCGGTCCCTGACCCTCTCTTGAGGCGGTCAACCAGAATGTGTCACCCGCCACAGAGGCTGAATTTATAGACTGAATGTTTCATTGCCTTGTTCTTCGTTTACTGTACATATTATTCTTTCTAATTTGTTGTATGCACTTTATCTGCACTAGACACCTTCCCATGTAAATACGTTCACGTATTTTGTATATAGTCAGGCTCCGAATCATGTAAATACACTCACATACTTTGTACATAGTCAGGCACATTCACATACTCGCTATTTATTGACATACACACATTTTTTAAAAAGGGGGAGATGTCATAATATACACACAAGTATATGATGGTGCACAGACAGACATTGATTGACACACAGGGTGACCAATGAACACACAGAACACAGCAGCCAATCACCAGACAGGACACGGCCACTATAAAGCCAGAGGGCACTAGTTTTCCCGCTCTCTTGGGATGCAGCCTCTGAGACAGCCAGAGCCTGTGAGCAACAACTAGAACATCCACCATGTGGTAGTAAGATAGTCTGGTCAGGATAGCCTCAGGTCTCCAGTCAACTCAGCATAGTGTCAACCCACAGTTAAAGCATGTTTAATAGTTAAGAGTTTAATAAAATAGAGTTGCATTTCTCCAAGTGTTGGAAGCCTGTCTCTCTCACTGCTATGGTAAACGCAGTCCTCGCAGACCCAGCATACCCAATACATCATACAGTACAAACAAAACTAGTCTATGTACATTTAAGAGTCATTCCCCATGAGAATTATGGACTTCACATAAACCTCTTCAAACATGAATGTCCACAAGTTGCAAAATCACATAAATGCTATGTACAAATGCTCATAGCTGATGATCACAATTCACTACTCTAGATTGGAAAAATGTACACAAAATAGAGGAGCATTTTCAAAAGAATAAATTGCTCTAAGAGCAACAAAATTCTCATCCAGTGAGTGAGTTAAAACTAAAATGCATTAAGAGTTAAAGGGGTATATTTTAAATTTTTGCAATAGTGTAAAACAGCTGCTCGTGAGTTGGCAACTTACTTTATTTTTTATATTTATTTTGAATTACTTTAAACAGGCTCACTATTATCTATTTGACACTGTCACAAAGTCAGACTCTGGAGTGATTATGCACCAAACTTTTTTTTTTAAATGTTAATACATTAATGCTCAATATAAATGGAGTGGGGAAAACACAGGTATGTCTGAACCACGTCATGTGACCAAATATCAACTAAAGTTCTGCAGTTCTTCCAAATGAGATTGAGAAAAATAAAGTGAGGTGATGGCCAATGGCAACTCCTGCACAATTGCTAGCTCACAGTCATGGAGAACATAAGTGATAGTCTGCAAATAAGCTATCCACACTCCCTTTCAGGCAAAGCCAACAGGAAATTCAATTGCAAAATTTAAACAGCAAACTTATTTAATTACTTCTTGAGTAATGGAAGAAAAAGTAGTAAAATTACTTAATTGGTAATTCAACAATGAAAACAAATGATGCAAGTCATACAGCTGAATTATCTGATTGATGCTTCAAGGTAAAAAGAAAATTTGGCATTGAATCAACTGCGTTAATTTTTTCAACAACTAATTATAAAGGATAATTTTTGCATGCTACGGATACTCTAACTTGAGTAGAAGGGACTGATTATATTCCTCATCTTACAGGTTTATTTGAATATAAAACAGAGGCGGCAATTATTGTATATTGTACAGAAAGGCATTGAAGCTTGAAATATTACTGGAGTGCCAAGTTAATTTGAGTGAGATTAAACAGAAAAAACAATGCTATCCCTGGGCGATAAACTAAACCCATCCTTAATTGCCCTTCAGAAGGTGGTGGTGAGCTGTCTTCTTGAAATACTGCAGTCCCTGTTGTCTAGATGCATCCACAGTGCTATGAGGGAGGAGTTCCAGGAGTTTGACACAACGACAGTGAAGGAACGGCGATAGCCAATTAAGCTACATTAAAGCTTTTCAGGCCTATTTTCAGAGGTCCTCCACAAGATGTCCCAGATGCTGATTACATTCTTAAACCTAGCAGTTAACAAATTTGAGAGAGGGCAGCTCAAAATAAATACCTTTTTTTTCTTTAGTTCTCTTATCTCAACTACAGGCTTTATCACCTTCTACTTGGTCTTACAGCTTCAAGAGCCCATCACCTTTTAATTGGAAGGAATGTGCTCTCTGGCCGCCAAGTAGCCAATTTGGTGAAAATAACTGCGAAGTGACTATTTCCACAAACAGTTCAGGGTGTTGACAGAAAATTGACCCTGACATCTGGGTCCTGATCCAAAGGTAAAAATCCTACCCATGATCTCTTTCCTAACCTCTACCAGTCTGAACAAAGCCTCGAGGAAGTCGACACTGAAGCAGGGCAGACCTTATCCTAACCTGGTGCAACATTCTCCTTGTCCCTCAGTGTTTCAAAGTCATTATTGAGCAGACTGGAGCTTTCCTTTGTAAAGGGACTAAGCTTCTATGGCAGAAAGGCTCCGGAGCATATGGTTTTCTTCAAAATGCTCTCTACAATGCACAAAGGCCACTGTCAGCTGTTCCTTATATTGTTCTCCAAGATAGCCAAACTCGCAATGTTGTCAAAGAACACAAAGCTATATGTTTAAATCAAAACTAGTTTATTTTACACTACTGACAGCATGTTATGAATTTCCACCACTTGAAATGGTTCGCACACTCTACTGAGTAACAGTTAACAAAATAATAGTATTGAATCTATGATACAGTAACTAATTATCTCTCTAATATATCAACTTCACACCATCCTTCTACATCAACTTCTCCAATAGCTTCTCCCAAAATGCCTAGCGACGCAGCCTTTTACAAGACTACTCAGTGATGCCATCTAGTGTTGATATACATGATCATCATCTTGTTAACCCTTTACTCTCCTTAGATTATACATAGCATTACACATCAGGGGCGAAATTCACCGAAGTCCATCGTGACGCCCTTGACCGGCGGGCAAAAACGGCGCTGGTGACTCAGGCGTCGGGGCCCGCTTATCAGCCCGAAATCTCCCGTCCCGAAAGGGCCAGCAGCAGAGTGACGCTGTACGCATCAGTTTCACCCACTGCGGAAGTGGCGCTTCGGTTGACGTCGGGCAACATTATCAACGCCGCCCGGCGTTGGCGGGGGGGTAGGGGTGGTAGGGGTGGTGGGGGGGTAGGGGTGGCGGTGGGGTAGGGGTGGTGGGGGGATAGGGGGGGGGTAGGGGTGGTGGGGGGGTAGGGGTGGTGGGGGGTAGGGGTGGTTGGTGGTAGGGGGTAGGGGTGGTGGTAGGGGGGTATGGGTGGTAGGGGGGGAGGGGTAGGGGTGGTAGGTGTGGTAGGGGGGGTAGGGGTTGGGGGGGTAGGGGGTGGCAGAGTCCGCAACCAACGCGGCTGGAATAGATGTGAATGCCTTGTTTTTTTTTAAATGGCGAGTATATTGTGCTGCGTGGCTATGAGAGAGAAAAAAAAATTTGCTGCACTCTTGGTGATCCTCATTATTTATTACTCCAAATGTTTGAACTTAATTATGCCATCTTGCAGAACTTTGAGTTCCCCACCCCTACCCCCCACCCCTACCCCCCCTCCCCCATCCCCCACCCCTACCCCTAACCCCCACCCCTACCCCTACCCCGACCACCCACCCCTACCCCGACCCCCCCCCCCCCCCCCGGCGCGCGATGTAAGTGATTTCACTCTCTCTCTTCCCAACACCCCCCCACCCCCAACAACCCCCCCTACCCCTACCCCTAGCCCCCCTACCTCTACCCCTACTACCTCTACCCCTACCCCCCTACCCCCCTACCCCTACCCCCCCTACCCCCCTACCCCCACCCCCCCCCCCCCCCCCCCGGCACGCGATGTAAGTGATTTCACTCTCTCTTCACAAACCCCCCCCCCCCCCTCCCCCCGGCACTCGATGTAGGTAACTGAACGGCGTCAACCATCATCAATGGTTGACGCTGTTATGAACCAACTTTGATTTTCGCCGACGTGACCCGTGGCCACGGAAGAGTCCCCAACTGGGGCCCGAAATAGCAATAAAGTGTGGTTAGATAGCAGGACTGTTCCCCCATCCAGATTTTGTTTGGTTAGATCACACCCAAAGAGCTTTACCGCTTGGAAAGAGGCCCTTTGATGCATCGCTTCTACACCAGCAGATGAATCACTTCTACACTAGCCATCAGGCACCTGACTATTCTAATCCCATTTTTCAGCACTTGGCCCATAGCCTTGTATGCTTTGGCATTTCAAGTGCTCACCTAAATACTTCCTAAGTGAGGTTCCTACCTCCACCATTCTTTCAGGCAGTGAGTTCCAGACTCCTATCACCCTCTGGGTGAAAACATTTTTCCTCACATCCCCTTCAAACCTACTGCCCCTTAATTTGAATCTGTGTCTCCTCATTATTGACCCCTCCATTAAGGGGAAAAGAACCTTCCTATGCACCCTATCTGTGTCCTTCACAATTTTATACATTCCCATGAGCCTTCTCTGCTCCAAGGAAAACAACCCTAGCACGGTAGCATTGTGGATAGCACAATTGCTTCACAGTACCAGGGTCCCAGGTTCGATTCCGGCTTACGTCACTGTCTGTACGGAGTCTGCACATCCTCCCCGTGTGTGCGTGGGTTTCCTCCAGGTGCTCCGGTTTCCTCCCACAGTCCAAAGATGTGCAGGTTAGGTGGATTGGCCGTGCTAAATTGCCCCTTAGTGTCCAAAATTGCCCTTCGTGTTGGGTGGGGTTACTGGGTTATGGGGATAGGGTGGAGGTGTGGACCTTGGGTAGGGTGCTCTTTCCAAGAGCCGGTGCAGACTTGATGGGCCAAATGGTCTCCTTCTGCACTGTAAATTCTATGTTCTATCCAGTCTCCCTTGGTAGCCGAAACACTCCAGCCTAGGCAACATCCTAGTTAATTTCCTCTGCACCCTCTACAGTGCAATCACTTCCTTTCTATATAGTGTGGTGACCAGAACTGCACACAGTACTCCAGCTGGGGCCTTACCAGCGTTTTACAAAGCTCCAACATAAGGTCCTTGCTCTTAGATTCAGTGTCACGGTTAATAAAGGTCAGAATCCCATACGTCCTCTTAACCACCTTATCGGTCTGTCCTGCTGTGTTCAGGGATTTGTGGACATGCACACCAACGTCTCTTTGATCCTCTGTACTTCCTAGAGTCCTACTATTCATTGTATACTCACATGCCTTGTTAGTCCTCCCAAAATGCATTACCTCAACACTTTTCAGATTAAATTCCATTTGCCACTCTTCTGCCCATCTAACTAGCCCATCTATATCATCCTGTAATCTGAGGCCTTGCTCCCCATTTTTACCACACCACCAATTTTTGTGTCATAGATAGAGAAATACAGCACAGAACAGGCCCTTCGGCCCACGATGTTGCACCAAACTTTTGTCCTAGGCTAATCATAGAATTTTGGACAATTTTTCATGGCCAATCCACCCAACCTGCACATCTTTGGACTGTGGGAGGAAACCGGAGTACCCAGAGGAAACCCACGCACACACGGGGAGGATGTGAGGACTCCACACAGACAGTGACCCAAGTCGAAATCAAACTTGGGACCCTGGAGTTGTGAAGCAATTGTGCTATCCACAATGCTACCATGCTGCCCTTAAGAAGTTAACCTACACTCCATTATTCTACCCTAATCCATGTACCTATCCAATAGCCGCTTGAAGGTCCCGAACGTTTCCGACTCAACTACTTCCACAGGCTGTGCATTCCATGCCCCCACTACTCTCTGGGTAAAGAACCTACCTCTGACATCCCCTCTATATCTTCCACCATTTATCTTAAATTTATGTCCCCTTGTAATGGTGTGTTCCACCCGGGGAAAAAGTCTCTGACTGTCTACTCTATCTATTCCCCTGATCATCTTATAAACCTCTATCAAGTCGCCCCTCATCCTTCTCCGTTCTAATGAGAAAAGGCCTAGCACCCTCAACCTTTCCTCGTATGCCCTACTTTCCATTCCAGGCAACATCCTGGTAAATCTCCTTTGCACCTTTTCCAAAGCTTCCACATCCTTCCTAAAATGAGGCGACCAGAACTGCACACAGTACTCCAAATGTGGCCTGACCAAGGTTTTGTACAGCTGCATCATCACCTCACGCTCTTAAATTCAATCCCTCTGCTAATGAACGCTAGCACACCATCGGCCTTCTTCACAGCTCTATCCACTTGAGTGGCAACTTTCAAAGATCTATGAACATAGACCCCAAGATCTCTCTGCTCCTCCACATTGCCAAGAACCCTACCGTTAACCCTGTATTCCGCATTCATATTTGTCCTTCCAAAATGGACAACCTCACACTTGTCAGGGTTAAACTCCATCTGCCACTTCTCAGCCCAGCTCCGCATTCTATCTATGTCTCTTTGAAGCCGACAACAGCCCTCCTCACTATCCACAACTCCACCAATCTTCGTATCATCTGCAAATTTACTGACCCATCCTTCAACTCCCTCATCCAAGTCGTTAATGAAAATCACAAACAGCAGAGGACACAGAACTGATCCCTGCAGTACGCCACTGGTAACTGGGCTCCAGGCTGAATATTTGCCATCCACCACCACTCTCTGTCTTCTATCGGTTAGCCAGTTTGTTATCCAACTGGCCAAATTTCCCACTATCCTTACTTTCTGCACAAGCCTACAATGGGGAACCTTATCTTGCAAACTTACTCATCATATCTCCTACATGCATTTCCAGATCATTAATGTATACTACAAATAACAAGGGACCCAGCACCGATCCCTGCGCACCACCACTCGGCACAGGCTTCCAGTAACAAAAACAACCTTCAACCATAACCCTTTGTCTCCTACCACTGAGCCAGATTTCTTTCCAGTAGTTTCACTACCACTAGCCTGCAATTTTCTGGATTGTCCCTACTTCCCTTCTTAAATAATTGCACCCATTAGCTGTCCTCTGGCATCTGTTCTCTGGCTAGTGAAGATCTGAAAATGTTTTACCATCTTAGATTCACTACAGTGCAGGAGGAGGCTATTCGGCCCATTAAGTCTGCACCGACTCTCTTAAAGAACCCCCACACACCCACCCAATCTCCATAACCCAGTAATCCCACCAAAACCTTTGGACACTAAGAGGCAATTTAGCATGGCCAATCCACCTAACCTGCACATCCTGTGGGAGGAAACTGGAGCACCCAGGAGGAAACCCACACAAACACGGGGAAAACACACAAACTGCACACAGTGGCCCAAGGCTGGAATTGAACCTGGGTCCCTGGTGCTGTGATGCAGCAGTGCTAACCACCGTACCGCCCTTTGTCAGATGCACTGCAGTCTCTTCCCTTGCCTCGGATGTATCCACTTTTAGGTCCATCAAAACTGTTTATGCCTCCTCCCTCTCAATGTTAAGTCATTTAAGTATAATAATAATCGCTTATTGTCACAAGTAGGCTTCAATGAAGTTACTGTGAAAAGCCTTAGTCGCCACATTCCGGCGCCTGTTCGGGGAGGCTGGAACGGGAATTGAACACACGCTGCTGGTCTTGTTCTGCATTACAAGCCAGCTGTCTTAGTCCGCTGTGCTAAATCACAATGCGTCTCCCTGATTTATGTACCTACATCATCCTTCTCCATAGTGAACACAGATGCAAAGTACTCATTTAAAACCTCACTTATATCTTCTGGTTCCACACAGAAATTGCCACGTTGATCCCTAATGGCTCCCAATCTTATCCTGGTCTACCTTCTGCCCTTAAATATACTTATAAAACACCTTTGGATTTTCCTTTATCTTACCCACCAGTGCATTTTCATGCCCCCTCTTCGCTCTCCTAATTTCTTCCTTAAGTAGCCCCCTGCACGTTCTATACTACCCCAGGGTGTCCACTGTTTTGAGCCCTCTATGTCAACCATAAACTTTCCTCTTTTTCCTTCTCCAGCCTTAGATATCTGTCAACATCCAGGGTTCTCTGGGCTTTTGCTCCCACCCTTCACTATGATGGGAACATGTTGGTCCTGACACACTACCTACTTTTTGAATGAATACAATGCTCCTTTTACCTATAAGTAGTTGCTCCCAATGCATGAAATACATGCAGTTTAGCTTGCTTGTCCTCCCATGTGCCTTATCATACCACTATCTGCTCTGCCCACTGGATTTGTCTGGTTTATCGTCTATATTTTCTCACCCATTATACTGTTACTTTGGATCCCACCTCCCTTTCAAATTAGTTTAAACCCTGCCCAGTAGCATGAACAAACCTCCCTGTTTGGCTACTTGTCCTGTTTCAATCAGGTATAACCCATCCCGCTTATACAGGTCCGACATGCCCTAGAAGCTATCCCAATGATCCAAGTATCTAAAGCCCTCCCTCCTCCACCATCCCTCCAGCCACGCATTTATCTGACCTATCCTCCTATTTCTATTCTACACTCACTCACCCATGGCACAGGAAGTAATCCCGATATCACAACATTAGAGGTTCTGTTTTTTAACCTTCTGCCTAACTCCTTAACTTTGGACAGGTCTTGTATTATTTTATTAAAATTGTCCCTCCCCCAATTCAGAACCTTAATTTCTTGTCTATCTTTATCCCTTTTCATTACTGCCTTAAATTCTATTGAGTTATGGTCAATGTTTCCAAAATGCACCCCCACTGAAACTTCAACCATTTGCCCACCTTCATTCCCTAAAACTCCAGCACTGCTCCCGCCCTCTTCGATTTTCTATGTATTGGCATAAAATGCTCTCCTGGATGCATTTTAAGAATTCCACCCGCTCTAACCCTTTCACACTGACTATCCCAGTTAATATTGGGGAAGTTAAAATCCTCTATTACTACCTGGTTTTTCTTACAATTCTTAGAAATTTGTCTACATATCTGCCTTTCTATCTCTCCCTGACCATTTGGGGGCCTAGAGTACACTCCCAGCAATGTGATCGGCCCCTTTTTGTTACTAAGTTCTCCCCATATGGCTTCATTTGAGGAACCTACTAAGGTATCATCCCCGAGTACTGCCTTGATATTCTCCCTAATCAATAATGCAATCCCACCTCCTCCTTTACCTCCCCCTCTATCACACCTTAAACTTCTTCCATACCCTGAGACATTCAGCTGCCAGCCCTGTCCTTCTTTCAACCAAGTTTCTGTGATTTCAATAATGTCATAATTCTATATGCTGATCATCACTCTTGGTTTAGCAGTCTTACCAGTCAGGCTCCGTGGATTGAAATACATGCAGTTTAGCTTGCTTGTCCTCCCATGTGCCTTATCATACCACTATCTGCTCTGCCCACTGGATTTGTCTGGTTTATCGTCTATATTTTCTCACCCATTATACTGTTACTTTGGATCCCACCTCCCTTTCAAATTAGTTTAAACCCTGCCCAGTAGCATGAACAAACCTCCCTGTTTGGCTACTTGTCCTGTTTCAATCAGGTATAACCCATCCCGCTTATACAGGTCCGACCTGCCCTAGAAGCTATCCCAATGATCCAAGTATCTAAAGCCCTCCCTCCTCCACCATCCCTCCAGCCACGCATTTATCTGACCTATCCTCCTATTTCTATTCTACACTCACTCACCCATGGCACAGGAAGTAATCCCGATATCACAACATTAGAGGTTCTGTTTTTTAACCTTCGGCCTAACTCCTTAACTTCACATTGCAAGACCTCATCTCTCTTTCTACCTATGTCATTTGTACCAACGTGTACCATGACCTCTCGCTGATCACCCTCCCCTTTCAGAATGCCCTTTCAACCACTTTGTGACATCCTTGACCCTGGCACCAGGAGGAAACATACCATTCTGGAGCTGTGCTCAAGGCCACAGAAATGCCTATCAGTTCTCCTCACTATTGAAATCCCCACCACAATAGCTCACTTAGTCCTTTTCCTCCCCTGCTGTCCAGCAGAGCCAACTGCGGTGCCACAGACTTGGCTACTGTTGCTGCTTTTCCGGAGAGACCATCCCTCCCAACAGTATCCAAAATGATACATACGTTTTCAGGGGAATAGCCACAGGAGATTCCAGCACTGCCTGCGCAGCCCTCTTACTCTGCCTGGCTGTCACTCATTTCCTTCCTGCCTGTGGGGTCTGAACCTGCGGTGTGATCACCTTTCTATACATGCTATCCATAATACTCGCCACCTCATGGATGCTCCACTGTGTCTTTAGACACTGTTCCAGCTCTGAAACTCGGGCTTCCAGGAGTTGTGGCTGGAATCACTCCCTACACACTTGTCCTAGGAACTGGAAACGTTCCTGGTCTCCCAATAGGAGCAAGAAGAGCAGACCATGGCCTGGAGCTTCGCTGCCATATTTTACCACTTCAAGTTAAATTAATCCTTTGATATTAAATAATATTAATTAATATTAACTAGGGCCATTCTTCTCTGCTCCTTGTTATTATAGAATATATATACAGTACTCACCCAGTCAGCTGTTTTGCATTTCTCAGGAGACCTAAACTTGCAGTACACTTTTTGTCTTTTTAGCTACCTGGTTCTGTTCCAGATTTACTTTTTATTTGCTCCTTTATTCTCAAAGCTACATTCTCTAACTAATCTAGTTCAGGGCCGGGATTCTCCGCAGGCATGATTCTCCGATATGCCAGTGCCCAGGGGTTTCCCGACGCCATGGGGCTACCCCACAATGGTAAATCCCATTGGCCGGCTGGCGTAACGGAGAATCCCGCCAGCCGGTCGGGGCAGAAATGTGGTGCGGCGGGGCAGAGAATCCCGCCACAGTTATTTAAGTTTCAGCTATTAGTCTATTGCTTTTCTGTGACATGTCTTGAACCTTATTCAAACTCAGTGCGTTGCTTGAACAGCTCCTGAGCCTCAAGAAGGCTGTCCCTGTTGGGTCCGGCTGTCCACCGAGAAGGCTATCCCTCACAGGTGTTAGGACTGAAAATTCTATTGTACATGACAAGAAATTGAGGAACAAAAGGAGAGAGGAAATTCTTTTACATAGTGAGCGGGATTCTCCGTTGCCTGCCGCCGCCGATATCGTAATCAGCAATCGGGCGGAGAATCCACTCTAACGCCCAAATCTGGGCCAGTATCAGTTTGACACCGGTCAGCCATGCTCCGCCCCTCAGAAGTGGCATAATTGTGTTGCGTGCCGCTGCAACGGTGTTGGCACGTCATCAGCAGGCCCTCCCACGATGCTCTACACGGATAGGCCGAGTTCCCGACCATGCGGCTGACGTGTGATCTGAGCGGTCGGGAACCTAACGTGGCGGCTGCAGACTGTATCCAGCACTGTCACACTCGGTCGGGGCCCATACCGCTGGCCGGGGATGCTTCCGTGAGTGCTGGGGGGTGGCTGGGGGTGGCCTGTGGGGTCACGGATAGTGGGTCGGGTCCATGCACGGCCGGTGCCATGTTGTAGTGCGACTGCTGCAGGACATTGGCGTGCACATGCATCGCTAGCAACCTGGCCATTCTCTGGCCGTTTTCGGTGCGAGAGCGGGGAGTTTCACCCAGTGCCGCTGCTGGCCCCTCACAGGTCCCAGAATCGGTGAGGGATCGGCACCAATTTTGGCATCGCGAGATGCCCGGGAATTCTCCGTTTGAGCCAGCAAGCCACTCACCCAAAGACGATTGCATATTTTAAATAAAGAAAGTAGAATCATGGAATTTTACCACACAGATTAACACCATCTCAACCTCCTCAACAGACACAGGCCCCTGGCATCAACTGAGTTTGAAGGATGCCACATAAATTTTCAATTGGCAATGATACCTGTTCTAATTAAAGGATAGCTTCCATCATACAAGCACCAGTTACCTCCTTTAATGACACAAATCACAAGAAATGTTCCTTTATGCATACAGGCTCACAATTATCTGTATCTGAACTATGTTCCCAAAGTGAATGATCATGGTCATTTGTTCAAGATGTGTACAATCTAAAATGATTGAAAAGTATTTGGCAGCGTGAACAGTGTTAGGATTTTTTTCTTTGATGATGTGTGAATCAGTTAATTTTGTATATCTTTCCTGATGTACTTCACATCTCATTTTCTTTTATTTTATTGAGGTGCTTCTCCAGAAGTGAGTCAAACAAAGCTAGATATTTTACAATCTTTAAGAAGTTCCTGTGACCCTAATGATACCTACAAGGACGTGCATTGGGAGTGACATCACAGTGATGTTACTCACTGAGAGGAGTTGAGTGAAGCATCTCAGAGTAGCTCTAGCTATGTCTTGATCTTATCTAACCCTTGTAAGCAGTTAGCATGTAAATAAATAGTTTTGAACAAAAGACCAGAAGCTAATGAATCAGGAAATAAACTCACAATAGTAAATGGTATCAGCAGTGACTCCACACACAACAGAATAGTAGAAAATGGCAGGAAAAGCCTCAAGTGAAGCCTAGTAACATTGCAGCTCAGCAAGTGAAAGACTGAGACCAACCCATCATCTCAGAGGTTAGCCCTAGAATTGGCTTGATCTTGTCTAACCTTTGTAAATAATTAACCTGTAATTAAATGGTTTGAACAAAAGATAATTGCCTCCAGCAAGATCACAGTAACAGGCCAATGAATCCCAAGATAAACCATCAATAACATAGTTCCCATTACCAGAAGTGTGCAGTTTTTTGTACATTCCCCAGATTATGCATACCAGAACTCTCACTAAAGCAAATTAGTTATTCTAAGATTTTCTACTAATACATTTCTTCTTATTCTTCAATAGTTTTCTTATTTTTCAATCGCAGATCAAGTTCTTTTGATAATTTGTCAAATCTTCACTTCCTCTCTCATGAGCTGCAAGAATTTCAGAAATGTTTTTCCAATCGTTTGCACCTTCATCAAGAAAAGAGATAATGCATAATCATGTTGCTGGTAAACAGCTTGCAGCAGAAGTCCTTTGGCATTGAACACTGTAGCCACCAATGATGCATTTCTTCTCCAATGACAAGTCTTCTTTTGTAACTTTTTTATTGATTTTATTAATGGTCAGATCTCCACTTCAAAGGCTGCTACTTGACTTAAGCATGAGATCCTCCAAGATCACCAAGTGAAGACGGTTGATTGATTTGAAGGATGGGGCAGTTATGTGTAGCTCAGTCTGAATATAAAAACTAACCAACACAATGGAAAAAGCAGAAGTGAAGACAGTGAACGGGTTATGGGATTACAGGAAAGTGAAGGGAACACAGCAGATCACTGGGCAAAGGCGGTGGCTGATTGGGCTTCAGGATAGCCATGAGCAGGGCAGCACGGTGGTCCAGTGGGTTAGCCCTGCTGCCTTACGGCGCCGAGGTCCCAGGTTCGATCCCGGCTCTGGGTCACTGTCCGTGTGGAGTTTGCACATTCTCCCCATGTTTGCGCGTGTTTCGCCCCCACAACCCAAAGATGTGCAGGCTAGGTGGATTGGACTCGATAAATTGCCCCTTAATTGAAAAAATGAATTGGGTACTCTAAATTTAAACAAAAAAAGGATAGCCACGAGCAGCTGAGTATCAAAATCAACCAACGGAACTGAAAGACCACGAGTTGAGAGCAGAGAGAAAACTCATCATGGAACTTCGGAAAGAAGGCAAAATCAAATGACTGGAGGATGAATGAGCACATGAGGGAGCTAGCAGGATAGAGGAATCTATTTGGATGGTCAGTGAAAAGTGGAAACAAATGGGAGACTTTCATTGGAAGCTTAACTTGCATGCACAGGGGATGTGCAGGGCCGAGAAAGAGCCGCTGCCTGCTTCAGGAAATTCCAGAGAGCCTGAACTCAAATGACAGAGCTTTAAAATGATAAAAGCAACTTTCCATGAAAATGTTGCGCAAACCATTTTAAAGCTCTATTTAGTTTCAGTCCAGTTATTGGCCATGGTGCTGGTACCAGCATGTCGACCCCAAATCTTGCTGCTCTCAACAACCATGCAGTTCGGCTAATTGATTGCGCTGGGCCCGATTGATCCTAACCAGGGGCAGATTTCTCCGACCCCCCGACGCCGGGCGGCGTACCGCCAAAGGCTATTAGCGCCAGTTTTGGCGCCGGCCGGAAACCACTCCAGCACGGGCCTAGCCCCTAAAGGTGCGGAGAATTCCGCACCTTTGGGGGGGCCGACGCCAGAGTGATTGGCGCCACCCCGCTGAGTAGGGGAGAATCCTGGCCCTTGTTTTTTTTTCCCGTTTCTGCCTCAGGTAGCAGCTGTTCATTATTCTGATATTTGGACCACCTCTGGATGCATCTTTTGCTACTTGTCCCATTACTGCACTCTTTGGCTCTGAGCTACCAACACCTTTTGTCATTTAATATCTCCCATTTTCTACCCTACCACAGATCTCCTTTTTTTGCCCCCACTCTCCCCCTATTTCACCTACTTAAAAACCAACTTTTCCCATTTTTAAAGAAATGTCACAGTCTGAAATGTCAACTTTATTTCACCCTCTGAAAATGCTGTCTGGCCTGCTGAGTAGTTCCAGAATTTTGTGTCTTTATTTCAGATTCCCAGAATTAACAATATTTGGCATTTGGTTTATAATGTTGCCTGTGGTGGTAAACCTGAGGATTGGGAGAGTTTTAGAAATCAGCAAAGGATGACCAAAAATGTCAAAGAGAGAAATAATAGACTTCCGGTGGCGGCGATGTCCGAGTGATCTGCACATTCGGCAGGCTCTCACTCCGGCGGGCGTTTAGGGGCTGATTCCCTGCGATAGCGGGACCACAGAACTGAAGGAAGGTGACAGTGAAAGTGCTGAGGAGAAGGGCTGCGGCACATGGAACAGCGGGAGTCCAGGAGGCAGAAGAAGAGAGAAAAGGGGACAAAGACAAGGAGCTGAAGAAACTTACCTGTAATTTAAGATGGCGGACACACGGACCCCGGACTCAGCAATCCAGCAGGCGCTGGATAACATGCTCCTGGTAATGAAATCCAGTTTTGAAGCGCTGAAGCGGGACAGCTTGGACCCACTCCAGAAGGCAGTGGATCAGCTGAACCAGAGGCTGGATGCACAAGATGTTAAAGTTAAGGAGCTGGGAGAGGCGGTGGAGGAGCAGGCGGATGCGCAGACGGTTGCGGCGCTAGAAGTTGACGGGCTGAAGGAGTGGCAGAGAAGACTGCTAGACAGAGTGGAGGAGCTGGAGAATAGAGCCCGCAGGAACAACCTGAGGATGGTCGGCCTCCCGGAGGGGGCTGAGGGAGCTGATGCAGCAGCGTTTGTAGCAGACCTATTGATGCAGCTGATGGGGGCCAAAGCCTTTCTGCGACCGCCGGTGCTGGAGGGGGCATACAGAGTGCAGGCGAGGCAGGGGCGGCCGGGTGGACCCCCCGCTCCCGCCCGATGGTGATTAGGTTCCACAGCTTTGTGGACAAGGAGCAGGTGCTGCGGTGGGCAAAGAGCGCCAGGAGCAGCGCGTGGAACAACAGAGTCCTCCGCATTTACCAGGACCTAAGCCAGGAGGTGGCTCGGCGGTGAGCAGCCTTTAAACAAGTCAAGGAGGTGCTGTGCAAGAAGCACATGAAGTTTGGTCTGCTGTTCCCGGCTCGTCTATGGGTCATGCACCAGGGTCAACACCACTACTTCTCCGAGCCTGAAGAAGCGATGGACTTTGCAAGGGATCAGGGGCTGGTCCCAAAAAGAGGCCCCACGGGCGCGAATTAGGGTCCGAGGACTACCGTAGGAAGGTACGCCGAATGGGCCGGGATTGCTGGTCAAGGGTTTGCTGGGTCAAAGGTGCCAAACGGAACATTTGGGACTCTTTCCTTTGTTCATGGACACTGGTTTGTTTGTTGGTTTTTTTCTATTATGTTTTTGTTTTTTCCTCTTTTTTCTGTTTTTTCCTTTTCGGGCGGATTTTTACTTTTTGTGCGGCTCGCGGAGGACACTGGAGCCGGCACGGTAACGAAGAGGGGCCGGTCAACAAGGGGGGCCAAGGACGTGGGTTGGGGGGTTTTTGTTTTGTTGATGTCCATGCCTTCCTGTGCCAGTGAGTTTGCTCCAGTGGGTTGGAGAGGGGGATGGGGCACCGGGGAGTGGGGAGGAGGACGGGGAAACAATGGGAATGAGATAGGAAGGCGCCGGAGTGATGAGTCACCGGGCTAGCAGATTGGCTAGTCAAGGGAGTCAGGTGGGGGGGGGGGGGAGGAGATCATCACAGCCAGTGGGTGGCAGGGGTGGGGGAATCGGGGAATGTTGTTGGGGGGGTTGTTCTGCTGACGTGGGAGGGACTTGAAATAGGAACTGGAAAGGAGGTCGAGGGTGGAGGCAGCCAAGAGGCGGACCAGGAATGGCGCGACGCACGGGCCGGGGGCCGGCCCGAGAAAGGCTATGGCTGACCAGCGTGGGGGGTGGGGGGGGAGATCACAGCCAGTGGATGGCAGGGGTGAGGGAATCGGGGGATGTTGTTAGGGGGGGGGGGGGGGGGGGGAGGAGGGGTTGTTCTGCTGACGTGGGAGGGACTTGAAATAGGCACTGGAAAGGAGGTCGAGGGTGGAGGCAGCCAACGGGCGGGCCAGGAATGGCGCGACGCACGGGCCGGGGGCCGGCCCAAGAAAGGCTATGGCTGACCAGCATATTGGGGGGGGGGGGGGGGGGGGGGGGGCGGTGTGCCCACCGGCCAGGCTGATCACCTGGAACATCAGGGGACTGAAAGGGCCGGTTAAGAGGGCGCGGGTGTTCGTGCACTTGCGGGCTCTGAGGGCGGACGTAATTATGTTGCAGGAGACACATCTGAAAGTGTCTGACCAGACCAGGCTAAGGAAGGGCTGGATTAGCCAGGTCTTCCTCTCGGACTTGGACTCAAAGTCCAGGGGGGTGGCAATTATGATCAACAAGCGGGTGCAATTTGAGGCGGAGGGCATAGCCGCAGACAGGGGGCAGATACCTGATGGTACGGGGCAGACTGGAGGGGAGAAGAGTGGTGCTGGTGAATATATATGCCCCGAACTGGGATGACGTGGACTTCATTAAAAGAGTGCTGGGGAAGATCCCGGACCTGGACTCTCGCAGGCTAATAATGGAGGGGGGACTTTAACATGGTCCTTGACCCGGCTTTGGATCGGTCGTTTCCCAGAACAGGTAGACTCCCAGCAATGGCAAGGGAGCTGAAAGGGTTTATGGAGCAAATGGGGGCAGTGGACCCCTGGAGAGCCAGACAGCCGACAGGAAAGGGCTACTCGTTTTACTCGCACGTCCATAAAGTATATTCTAGGATAGATTTCTTTGTACTAAGCAGGGATTGTATAGGGGAGGTAAAGAACACGGCATTATAGGGCAGCACGGTGGCACAGTGGTTAGCATTGCTGCCTACGGCGCTAAGGACCCGGGTTCGAATCCCGGCTGTGGGTCACTGTCCGTGAGGAGTTTGCACATTCTCCCCGTGTCAGCGTGGGTTTCACCCCCACAACCCAAAAGATGTGCAAGCTAGGTGGATTGGCCACATTAAATTGCCCCTTAATTGGAAAAAATAATTGGGTACTCTAAATTTATTTTTAAAAAAGAACACGGAATATTCGGCAATTACTGTCTCAGACCATGCCCTGCACTGGGTAGACCTGCAGATCGGGGGGGCGAACTACCAACGCCCGCAATGGAGGCTAGACGTGGGACTGCTGTCGGAGGAGGGGATCTGTGAGAGGCTTCGGAGGTGTATGCAAAATTACTTGCAGGTGAATGACACGGAGGAGGTCTCTGCGGTGACCCTGTGGGAGGCGCTAAAGGCAGTAGTGCAGGGGGAGTTGATTTCAATTGGGGCTCACAGAGCCAAGGCAGACAGGGCAGAGATGGATAGATTGGTCAGGGAAATGGGTCGGATAGATGAAGAGCGCGCGGAGTCCCCGGTGGAGGTTTTACTCAGGGAGAGGCAGAGACTACAGGTGGAACTGGGGGCACTATCCACGAGTAGGGCCGTGGAACAGCTTAGGAAGGCGAGGGGCAGGGTGTATGAGCTTGGGGAAAAGGCTAGCAGACTGTTAGCGCAGCAACTCAGGAAGAGGGAGGCGGCCAGGGAAATAAGTAAAGTGATAGATGGGGAGGGGCGCAAAGTGGAGGACCTGGCAGGATTGAATAGGGTATTCCGGGACTTCTATCGCAAACTGTATACTTCGGAGCTGCCGGAAGAACCGGAGGAGATGAAAAGGTTTCTGGACGGGTTAACATTCCCAACAGTAGGTGGGGGGCGAGTGGATGAGCTGGGGGCCCTGATTAGAGTGGAGGAGGTATTGGGGGGCCTAAAGGCCATGCAGTCGGGGAAAGCCCCGGGGCCGGATGGATACCCAGTAGAGTTCTATAGGAAGTTCTCTGAGCTGGTGGGCCCGGTCTTGGCGAGGGTTTTCAATGAGGCAAGGGACAGAGGGACCCTGCCGCCGACAATGTCGCAAGCCACTATATCACTGATATTGAAGCGGGGTAAAGACCTGGAGGCGTGCGGGTCCTACAGGCCAATCTCCCTGATTAATGTTGACGCCAAGCTCCTGGCAAAGGTACTGGTGGTTAGAATGGAGGACTGCGTACCGGAGGTGATTGGGGAGGACCAAACTGGGTTCGTGAAAGGTAGGCAGCTGCCGGCCAACCTGAGAAGATTACTTAATGTGATACAGTAGTCCCTCTTTATAATGCGGGTGTTGGGGTCCAAGACAGCCACCCGCGTTGCATCCGAGCCGCGGATATCCACGATGGGGGTTAATTTTAGAATACAGGGCTACAGAGGGGAGGGGCGATGTGAGACCATGCTGGTCTTGCAGAGGCCCATATGACCTCCTCCTGTGTTCGCTGCTCTCTCCCTCCAATCAGCCAGCAGTGTCAATTTCAGCGGCCAGCTCACTTTGATCCGGAGAGGGAAGCTGCTCTCTCACTGAAACAATCAGCCGGCCGCTGAAGTTGACACTGCCGGCTGCTCTCTCCCTCCAATCAGAAACATTAAAACTTAAAAGTTGGATTGGAGGGAGAGAGCAGCCGGCAGTGTCAATTTCAGCGGCCGGCTGATTGTTTCAGTGAGAGAGCAACTTCCCTCTCCGGATCAAAGTGAGCCAGCTGCTGAAATTGACACTGCCGGCTGCTCTCACCCTCCAATCAGCCGGCAGTGTCAATTTCAGCGGCCGGCTCACTTTGATCCGGAGAGGGAAGCTGACAGTTGGGGTCCATAAGCCCCCCCGCCGTATATCGCGAACCGTGGTATTGCGGAGCGCGGTATAACGGGGGACTACTGTAATGATGCCCCCGGTAGGCAGGGAGGTGGAGGTAGTGGTGGCGATGGACGCCGAGAAGGCCTTTGACTGGGTGGAGTGGGATTATCTATGGGAGGTGCTCGGACGGTTTGGGTTCGGGGAGGGACTGGTGAATTGGATATTATATCAGGCCCCAAAGGCCAGCGTCAGGACTAACAGAGAAGTGTCGGAGTACTTTAAGCTGTACCAAGGGACCAGACAGGGCTGCCCGCTCTCCCCGCTGCTGTTTGCGCTGGCCATAGAGCCACTGGCGATTACGCTGAGAGCCGCAGAGGGATGGAAGGGGATGGTGAGGGGCGGGGTAGAACATAGGGTCTCTCTTTATGTGGACGACCTGCTCCTGTACGTGGCAGACCCAGTGGCCGGGATGGGAAATATACTGGGAATGTTGAGGAAGTTCGACCAGTTTTCAGGATACAAATTAAATACGGCCAAGAGTGAAATGTTTGTGGTATAGGCAAGGGGCCAGGAGAACAGATTGAGGGGGCTACCGTTTAGGCTGGTTGAGGAAAATTTCCGGTACTTGGGAATCCAGGTGGCGCGAGACTGGGGCAGGCTGCACAAGTTACATTTGGCCAGGGTGGTGGAGCAAATGAAGGGAGAGTTTCGGAGATGGGATGCACTCCCGCTGTCCCTGGCAGGGAGGGTGCAGACTTTAAAGATGACAATCCTCCCTAGATTTCTGTTTGTTTTTCAGTGCCTCCCGATCTTTGTCCCACAGTCCTTCTTCAAAGGGGTTAACAGGATGATCATGAGCTTTGTCTGGGCGGGAAAATCCCCACGGGTGAAGAAGGCGATGCTGGAGAGGAACCGCAGCGAGGGAGGGCTGGCTTTGCCGAGTCTGATTACTTATTACTGGGCGGCCAACATCGCTATGATAAGGAAGTGGATGGTGGGTACGGGGTCTATCTGGGAGCGAGTGGAGGCAGCTTCCAGCCTGGCAGCCCTGGTCACGGCTCCTCTACCGCTGCCGCCGACCAGGTACTCCACCAGCCCGGTAGTGGTGGCGACCCTGCAGATATGGGGCCAGTGGAGGAGGCATGTAGGGGAGATGGGGGCGTCGGTTTGGGCGCCAATCTGCGACAACCATCGGTTTTCCCCCGGGAGTATGGATGGGGGGTTTCGAGCATGGCGGGCGGGGGTGGGAAGGGTGGGCGATATGTTCCTGGATGGGAGCTTTGCGAGTTTGAGGAGCTTGGAGAAGAAATTTGGTCTGGTAAGGGGAAATGGTTTTAGGTACCTACAGTTGCGGGACTTTGTCCGTAGACAGGTCCCATCCTTCCCACGCCTCCCGCCAATGGGGATCCAAGACAGAATAGTCTCTAGGGGGGGAAGAAGGGGAGGGTCGAGTCTCTGATATTTATAAGGTGCTCATGAGGGAGGAAGGGTCCCAGACGGAGGAACTGAAACTTAAATGGGAGGAGGAGGTAGGCGGGGAAATGGAGGACGGGCTTTGGGCAGAGGCCCTGAGTAGGGTAAATTTGACCGCAACATGTGCCAGGCTCGGCCTGATTCAATTTAAGGTCGTTCACCGGGCCCACATGACGGTGGCTCGGATGAGCAAATTCTTTGGGATAGAGGACAAATGCGCTAGTTACGCAGGAGGACCAGCGAACCACGTTCACATGTTTTGGGCATGCCCTAAGCTTAGGGGGTACTGGGAGGGATTTGCGGGCATCATGTCCCGGGTGCTAAAAACAAGGGTGGCGATTGGTCCAGGGGTGGCAATTTTTGGGGTCTCAGAAGACCCGGGAGTTCAGGGGGAGAAGGAGGCTGATGTTTTGGCCTTTGCTTCCCTGATAGCCCGGCGACGAATACTATTGGCATGGGACTCAAAGCCCCCGAAGACTGAGTTGTGGCTTGCGGACATGTCGAGTTTCCTGGGTATGGAAAAAATTAAGTTCGCCTTGAGGGGATCTGTACAGGGGTTCACCCGAAGGTGGCAACCATTTATTGACTTCTTTGTGGGAGAGTGAGCGTCAGCAGGGAGAGGGGATGGGGGTAGAGTAGAGTAGAGTAGGAGGGATAAATTGGCGGGTAGTACCGGTGGGAGAGGAGCGGGCTTGTGCAGTATGTTACGATTGAAGTATTGAATGTACGTGGATGTTTGCACATTTTTGCCTTTTTTGCTTTCTTTCTGTTGATGTCTGTAACTGTTTACAAAGCCAAAAACTACCTCAATAAAATTGTTTATTTAAAAAAAGAGAGAAATAATAGAATGGAGAGTAAGCCATATAGAAATCATAAAAGCAAGATTGTGAGTTTTGACAAATATTAAAAGCAGTAATGAAAGTAAACATGGGTCCCTTAGTGGTTGAGAAACTAAAATAGAGAATAAGGAAATGGTTGAACAAATGTCTTCACAGGAGAGAAAAAAAAAATCAGAAATTGTGAGCATCAAGGATCTAATAAGAGTGAGAAACAATTAATATTAAATAAATAGTACTGGAAACATTAAATGTGACCAAATGCAAACACATTCTCTGGACCCGAGGGTATACGTCCCAAGGTTCCAAAAGAGGTGGCTGCAGAGACAATCGTTGATTTGCATATGACCTTCCAGATTCTGGAACAATCCCCGTGGACTGGAAGGTAGTAAATGTAACATTGTGATTCAAGGAGTGAGAGAGACAAAGCTTCTATTACAGGCTAGTTGGTCATTATCTAAATGCTGGAATCTATTATTAACAACATGGTAATATGCCACTTAAAAAGCTTTAATACTATTAAACAGATTCAATATGGTTTTATCAAGGCAAAATCATGTTTGGAAAATCTAATGCATTCTCAAAAGAAACTACATCTGTAAGTAGCAGGGTAGATAAAGGGGGTACCAATGAATGTAGCAGATTTGGCTTTCCAAACGTATTCAGTAGGTGCTGCAGAAAATGTTGCTGGACACGATCATAGGTCATGGGATTGGAGATGTTATATTCACATAGATCATTGGTTAAAATGGCAGAAAACACATCAGAATAAACAGGCCATTTTAGGTTGGTATTTGTTAGCAGAGAACCACAATGATCAGTGATAATACCTCAGCTATTTACAATCTATATCGTTATGGGTCAGGGTTTAGTAAACTCCAAAGTATGTCATAACTTGGGTGAAGAGACCTAGTGTGACATATCCTAGTGTTTGCTGACAGTGCAAAGCTAGTTGGGAAATAAAGTTGAGTGGAGGGCACGGTCTCTGCAAAGAGATATAGATAGGTTAAATCAGTGGGATCAAAGGTGGCAAATGGAAAAAAATCTGGGGAACACATACACCATAGGGGCTGTAGCGGTTCAAGAACGCAGCTCACTACCACCTTCAAGGACAATTGCAGATGGGTAATAAATGTTGGGCTAGCCATCAATGCCAATAATCCATAAATGAATGTTTAAAAACCCACAAAATTAATGGTGCTTTAGTTTATATTACAATTTTGCAGAAACTGCGCGATAAAGTTATCAATGTGCACAAAGTCATCTATGATCAAGTTGGAATTTATGCATCAGAATCAACTGAAAACAAATTTACACTTTATTTTCTAAGTTGACACAGGTGATTTGGTAAGAGTGGATGGCAAGATTGATACAAGATGAAAAAGATGGGTTTATTAAGTCTGAAGTCTCTTCTTACCCATAAATCGCAAATTAAAAATATAATTCCACTGACAACTCATCTTTATTTCCTTACAATTAATTTTGATTTTCTAAAATTTAGTAATTTTATTTTGACATGGCAATCTGATTAGAAATGGTGAGTGACATAAAGAAGGGTTATTTAGGATAACAAGAGTACTGATGAACTGCTACAGTATTTTTAATACAAAGCATTTTACGTAGCAGCAATTTAACCCTTCCAAATTAAAGTTATATTCTAACATAAGTCCCATTTTGTAACCCCTATATTTTGTCCCAAACTGTCAAATTGGTTGCCATTACTCTTATATTTTAGAGCAAAAAGTAATCTCCAGAGATGCATACCAGCAATTAATGTATTATGACCTTAGTTTGCTGAGACTTGAACTCTTGATTTCTGTCAAGCCAGCAACATAATGTTGAGAGCTTTTCTGCCAATCTTCTCGAACAGATAACATTGTTGGCAATTGTAAATGAACGTGCATAAAATATTAGAATTAAGCTTTCCAAGACTTTCTCGACAGCAATAAGTACCTTACAGCCTGTGGCCGAAATGTTCCTTTTTTTTTTACATAGGAGTTTGAATGTCTACACATTTCTTATGCAAGTTATCACACAGCATGTCAACAATTACAAAAGTAGTTCTGGATTTGATTCAAACAATTCGGAGGTTTCCTATGCCTTCTAGACCTTCTCAATGGCATAACATTATCATTTGAATTGTCTGTTACATTTGACAACAAAGCTTTTGGAAAGTCAATGGTAGGAAATATAAGTTCTTGACTCGTCGTCGCAGATTCTGTAAACTGTACATGTTGTTTAACCTTCAATAATGCTCTTCTATTCCTGCAAAAAATCTTTCTGGATTCCGTCCTGACCATGTATGATCTGAGTGCTACTTCATCCAGTACTTTAGCAATGTCCATCCATCCACTGTTATGATTGTGAATTCTTACATAATCATCTTCACTGAGTGGCGATAGTGGATTCGAGTTCTTGTTATAATATTTCTTTTGGTTGTTCTTCAGTCATTGCATTTTTGTATGCATGACATGGTCATCTACATTCGGAACTATTAATGCTGCTAATGTTGTACCTGGTTTTCTTCCCATTCGCAATTGTGCTGAAGAGAAGCCAAATGATAAAGGTGCAGCCCTGTAAGTCAATGGTGCCAGTACAAAGTCCTTATCATTCAATGCTTTCTTAAATAACTGCTTCACAATTCCAACCCCTTTTTCAGCTTTACCATTTGCTTGTGGATACAGTGGACTTTAAGTTACATGTGTGAAGTTGTATGCATCTGAAAATTGTAACCATTCCACACTACAAAAGCATGGTCCTTTATCTGTGACAACAGTTATCGGTATGCCATGTCTAGCGAACACTGATTTAGTTGCTCCCAAGACTAAGTGCGCAGTCGAGTCAGATAGCACAATGACCTCCGCAAAATTGGAATAATAGTCTATGATGATTAAGTAATCATGTTCTCTGAAGTAAATTAAATCCATGGTGACTTTTGCCCAGGGTTGCGTGAGAAGTTCACTTTCCACCACGGTTTGTTTACATTGTGCCGGTTGATGCATTTAACATACACAATTTCTGAACGCAAGATCCATATCTGTATTTATCCATGGCCAGTATACCGATTGTCTTGCTCTGCGGTGACATTTCTCCATTCCCTGATGTACTTCATGTATTTGGTCTAAAATGTTCTGTCTGTGGCAGGAAGGAATTACAATTCGAACACTTTTTAGCAGAAATACGTTGATTACTGTCAGCTCGTCCTTGCAATAGCTGGTACATTTGCCTTAGGTCATCCATCACTGCTGAAGTGTAGCATCTTTGTCAGTTTCTTCCTTGATTAAATGTAATTTGGAATCAGTTACACGTAGCATATCAGCAATAACGTTTGCTTGTGCTTCAACACTAAGCACAGCGTCAGCTGCTGTTTCATAAGTGTACACCGTGGCTCTGGATAGTGCATCCGCAGGGACCAACTCTTTGCCTGGTGTGTAACCTAATGCAGAATCATACCAACACAGCTTCTTCAGCATACGCTGGAGGCATGGCGATATGTCATTAAGATCTTTCTTAATGATGTTCACCAGCAAACGATGGTCAATCTCTACAATTAAAATGTGGTAGTTCATACACGTTATAGTGAAATTTACTGATGCCGGTTACCAGGCCCAAACATTCTTTTTTGATTTGAGCATATCTCTGCTCCATCTGGGTCATAGAGCGAGATGCATATGCAACTGGATTGCATGAGTTGTCGTCTGCTCTTTGCAATAATACCACTCCAATGCCATTTTGGGTGGCACCAGTCAATATTTTGATTTGTTTTGTTGAGTCAAAAAATGCTAGAACCAGTGCGGTCATCAAAGATGACTTTGGATATTTCCATTGTGCTTCATGTTGTGGAGTCCATATAAATTCCACATTTTTCTTGATTAAGTTTCTTAATGAAGTCGTTCTACTTGATAGATTGACAACGCCTAGCATTTTTCGACATGACATTCCCCAGAAAGTTGAGTTTCTGGATGCCAAATTGGCATTTCCCCTTATTCAGCTTGAGACCATAGGAATCTATCCTTTTGAGGACTTTTAGTAGCCTCTCATATTTCTCTTCCTGTGTGTTGGACCTTATTACATAGTCAACATACACACATACACTTGGATATCCTACTATAATGGTTTCCATCGCACGGTGATATATTTCAGACGCTGAAATGATGCCGAAGGACAGTCAATTAAAGCAACATCAGCCAAAAGGAGTGTTGAAAGTACATAATCTTTTACTCTTACCATCAAGACAAAGTTGCCAATGTCCCTTAAAAATATCAAGCTTGGTAAAAAAAAAAACTTGGTGCGTGCTATTTCCGCAGTAATTTCTTCCCTCCTGGGAATGAGATAATGTTCCCTCTTTATGCTGTCATTTAAATCTTTAGGGTCTATACAGATTCTCAAGTCTCTGTTCAGTTTTTTTTTAAACTCCACAGGCCATTGAGCTTACCCAATCCATCGGCTCAGTAACATTTGGTTCTGCCATTCTGCTACAGCTTATCTAGTCCATCCTTGAGACGATTTCTCAGTGGTGCTGGCACTCGGCTGGGAGCATGAATAACAGGTTTAGCATTCTCTTTTAACTTGATGCTGTAGGTGAATGGTAATGTTCCCATCCCATTAAATACATGCCTGAAATTGCTCAAAATGGTTTCAATCTTATCATTTACTGAACCACTTAAAGATTTGGCAGTGTGAATTCTCGGAATTAAGTTTAACTGGATACAGGAGTTCACTCCAATAAGTGAAGGTTTTGTGGCGTCCACAATCTCAAAGTCAAGTGGAATCCTAATGTCAGAGTGTTTCACCATTAGGCAGCATGATCCTTTAGTAGTTATCACATTATCATTGTAATCAGTTAGTTTACAAGCGGGTTTTTAAGTTGCGGAGGTCTGTCTATCTTTTTAAAGACCATTTCCATTACCAGATTAGCGTGTGCATCTGTGTCCAATTTAAACTGCACATCTGTACCATTGACATTTAATGTTTCAGTCCAATCCTTCACCAAATCGGGGAGTTGCATAATTAATCAGTAGTTGTCATAGCATTAACTTTCGTTATTACTTCAATTATAAATGTGTCCTTTGCAGAAAGAGCAGCAGAATCAATTTCTGAATTTAAACATTTTTTCTTTATCTGCCTTCTTTTGTACACTACTAACCTTTTTGTCTGAAATGCCTTTTTAAAGGTGTTCTGCTGCATTGCTGTGTTAAGTTGACATTGTGCAGTAAAATGATCAAGTTTGTTACATATTGGGCAGCACGGGGAGCACAGTGGTTAGCATCCCTGCCTACAGCACTGAGGACCTGGGTTCGAATCCCGGCCCTGGGTCACTGTCCGTGTGGAGTTTGCACATTCTCCCCGTGTCTGCGTGGGTTTCACCCCCACAACCCAAAGATGTGTAGGATAGGCGGATTGGCCACGCTAAATTGCCCCTTAATTGGAAAAAATAATTGGGTACTCTAAATTTATTTTTTAAAAGTTTGTGACATATCAAACATCTTTTTCCAAATGCTGGGCATTGTTGCTTTAAGTTGACATGGCCAAAGAATCGACACGTCGTCACACTTGTGCTGCCATGCGCAAACCTCTCATGCGATCGATTTCCGGTTTGTGTTGCTTTTCAAAGAGCGCATATGCAAACTGATCCAGCACATGCGCAGAACGTTCAATATCCGAATCGCGTTGTCTTCTCAAATGCACCTGCGCAAAACGGCCACCTCTGCAGCGTGATGTTTTCCTAGCTGCGCCACAGATTCAATGGTTCCAGCCACGTTGCCAGAGTTTGTGCCTTTTTCTCTAGCGCTAAATTCAGCATTCTCATCAGTGGCTTGCTCACTTGCTTAACAAATGTGTATGGCTTCCTCTAACATTAAATTTGGTCGTCTTAATAAAAGTTCTCGCATCTGCTCATCAAGAATTCCAAACACAATCTGGTCTCTCAGTACAGAATCTGTAACTGAGGAAAAATTGCAGGAATGCGCTTGGAGCCTTAAATCAGTGACAAATGAGTCAAATGATTCTCCATTGAGCTGCAACCTTTTTTAAAACATATCTCTCTCATATATCTCATTGACCTGTTTTTTGCAATGAGCATCAAATTTTTCCAATACCCATTCATATTTCTTTTTATCTTCACTGTCCGTGAATTCAAAAGAATTAAACAGTTCAAATACCTCCAGACCGGACAAATTTAGGAGGAGGGCTATTTATTATTATCTGGAGCTGATTCAAGCACAGAGGCAGATAGAAAAACTTCAAATTGTTGCTTGAAGTTTTTCCAATTTGAGCTAAGTTTACCGGACATTTTGAAGTAAGCTGGTTTCTTTGCAGCTTCCATGTTGCTCTTGGTGCTTTCTGCAGATCCTGAGATGTGTAGTGGTTCAATGATTTTTCTTTCTTCTTTTCTTATTACTTACTCTTTAGGAACACATACATTGGTACCATGTGGTGATCTTTGTGAAGTTGACTTCAGGATGGAAAGCGAAGTGTTCACAAAGACACTTGAAGGCCTTTTCATGAACTAAACTAATTTGATTTACACTGCTTGATTTAGAGTTCAACACTTATTCCTATGGAAAACAAATAGATCATTAAACTATAATCACTACACCATCTCGATATTCTAACTATATTCTAGCTTCTCTAGCTCTACCATGCACGTTACTCCGGTCTCATCAACCTCTACTCCATTCTCTCCCAGAAGCTCAAGAGGCAGTGCCTTTTATAGTACTGTCCCTTAGTTCCATTTAGTGGCTAGTTTTAACATAACATAACTCTTCACATGCTGTACATTTATATAATGTCACACCAGGGACAATAGAACAATCATGTCAATTTTATTCATCTACCAGACACAATGGCACCTGCATTCCTTATTTGGAAAGGCCTATGTGCCCTAGACACCTACAGATATGGCTGGTGTGTGCACACCTCGCAATTACGCTGGCAGGCTCTGATTGGACTTATTGATCAGGGTGATCGGATCCTGATCGATTGATTGGTAGCATCCCAGGGTCTGCCCAAAAGGGCGCAAAATCAATGACGTTAAAAAGGTACTGTGCCACCCTAGAATTGATCTCTGTACAGCAGCAATGGATCAACGGTGATCTTCATCAGCCAGCACGAGGAGGACCATCACGCTACCAACAGAAGGAAGACCAGAGCCAGGAACAGACCAGACCAAGGACCGTACATTGAGGACAACAAGATTCAGCACACAGATAAGGGCCAGTATCTATCAAGTACTTGCGATCTCTTATGAACTTGTAGTACTCCGTAGTATAAGCTTTATTGATGGTGTGATTGTTTAACTATAACATTGTAAGAGTGCGAATAAATACTGTTTCATTGAAACAAATTAGACTTGCAGTCATTTGTCCACTGCATATGGGTTAAAGACACACTGGTAGCAACAAACAGTAGAATCATAGAATATCCCTCAGTGCAGAAGGAAGCCATTCGGCCTATTGGGTCTGCACCAACCCTTGAAAGAGCATCCCACATAAGCCCTCTTCCCACCCTATTCCCATCTAATACACACATCTTTGGACACTAAGGTGCAATTTAGCATAGCCAATCCACCTAACCTGCATATCTTTGAACTGTGGGAGGAAACCAGAGCACCCAGAGGAAATCCACGCAGACACGGGAAGAACGTGCAAACGCCACACAACAGTCACCCAATATTGGAATTGATCCCGGGTCCCTGGCACTGTGAGGCAGCAGAGCAGACCGCTGTGCCACTGTGATGCCCCCCTTCCTGGTGATAATGCATTCTATATAGATACTCAGTGTGTCCAGTAGCAATAGCTTCATTGAGAATTTGGAGGCAGTTTCGGCAGCACTTCGGGTTGGGGCAGGGTCAAGAAATGCCGATTCGAGGGAACCATAGATTTGAGCCAGGGAAGTGGGATGGACATTTTCGGAGATGGGAGGAGAAAGGAATTAGGACACTAAAAGATTTGTATCTTGGGGGTCAGTTTGCAGGATTGAAGGAGATTGGAGCAAAGTATGGGCTGGAGCAGGTGGAAATATTTAGATACATGCACGTTCGAGCTTTGCCAGAAAGGAGATACAGAGCTTCCCAGAAGAGCCGGCTTCCACATTGCTGGAGGACGTGCTGCCGACAGGGAGCCTGGAGAAGAGGGTAGTATCAGCGGTTTATGGGGCAGCACGGTAGCACAGTGGTTAGCACAATTGCTTCACAGCTCCAGGGTCCCAGGTTCGATTCCGGCTTGGGTCACTGTCTGTGCGGAGTCTGCACATCCTCCCCGTGTGTGCGTGGGTTTCCCCCGGGTGCTCCGGTTTCCTCCCACAATCCAAAGATGTGCAGGTTAGGTAGATTGGCCATGATAAATTGCCCTTAGTGTCCAAAATTGCCCTTAGTGTTGGGTGGGGTTACTGGATTATGGGGATAGGGTGGAGGTGTTAACCTTGGGTAGGGTGCTCTTTCCAGGAGCCGGTGCAGACCCGATGGGCCAAGTGGCCTCCTTCTGCACTGTAAATTCTATGATTCCATGGGGCGATTTTGGAAGAGGAGAAGGCGCCGCTGGAAGGAATCAATACAAAGTGGGAGGAAGAGTTGGGAGAGGATACGTAGGAGGGGTTCTGGTGTGAAGTGCTCCGGAGGGTGAACGCCTCCACATCGTGTGCGAAGGTGGGGCTGATACTGCTGAAGGTGGTATATAGAACACACCTTACAAGGGCGAGGATGAGCTGGCTGTTTGAGGGGAGGGGGGGGGGGGGGGGGTGCAATCCTCATTCTTATGTTTTGGTACTCTCCAAAACTGGAGGATTAGCTGGAAGGAGGTGTCTAGGGTAATCCTAAAATGGTGAATGTGAAACTGGACCCAGGCCCTCGGGAGGTCATATTCAGGGTGTCGGACCAGCCAGGGTTGGAAACGGGTGTGAAGGCAGATGTCGTAGCCTTCGCCTCACTGATCGCCCGAAGGCGGATCCTGTAAGGGTGGAGATCAACTTCTCCACCTTGTGCCCTGGCGTGGTGGGGGGACTTGCTGGAATTCTTGACTCTCGAGAAGGTCAAATTTGAACTGAGGGGAAGTATGGAAGGGTTCTACAACTCATGGGCGTTTTTCATTGTGCACTTTCGAGAATTGAATTCCATCGAACATTAGGGGGGCTGTATGTGCTCATGGTGACTATGGGTGATACCGGATTCCTTTTTGTCATTTGTTTATGTTAACATGTGGGCTAATATTTGCCGGTTTGGTGGGTGGATAGGATCGTTGTTATTGATATGAGGATTGACATTGCATTCGTTATTGATTATTGTTTATTGTTGGGTGTAAATTTGGGAGAGAATGTGAAAAAGGAGAAAAATACTTTTTAAAAAAGATAATGCATTCTATCTGCTTTAAAGTGCATAAAGTGAGTTAAGTCACCATTGCCGTTAGTACCAGCATGTGTATCCTTTTACGAGATGCATGCAGTAACTCACCAAGGTTACTTAGACGGGGGGGGGGGGGGGGGGGGGGGAGGGGGGGCGGGATTCTCTCAGCCCAGGGTCGGGCCGGAGAATCCCCGGCGACCGGAGCGAATCGCGCCACACCGCCCCGACCGGCATGCAATTCTCCGCAGAGCGGAGAATCCGCGCCATTGGCGCGGGCGTGGTTGGTGTGGCGCCGATCATGACCACCTTACGCAGCCGGCCTGCCGATTCTCGGCCCGGGATGGGCCGGGCGGCCATCGTAAAAATGACGAGTCCCGCCACACCTACTCTCAGTCGGGGGGAACTCGGCATTGAAGGGTCGGGTGGCGGCCTGTGGGGGGGTGAGGGGAGTCCGACCCCGATGTGGCCTGGCCTGCTATCGGGGCCCACCATCTGGTGGGCCGGTCTCTCTGGCTGGGGGCCTCCTTTCCTACGTGCCGGTCCCTGCAGACCTGTGCTATGTTGCGGCGGGGCAGCGTGCTGATGGAGGCAACTGCGCATGCGCGCATTGGCGCCGGTGCCACTGCACATGTGCGGATCCCGTGACGCCCAGTTCGTGCCGGGATCAGCTGCTGGAGTGGCGTGAACTGCTCCAGTCCCGTGCTGGCCCCCTGTAGGGACCAGAATTAGTCCTCGGCTCAGCCCGTTCGCGCCGTTTATGACGGCGTGGACACTATGCCGCTGGATTAGAGAATCCCGCCCAGCACCTTCCAAACCTACAACCACTACAATCGAGAAGAACAAGAGCAGCAAATACCTGGGAACCCCACCACCTGGAGGTTCCCCTCCAGGTCACTCGTCACACGGACTTGGAAATATATCACCGCTCCTTCACTGTCGCAACGTCCTGGAACACCCCCCTAACAGCACAGTGGATACATGTACCAACACCTCAAGGACTGCGGCAAGAAAGAAACTCACCACCACTTTCTGAAGGGGAACTAGGAATAGGCAGTAAATGATGGCCAAACCAGCGATGCCCATATTCCGTAAAAGAAAAATTAAATATTAAAATATTTTGCCCATAAAGTCAACATCAGCTCCCAGAGCACAGCAATCCAATCAGTTAATGTTCTTTGGAGGGTTAATTTGCTGGAAGCAGGCCTTCTGCCACCATCTGGGTAGAGTGGGGCTTTGATTTTCCAGCCCCGCCACTGCAGGTCCTGCCAAAGCGTATACGGCGGCTGGCCATAAGCCCATTGACATTAGCGGCACCAGTAAATCAAATCAACAGGCGGGATTGGAAAATTTCACTGCAGGTCAGGGACAGGCAAGCAGGTGGTGCGAAGGACACCTACAGAACTTTATGGGCCCTAGCCCATTTGTAAACCTGTTGGCAGGGAACTGTAAAATCCTGCTCCAGAACATCTTGCATTTATATACCAGAGTACACATTTTTGTGGTTTAGGAAACACATCAGCCAATTTGTACATAGCCATGTTCCAGGATGAACAAGTTAATGACAAATTCATCTGTTTTAATTATGTTTCTTGGATAAATAGTGGGCAGAATACTGGGGAAAACTTCTCCTGCTCTTCTTTGATTAAAAAAGCGCCATGGAATATTTTATGTTCACCTGACAGAACAGGCGGGGCCATCATTTAATAGCTGATCGAGATTGTGCAATATTCTAACCAGGTTTTTTTTTTAAATTGCAACGTTTCTGATTGTTTCTGGATATAGCCTTACCTACTTTTGCAGGCACGATCCTTCTGTCCGCCACTTCATTTAAAATCATACCATTAAGTAGTATTCCCCCCCTCCCCCAACAAACAAAATAATGTATATCCATGGAATTTGATCTCACCCCCCAACAGAATAATGTATTTCCATGGAATTTGATCTCAAGGTATTGTGTCATAAAAATAACAGTTTGACATTCAATTAATGTACATCACTGGCCCAGATAATATGTATTAAACAAAACAGCAATGATCACGCTCACTTCAAGTAATGCAATGGAAAATATGCTTAAAATCATATTAAGCAACATGAACTTCTGATACCTTGCTTCCTCCAGTACTATTGAAAAGCTGACAAAGGTTGGTAAAAGGCCTGCCTCTGCTGTCTAGTGTATATTTATTCATCCATAAGAAAAATTACTGCAGAAATCATAAACTTTGAAATATAAATAGAAAACACAGGAAATACCAGCTGCATCTGTGGAGAGAGAAATAAAATTGACCTTTTAGTCTGGTGATCTTTATCATCTGTGAAGTACCACACTTTAGGCTTCACATATGTTAATTCACAAATTTGTGTGTCATAGATACTTCCTGAAATTCAGTGTAATCGAATTTGTAAAAATCATTGCTGGATAGATAACGAAAGGTAAATCGGAAGAAGAAAAAGTAAGTGCATCAGCAAAAGCTACAGTAAAGGAAAAATTCAAGGAAAGGAAATGCACAGAAATTGCAGCGAAATAAATTCTTCTTTCACTGGATTATCACAAATTATGCTTGCAGCCCAAAAAATATCTTTTAAAAATTTGTCACTTAACAAGAAAGATTATTTGACTTAGCGCCTCTCATTTCAGAAATACCGTTGCCAACATTTTCTGTTAAAAAACAGATCTACGAAAAGCCAGATCATCGAGTTCATGTTTCCACACAAATCACCTCTCTTGCAAACCATCAGATTTTTAAAGTAACTGTGAGCATTTTAACCCAAGTCAGCATTTTGCAAGAAAACAATAATTTTATTTTCTTGAATATTGCTGAGAGACATGATGCCAAAAAAATTGACATTCTTACATTTGTCCTGATGAGTGAGAGACAAAACGCTTCAGCAATGTATCTCTCTTTTCAGCAAAATTCAAGTGCTGTACTACCAAACAACTGCTTTTATTCTCGATTGGTACAGAAGGTTGGTAGCACCAACCAACCTGATTTATTGGGAGATGTGACTACCTGTACATGCCACCACGATTAATTGCTTCCAAGCGTGAGGCAGTAGTGCTTTCAGATGAGCTGACAGTTTCTAAGAGGTGCAATTATTAATGCCCCTGAAGAAGTTAATGCATATATTGAAAATAAACTTTCTCAAGGAATCCCAACAGTTTTAAGATTAACTTTCAACGAGACTAGTTGCAGACATTTTTTTTGATAAAACACGGATCTTCCAGCTGCAGAGATTTCTATTACTGAACTTCTCAGATCACCAAGGTTTGGGAAGTAGAACAGAGAATGGCTTCAGAATGCTAAGGGGTTTTGCTTGATTTTTTTAAAAGAAATATTTAACATCCTTATATGTACGATTATACTGCAGCATACTGCTACAATCAATTTTAAATGTTGCCCCTTGGCAATAATTTGAAAATGCATCAGGTTCCACATGTAAGGTGATGGGACACATCTTTTACAAACTCTCTGCTATCTCCAACTTGCCACACTGCATGTCCAACACCCAGTTTTCAAGGAGCAGAAATTTCCTCCAATTAAAAATTGAAAAGACCGAAGTCATTGGGCAGGATTTACCGGCTGTTCAAGCTAGCGGGATATTCCGGTCCCACGCCACGCACGGGTTTCCCGGCGACAAGGGGTGGGCTGTCAACCCAAAATCCCATTGACAACGGTGGGACCAATATATCCTGCTGGCAGGCCACCTCCACCGCCGAAAAACACGTGGGTAAATCCCGCCCACGGTCTCCAACCCTTATATACTCTATTCCCTAGCCACCAACTCCATTGCCCTCCATAGCCACTACACAAGGCTGAAACAGACTGTTTGCCACCTTAGCATTCTATTTGATCCAATGCTGAACTAATGCCATGCCTCCTCCATCTGCCCCGTGCCCTCCCCATCACTAAGATTAAGAATTTCACCTCCACAATGTCTCAGTGCATTTGCTGTTCAAACTCTCAATTATGATTGTTACCTTTAGACATATGGCTATTAAATACTCTCTTGGAAAGTTTCCAACCGTGCACCTTCCATAGATTGGAGCCAGAGTTCTTTTGCCTGTATTTTAACTAGCATCAAATTCCATTCTTCTCTCATCCCTATATTTCCTTCCTACATAGGCTTCCAGTCTGGCAAAACTCATCCTTCTTAAAATATTTCTCTGACTTTGCCCCTTCTATCTCTAACTAAAGGAAATTTAATTGTTAATCAAAATCATGAGGGTCTGGATAGAACAGATTGGGAGCCTTATAGTAGCTCATTAGAGTGGTGTTAAATGCCACCACTTCATGCACGTTATCACAATTGTGATTCTGCCAGCACTAACTACACCTGTACAGTAGCCTTATAGTAGCTCATTAGAGTGGTGTTAAATGCCACCACTTCTTGCAAGAACGGCATGCATTCATTGAATGCGCATTTTTTGAGATGCAAAACCTGCAAATCAGTTCCATTGCTCATTCCAGTAGAGTAAAATGTCATGTACATTGCTATTGAAGATGAAAAATCAGAGCAGATATTTTGCAAATTTCAACTATGCGTGAAAATAGCTAGTCTAGAATTTGTTCTGAACTAAAAGTAAGCCTCTTTCTCATTGCCTCCTGCGTTCACCTTGCAAGGTTCAGGAAACAAAAGTCAAGAAAGTAATCTTCTCAAATTATTAAGGGAACATGCAATTGACACCTGAAACTCCGTTGGGTAGATATTTCTGCTAATTTAAGATGATTGACATCCAATGAAGTATATAGTAATATGAAACATAATAATTTAAACTTTTGAAACTCATCCTCAACATATACAGTAATATGAAGTAAATGACTTACAAGTCATCCTCAAATAGCTCTTCATGGTTATTGGCTGCTTCCTTCGGTTGTGTTATGCTGCTTTGGATAACACAGGCTGCCACTTGATGCAGTCTTAACTAAAGGATGCTCCAGGCTCTGAAATGAGTTCAACGTGTTTATTGAACTATTAACATAGTTCTCAAATGAGTTTGACTCTGCTAATTTAACTGTAGTAACTCAGTCTAACTGTACCAGCTTGCTCTAAGCCACGTGCTGGGGTGTGATGCTGCTGATCAACCCTGTCTAACTCTCTAGATGTCTGTCTGTGAAAAGAGGCAAGGTGTGAGTGTCTCATCCCTTTTATAGTGTTCATGTCCTGCCCCTTGTGGTGATGCCACCTCTGAGTGTCCTGACTGCCCATTGGTTGTGTCCTATTCTGAGTGTTCATTGGTTGCATGTTTGCATATCATTACACCTTCTACTTACTGTGGCATTTCTAGACCCATTTAAAAATCATTGCAAGTGCAATGAATTGCTCGATACAATGACCTTTTGTATTATTGTCTATTGAGCGCTTTCTTTAGTGGTTGGTTGCCCTTCTGCTCAAGGTAAAATAGCTCTATCCGTGCTATGCACTGCATGAAATGGTAAATTAGCTGCAGTTTCATCATGAAATTGTCTTATCCTAATTCTGCATAAACATTGTGCTCATGAATGACAGTTTGATTGGCATAGGGATGATTTATAACAGTTACATGCCTATTGTAGGCATTCAAGGATGACTTGATAGTATTAATACAGACTTTGACTGCTTCCAAGGTTCTTCATTAAATTTTAAGATATCCTGTTTAGAAATTTCACAGGGGTATCCTGTAACTTCATTAAAATCTACATGCGTCTTCAGAATTGTTGCAATCTTCTGAAGTTATGACAGGCATTTGTGAAAACACTCAGAAATTATAGGCACTTGCCTCTACAAACATTCTAGAGGTCAATCTGTGCATCACGAGAGAAAAATATAGGCCTGAATTCTCCGCTTGGGAGATTATGGGCGGGATTCTCCGACCCCCGCTGGGTTGGAGAATCACTGGGGGGGGGCGGCATGAATCCTGCCCCGCCGCTCCGACGCCAGCTGCCGAATTTTCCGGTGCTGGTTTTCGGGCGGGGATCGCGCCGGTCGGGGGCCGTTGCCCCGCTGGCCATTCTCCAAGCCCCGATGGGCCGAGCGGCTGCCCGTTTTCGGCCAGTCCCGCCGGCGTGAAATAGACAAGATCCATACCTACAGGACCTGGCTTGGAGGGTGGCCTGTGGAGTCCTCGGTGGGGGGGGGGGGGGGGGGGGGGGGGGGGGTTCCCACGGTGGCCTGGCCCGTGACCGGGGCCCATCGATCTGCGGGCGGGCCTGTGCCGTTGGTGCACTCTTTCCCTCCACGCCGGCCTCTTTAGGGCTCCGCCATGGCCAGTGCGGAGAAGAAACACCAAGCGCATGCGCAGGAAACACGGCAGTGGTTCTTCGCATGCGCCAGAACACGCTGGCGCTCCTGCACATGTGCCAACTCATGCCGGCCAGCGGAGGCCCTTAGGCGCGGCGCCAACCCCTCTAGCGCCGGCCTAGCCCCCGGAAGTGCAGAGGATTCCACACCTTCCGGGCGGCCCGTCGCCAAAGTGGTTTACGCCGTCTTTGGCGCCAGTACGGCCTGCCCTGCCGACTGCGAGAGAATCCCACCCTATGTTCCCCTGCCGGAGATGAATTGCCTCCGATTTGTGCTCACGCTGGGACCAGGTTACCAGAGGTGATTGACAAGCATGGCGGGGATTGCAAGGGATTTCATCGCATCTCCTGCAATCAGGCCACCATCTCTTGGGTATAAACCCCCTTAAATATTTGATCTGTAAGGCTTTCATTCACATCAATGGGAATTTGCTTGCACTAGTTTGTGATCGACAGCCTATACAGCACCAGCAGTCTGGATTGTTCAATTTAATTTCCCTTCATGATTGTGTAGATCTCAAATACTCTACTGTGAATCTAACCACAATATGTATAAACATCTTTCTTTGACTGAGAGCACTTGGACCACATCAAAAGAGGTTCAGTGCTTCCAGCAGAGAAAAAGAGGAAGTGAGGGGACTTAATTGCTTCTGATGTGGTCCAAAAGCTGACAATCATTGCTAGATATTTATAAACATTGCATTGTTTACACGGCTTGCAGGTGGGGTGGGGGGGGGGGGGGTGCTCTCTGCTGGTGGCGGCCTGTTGGGTAAGATTTGAATTATGGAGGTGGGGAAGAAACCCTCCAATGGACTTTGGGGGCACCCACATTGAAGACTTACCTCCTTGGCCCACTGCAAGGTCCACTGTGCCAGGACCATGCTAGGAAATATCTGCACCAATCCATGCCCACGTAATTTCCAGCCCAGACAGCCGGAAAATCATGGTTGTGTGAAGAAGCCAGTGGCCAGTACATTGATACAAGGCAAATTGTTCAATTTGATCTATTTGCATCCTCCCACTGGCACAGAGTGTGAATCACAAAGCCTCCACCAGCAGTGGACCAGAGCACAGTGGGACACCGAAGCATTGGATACAAAATTGGTGCTCAGTACCAATCAGTTTTTTTTTAACCCAATGCTAGATTCTCCAGCGCATCGGGAACTCTGCTACCAATAAAGAATACAGCCCATAAACTTTATTTTAACATTAAATTATATGAAATATTTCACCAATTTTACGCTCTAAGCAATGAGCAAATTTCTATACGATCATGGATCAGAGACAGGACAACACAAGCACTGATTGTACTGTAAGCGAGCTCTCCCCTCAGAGAACAAGAATGATGAATTTGTCCTGCAATCCAATTAGAGTTTGTCAGTTTGAAATAAATGAATCAAAACAAAACTCCAACTGATTTTTTTATCTATAATTATGCCTTATTAGCAATAATAATCTTCCAGTGAAATTTTTTAAAATTTATTGAAATATCACATTTTTGTAACAAAATAAAGCAACAAAACTACAAAATAATACAGCATCCAAAGTAAGGTTGGGGAAAAAAAACACAAATACAACTTAACCCACAAGAGCACAGTACGGAATAGGAGAATGGATTTGTCATACCCACCCTTGCAAAAACAAAAGAAAACACACAAAAACCTAGACCCAAGCGGTGTTACAGGCGTACTGCATAACACAACAAAACCCCAAACCCTGAGCCAAGATAGAGCAACATTTATCACAAAAGGAGTGGATGAGAGGACCGACAACAGCAACCGTATGTTCATTATGGTCAGGTTCACCAGGCCTCCCAAGGCAGAAAAGAAAGGGAAGAGGAGCAAAGAAACAGACCAACTATTCCACCAGGAAAAAACACCCACCAGCATAGTGGAGAACAGGTCACCTAATCATTAAGGAGGTGGGGTGGACCCAGTTCCCTCACTAGAGGGGAATCTCAAGCATCTAGGGGTAACAGGCTCCTGCTCAAGAAGAAGAGGAATCGTCAAGACACTCAAAAGTAGGCACCATGTGAGGAAGGCCGACTCCTTCCTCCCCGACACAAACATAGAAACGTCCCTCCCAAAGCATCGGGCCAGATCAAAACACCATCCATGCTCAGCTGAATGAAGAGATGAGGAGAAGAGAAGAACACCCCTAGGGAGGGTCATCCAGTCTAGCTCGAAAAACCCACCAAAGCAGAAAGGATATCTAGAGCAACCTCCGACCTCTACCGCCATAACCAACACAGATTTTCTGCAGCCATCTGAGATGGCCACCTGCAAAGAACCATGGGAATTGTGGCCAACCCAGAACTCAGGACAGATACAGAGCTTGTGTGAATTTGCAACCCAGATAGCTAGGCCTGATCGAAACGCCCGCGTGTTTGCATTCTAATGATACATTTTCCCAGAACAATAGGACTGCGCTCAAGAAACTGATACAGACACAGACTGATCGGCGCCACCCCCCTTTACTGAGAGAGCCCAACTGCCAAGGTCAATGACAGCTAAGGACCCGCCAGCCACCAAGGCACCCGCCCCTTTATTGGCCAAAATCGAAGGCAGTGATCGAAGCCTGTCGAATTATTGGGTCCAAGATTAAGGACCGCCCCAAAGAGCGCGAAACCCAAGAAGGATAAAAAGGGGACAGAGCCATGTGTTCTGCTTCTTTTGAACCTGGCCCGTGCCAGCCTCTTTTAGGCCCAGCCTGTGCCAGCCTCTTTTGGACCCGGCCTGTGCCAGCCTCCTTTGAATCCAGCCTGCGCCAGCCCAACTGCAGCATAATGACCAGACAGCCAAGTTCAAGACCAATGATCGCTACCTGATGGATGAGCCCAGCAGAGACGGAGCCACTTCTTCAAACCAGCCACGTGAGATCAAGATAAAGGCCTTATCCATCTGTACAGAGCCAGTCACCCTGAAGTTAAGTATAGGTTATTGTGGCTGATAGGTGTAGTTTAACTTGTAGTATATTGTGCTTGCATGTCGAAGTAATCCTTATGTGTAAATAAGCCAGCTTTGAACTTGAACTGACTAACTGGTTGTGTGGTCATTTGCCGATATATGGGAAAACCTTGTGGTTCAGTAAGAGAAACAGAAACACCCCCAGTATTAGCAACACTGTTGGGACATAACATCATATCATAAAAAGAGCCTCAGTCTCATATTGGCGATTCTAAAGAGCAACATTATTGATGATGCTGGTGGGATAGTAATCCATTAAATTGGCAACCATCCAGAGGAGGAACACGAAAAGAGACCCAAAAAGGAGGAACAACTTAACCTCACGAAGGAGGCAGGAGGACCCAGTCCTCTCCAGGTTTGAAACTCTTCCCAAACCAAAGAATAATGAAGACGACATGGATTCTTGATTTAAAGAATGTACAAATCCAAAAGAAAAACCTGAAACAAATTAGCTCTAACTCTGGGGCCTATTCTCAATCTCAGTCAGAATTGACCTTATCCACCCACAGCTCATTTGTCTTCTGAATAAACAAGACAGGGTGAAAAAAAGTCACTCCTGTGGCCACCTAAAATGGCCTCCCGCAAAGACCGTTGAGAAAAATGGTCAAAGTCAGGTACAGACAGGCTGCAGCTTGCAGATACACAAAAGGCTGTTACCCAGACTTTGCAAAAGTAACACATGAAAAAGGCCACCAAAAGGTCACATCAGGACAACGGGCTCCACGTAGCCATCTCAGGTGGCCAACTGCAAAGGACCATGTGAATTATGGCCAACCCAGGACTCAGACATACTCCGAGCTTGTGTGGGTTTTTGCAACCCAGATAGCTAGGCGCGATCGAAACACCCGCTCGTTTGTATTCTAATGGCCCATTTCCAGAGCAAAAGGACTGTACTCAGGTAACCGCGACAGATGCAGACTAACCGGCGCCACTCCCTTTGCTCAGAAAGCCCAAACAGCCAAAGTAAATGACCGCTCAGGACACGCCTAGCCATCAAGGCACCCGCCCCTTTACTGGCCAAAATCGAAGGCAGTGATCAAAGTCTGTCGAATTATTGGATCCAAAGCTAAGGAACGCCCCAATGAGCGCAAAATCCCAGAGAGATAAAATGAGACAAAGCCATGTGTTCGGTCTCTCTTGGCCCCGGCCTACGCCTAAAACCAAGTGTAGCATTATGACCAGTAGACAAGTTCAAGACCTACCAGAAGGATGTGCCCAGCAGAAACTAAGCCACTTCTTCTACCCGGCCACGCAAGATCCAAACAAAGGCCTTTTTCATCTGCAAGGAGCCAGTTGCCCTGAAGTTAGTATAGGTTATGGTAGTTGTTAGGTGTAGTTTAACTTGTAGTGTTTTATGCTGCATGTCAAAGTAATCCTTGTGTGTAAATAAACTATCTTTGAACTTGAACTGACTAACTGCTTGTTTAGTCTTTGATCGATATCTGGTAAAACCTTGTGGTCGTATCATTTGAAAAGCAATATTATCATTAATAACTGTCATATCTAGTTAATTTGGCAACATTATTGGTGACGCCGGTGGGATAGTGTTCCACTCATTAAAAAGAGCAACACCAGGTAGAAATAGAGAATAAGTGGCAGACTTGGTGGCGTCTGTTTCCTGATTTGGAAAGGCCGACATGCCTCAGACACCAACGGTCATGGCCGATTGGGACCCGCCCCGTCATCAAGGTGGCAACTCTTAATTGGCTAGGATTGATCAGGGTGATCAAGCCCTGATTGATGGATTGGATGCCCACCTGGGACCGCCCAAAAGGGCGCAAAAACTTTCAAGGATAAAAGGTACTATGCAGCCCACCACTCAGTCTCAACTGCAGCTTTTGACAGCCAACAGTGATCCTTTCACTGACCAAGAGGAAGACCATCCACGCCATTGACAGAGGGATCAGAGCAAGGACACAGATGACTAGCAACATGCTTCCAGCACTACCAGACAACGGATCTCAGATAAGGCCATATCTATCCTAAACGTGCCAGTCACCTGGAAGTTAAGTTAAGGTCTTTCTTGTGTGTATTAGCTTAGAGTTCAACTTTCATGTGTGTGTGTTTGATTAATATTAACTATTGCATATGTAAAATAAAGTGTGTTATTGTACCAAATAAACTTGTGGTCATTTGTCCATCATATGGAAATTTTTAGGGGGCAACAGAAAGCTACTAAAAAAGCTATAAAGAAGAATAAGATAGAT